>NW_009646844.1:703720-772329 GCF_000708025.1 Charadrius vociferus
TATTTTCTGGGATCCCATCTAGTGCAAAGATATTGCACTTGCCCGTTGCTGCAGTGAGACAAAGTACACGCATGCTTCAAGGGGCCAACAAAACTTCCCACTCATGCTTTCCAACTCATCCTCTACAAGGAGGTGCAGTTTCTCCCAGTTTTCATTTACTTTTGTGAGAGCTCAGAGAAATCCTATCTACAGCTAATGAAAGATCCTTTTTTTAAATAAAATACTCAGTTTAAAAACCAACTGAAAAAGTCTAGCAATTCTGTTAAAGTTATTTTTTGTTTAGGAGCCACACAAACAAAACAAAACACATCTTAGTGAAGAGGAAGTTAAGAAGCAAAGCCAGAAATGCAATGATTAAAAAAGGGGAGAACTTTGGAGCTCCCATGAAACTTGGACCTTTCTCCCCTAGTTTAAGATGCCAATTGGCTACTGCTTTCCAAAACTGCCCATTCTGTGCAGAGTAAGGTGACAAATATATTGCAGATAAAGGACAGAGAACACTCACTATGTATCAAAAGCAAATTCATATAATGAAGTCACTGCACGGGCACATGCACTATAAAACTTTACATTTTCAGTTAAACTTAGGTGATACCAGAGTCTTATGAAGAGAAGGTGCACGTGTATGTGTGAGTACATGCATAAAGGCATACACATGTGTACTATATTGAACTGCTTGACATATTTATACAATTGTAATCTTACAAAAACTCTTAATCCAGAAGTCAGTCATATTTCTAAATAGAAATTATATTCAACTGTAGCTTTCAACTGTTTTTATCAAAAAGATTCAGAACGTTAACAGGCAAGAAATCCCTTACGTTGTGGAAAACCTGATGAAAAAGCAAGGAGCTTTTCAACATACGCTTTTTAGTAACGTTTATCTTTCTGTAACACAGGTGGTATGACAGAAAAGCAGCCATTCACATTATTGGTTTTCACCCGACTCTTCACCATCACATCCATTCAGGACAATGCCTGAGGAGACTTCACATCCGATTCTTTAAGGTAGGCGAATTTAATTTATCTTTCCCAAATTTCCATCTTCCAAATTCTCTGGAGGATCGTTTGCTAGAGGGCAACCTTCTTTTCCGTGCTTCAGGGGGAATTTAAAAGTAACGTAATAAGATTTGCTGACTCCAACTCAGTTAATTCTTATGGGAATCCCTAAACACATCAGTAAATAGATAAGCAGGATTTCCTAAAGTATGCCACGTTGGCCTAACTCTACTACACATGAAGTCCTGTGCTTCAGGGAGAACAGAGCTATGACAACAATGAACACATTAGAAAATCCGTCCTAGCGCTTTCAGATATACCATGTCTCAGGTGATTATAGGAGCTACAGGTATCACCTTGTAAAATACAAGGTTGTAAAGTTACTTATATGAAGGTCTAGCAGACAGAATTACATGCTAGCTACTCAGGAGTTAACTGGTCTATGACTGTGTGAAGACGTTAGTAACTCAGCACAAGAAGTTTGCCTGGTAACTTACCCGGATTCCTTTCTCACCAGGTAGACCTTGTAAACCCTGAAATATAGCGACACAAAAAGAAGTATTTTCAAACAAGTAGGCCCCATTGTATTCCCACTCCAAAAGAAGAAGGTGTAGCCAGGAGTTTGTTTTTTTCCATTTGTACCAATTGCTCTATAGTAAAAAAAAACCAAAACCAAACAAACCAAACCAAACCAAAACCAACCAACTTTTCCAGCAGACAACTTTTTCTTCACCTCCATTAGGCCATCCAGGTTGTAACAGCACTACTACTACTCTAAGGGTTCTTCAGATAAAAACCAAACTAGTTATGGAATGCAGTCCCTGGAAACAGCAGCAAACTTCCTTTTTTGTGTTAAACAACGAAGCAGCTCTATGATTACATAAAACTAGAGTTCCAACACTGGCCCCATCTTGCAAAAAGTAATCCCAAATGATGGAAGAAACCTCGCTGCTGGCAGCTTTTGTCACTGCAATGACAAGACAGGGCCCCCTCAGAGAGGTGGAAGGTAGGCACCCAAACTGTGGAAAGGTCAACAGAGCAGGTGTGCTCAAAAGCAGCATTTTGGATTAAGATACGTATCCTGGGGATCCCATGCATCTTCTTTTGGCAGAGTTTGAGGACCAAAGTGAACTAACAGTTTCCCTTCGGCTTCATCCACCTCATTCTGAATCATTGCTCTGAAGCTACCGAGCTCTGTTGCTCCCGTAGCGCGCATAAACTTGTAACTTTGGTTCTTTAACACCTAACCTAGCTGAAATTGCAAATGCTACATTACAGCAGCATCTTAAGTTATCAACCTCAGCAAGGAAACAGGCCCTGTAGATAACGAATCCCTCGTATTCCCATACTTACAGGAAGCCCTGCTGGCCCCATTGGTCCTACAACTCCAGGATCTCCTTTACTGCCCTGAAATGGAGACAAAAGAGTAGAAATTGTTACCCTCCTATTCAGTGCAAACAGGCAGCACAGCATTGCTATAGAAGAAAAGTAAAAGACCTGTTTCAAAACACCTAAAATCCCCACGAATGAGGTACTCAAAAATCAAAGATGCTTAGCTGAGGGTCTTATATGCACAAGGAGAGAGCAGTTCCAACTCTAGAAAAACCTAGAGCTTCTCTATCGCAGGGAGCTATGGTATCTTCAAAGAAATTACAGAGCATTGGTCAGTCCTGAAGCAAACTCACCCTTTCTCCTTTTGGTCCTGCTGGTCCCGAAACCCCAATTGGTCCTGGAGTACCCTGTGGTTGTAGGAAGGAAAACACATCAGGACATTTTTATTCTAGGGCCTCATTAAAGCCAGGAGACACTGCTGCTCCTTTAGGAAAAAGCACAACTGAGAAGGACAGTCTGGTGGTGGAAGGCATCTAGCACCACTACAGCTTTCAGTGTTGGTGGCAATGGATTTGAAACAGTTTTATAGGCGATTTGAAGAACATGGGAACTGCTACTTTAGATCACACCAGCACCATTTTGCAGAGCCTTATTTTTAATTTTGAAGCTATCTCTTGATGATTGTTACAGCAGGCATTTCTACCAGTTCCACAGGAGGGAATTTTTTCTCTCTAGTTGATATCAGACAAGGCTGAAAGCTGTAGCAGAATAAAGGCCATTTAGATATAAGATAAGCAATTTTCTTTTTTTTCTTTTTTTCTTTTTTTCCCCCCGGGCATCAGTTGAGTTGAGCAAAAATGAAAGAGTTTGGTTACTCGGTGCTAGGCAGCCAGTCAGTCATGCAAGTTGAAGGACACCATGCTGCAGAGATGAATGCAGATGCATACATACACAGACACAAACTAAGAGGGGGATCATTCAGTCCGAGTCCCTCTGTTCCCTTTTTGCCATTTACGTCACTCCACCAGGCGCTCAATCATGCTAACAGGAAAAGCCAGTCTTTTTGCTAACCCTTTGACACAGGGGCTGTCTCCCACTGGCATACCAGACTCACTTTCCAGTGCTGCTTAGACGTGCTTGGGCTTTGGGAAAGTAACCCAGTCAAAGCTTATCTTTCATGTGGCCAATACAGCAGTGAGGCAATAGTCCTTCTGGCTAAGAAAAAGATTCATGCGCTTTCAACTCTGCGTGCACTCCTTGAACTTGTGGAGTATTCCCTGCTGGACGGGCTCAGACAACTCTCCCACAACACGTTCTGCATTCTAGACAAAGTATAGCCTTCAAATTTGCAGTGTGTGGTACACCCACCTAACTATATAGCCCAGGTAGGTGTTTACCTTCCTAACCCTACATCACATACTTTTAGATCATCAAGAACCATTAAGCTATTGATCTACAGTTCCTTCATGGAGCCTCGATAAAGGGATGCTTTTGAGGCCCACTACCTGCCTTCTAGGAAGGACAAAGGAGGAAGCTTCCTGAATAGGGAAGTCTTTTTCTAACAGCCTTAAGGAAAAGGTCTCGCACTTTTTAGTGACTAAGGATTGCAAGCTCGCATTAAAGTAACCCCTCTGATGTGAGCAGGATGGCTCACATGGGTCAGGAGAGCTTTTCAGACAAGCTAAGATCTGCAGAATGTAAGTGTAGAAGTAGTTTATGCAGCACACAACTTCAGTGCAGTGAAGGAAGTGAGAAAAATCAAGTTTTCCTTAGATTCATGCACAGGAGTTCACATCATGGAAATCTTAATTGCCTGCACGTATGCATCATTGTAAGATCATTTAGTGCAACGACATACATTGACATGTCACCTGCACATTTATAAAATGAAACCTCCAATTTCCCAAAACTAGTGAGCATATAAGCTGCCATTCAGATTCTGTTCAGAAGTTAGAGCAGCTGAATTATTTCCAGTGATACCGAGGAGGAGAAATTGCTTTTCTTTTTAAATAGCCCAACGGATTGCACATGGGTGACACATGATTTCTTGAGAGGGGTTAAAAATATTTGGCCCTTATTTAGCAGCTTTTACCCAAGGATAGCAGAATGGTTTGCAGAACCAGGTTAGCATTATTCGTCTCATTCTGAATTTGACAGACTGAGAAGCCTTAGGCACAAGGAGTTTATTTCCTTCACAGTAAGTTAGCAACAAGAGGTGGGAATCTCACATCTTCCTGCCCCACTATAGATGTCGATACCTCTCAGATGTATATACTAGACCAGAACACGCCCCCCCACTCCCAGGTATCTGGAGCAAAGATAATCATGGAAGGAGTTGCTGAAGTTAGACGGCATTCTGCTGCCGAGACATGAAGGGCTAGTCCTGCTTGCTGAACGTCTTTTAGATGCAACTTCTCCTCGTGGCGAGATGCTTACCAGGCTATGGAGAGATACCTGTAAGCATACCTGCAACCCATGGCAATTGACCCTCAAGTGGCATGTGTGAAAACAGCACACAAAGCTTTGTGCTCACAGGACAAAACACACTGGCATTATTATGCCGAAGACAACACTGTAGAGGTACTGTTGTGAAAAGGCGGCAAGCAAGGCTACCATCGAGAACAACAGGATAGAGACCCCTCACGATAGAGAGGACAGGAGAACAGAGCATCACGGAACCATGCAGAGGTTTCATTCATCTTGTTATTGAGATAAAGCGGAACAAGTAGGCTGTGATCCCAGGATCCAGACAGACTAATAGCATCATAAAAGACGAGCATGTGACATCACTTCTCAGTCTAAGTTTACCCCCCCTCCCAAGCCTCCTTTGGAGAGCAGGTGGTTATTCCTGGTGTAAACAAGACTCTGGTGGAAGAGACGAGACAAATCACGATACTGGGGAGGAGGAACGTAGGGTAATGGAGAAACGGAACTCACCGGTGGTCCAGGCCTGCCGTCTAAACCTGAAGCACCCTGAACAGACGGGGGAGGGTTGACAAAAACAAGGCAAGAGGAGAGGGAAGAGGGTGAGGGGAAGAGGGGAGGGGAGAGGTGAGTGAAGCAGTGACTTGAGACAAACATATGCTTGCAATAAACAAAAATTAAGATCTCCAGGACAGATGATGGTACTTACAAGCAAACCAACAAAAACATAGAAACACTGAATACATACAATGTTGACCGACAACTTTCAAATCCTCTTAAGAATATAAATTTCCCTCTCTCAGTGCTACCAAGAAAACCTCTGAGGAAGAAGCTGGTTTGTGACAGGTGATGAAAAGGACAATGCGACAGTGGAGTTAAAACATGCATTGCCTTTGTGGGAGGCTGGGCAACACAGATGAGACACAAGCCTCAGAGGTCTGTGGTCACAGAGGCATTACAAGCAGTGCAGAGCCATCAGCCATTCAAGTTCCTACCAACAAACTCAGGTCCTGTAGGTGCACACTTAGGCAGCTGCAGCGTTGTTCCACTCTACATCCAATT
This sequence comes from Charadrius vociferus, assembly GCF_000708025.1. NCBI lineage: Eukaryota > Metazoa > Chordata > Aves > Charadriiformes > Charadriidae > Charadrius > Charadrius vociferus. The sequence continues at coordinate 709,538 of NW_009646844.1, forward strand.
GTTCAGAGGCTTATAAAACAGGTGGCTCATCTTCCTGTGTCACCAGTGCAGATTTACACCAGACTGAGATTAAGTGGCACTTTTCTGTGCGCTTGGTTCTTGCCCTGAATTTCCTTATTTATAAGACTTAACAGTGGTTCTGCCCAAGACCCATCTAGCCTGGTGTCTTGTCTCTGATGGTAGCCAGAAGAGAAAGCTTTGGTAGAATATAAGTACCAAATACTGTGTTTTCTTCCACTTGAGTATGACAGATTCCTCAGCTTGTCGGCCATACAGAGAAGCCCAAGGCTACTGCAGACAATCAGTGCTGAAACGTGCTAAAATTCTGGCATGATGTCAAGCCCTAAGTCACACATGAAAAGGCAGCAGCAGCAGATCCAGCTATGGGATTTTACAGAGTCCAGCTTTGAAATGTTTCAGTACCTGTTTGGCATTGCATTTATTTTGACAGGCTGAAAACACACTGGATCAGGCACGGAAAAGCTTATGAAGAGGGTTAGGTCGCTCTGAGGAGGGATACAAGGTCCACAGTATCTCTCTGATCTTAACTAACAGCTCAGTAACTGTGCTTCCTAGTTGGCCAGCTGATATTATGGCTCCAAACAGAAGACATTTCTAAGAGGACACTTCTAGGCCAGTCTTCCTCCCACCACAGCTCAGGAAGAGATGTGAAAAGCCAAGGGACCCTGATTTCTCGTGGGGCTCACTGCTGTAGGAGAACCAGCTAGCATATTCCCTGCCACACCGATAAGCTTGTCAGGATAATTGCTGGGGCATCTTCTGCTCAGCCTGTCACAAGGACCTCCTTTCCCCTATCCTGATACCACACAGACTTGAAGGAGTAACTATTTACATAGAAAGCTTCCATTTGCAATTCTCAGGGCAAAACGGGGACTGGGTTTTTACTTCTTACTGCTTCACTGAGGCACAGTCCTTTGCATTTCAGTTTTCCAAAAGCATCGTTTTCTCCCCACTGGCTCTGCATGGAGCCACAGTGAATGCACTCATGATGAGCTCACTGGAATGCCTAGAGTTAGATGAGATGCATCCAGGCCCTACAGGTAACAGCTATATAGCTCAACTAAAAGAGGAAAACATTTTACAAACAAAGACACGCACATTTTAGCCAAAGTCAGGGACAAGGGATCTGGGTGATCAAACACAGGCCAACAAAGTCACACAGTACACAAGATGCGCTTTGCAGTGCTTGTTTCCAGGCAGTACGTTCAGCAAAGGGAGAGCGCGTGCTCTGCCATCAGGGCTTTTTATGAGAAGAGAGCTTGGGGGCTGGCAGAGCAACTGGATGGGACTGAGTTACCACTAATTCATTATCAGCTGTCAGTTCAGACAGAGGGTGAAGAGGCTTTTAGCAGATGTGAGCTCGGAGCTTCACAAAGTCTTCAGGTTTGTGTCTAAAGCTCCTGTAACTTCTTTATAATTCTGCCACAATTCCTCCTTGCTAAGCTAAGGAGTGCACTAATGCTAGTCCAGGGCGACCAAGTTCACATACAGCAGGGAGTACAGCAGGCTTCTACCCTGTCAGGGAAAGCACTGATTCCATTGCAGAAGTGATAGGAAAGTATTGCCTAGCGAAGAAGCTGGATATGTTCAGAACCACCAAGTTTTTGTACAGTCTGGCCCAGGTGACAAATGGCTGGAAAGGTGCTTCCTTTTCCATATTTTTTTGACTTCTGTTTCTGGTCTTGCCCCACTGCCCTGAAGTACAAAGAACCCACAGGAAAGCTACTGTTTGTGTTTCCCAATGCTGCCAGAGGCGGGAAGAATTAAAGTGATCACTGATGTATTTAACAGATCTAAAAGATGGAGGCTCAGTACAGAAATTGAGGTTTAAGTTTAAAAAGCAAAGGCACAGTTATTTATAGACCATCTCTTTCTTTGACTTTACATATCAAATCCCTGCGTGTGTCTCCTATTGAGAGATCTTCTTACAGCTGATATAAGTTTGGCTTGTAAAGTGCTGCTTGCTTCCTGGATACTTACGGGTAATCCCAGTGGCCCTCTGTCTCCTTTTTCACCCTGGGCACCCTTCTCTCCTTTCATTCCGTCAATCCCTGCTTCCCCCTAAAGGAAGGATGGAGCAGAAAATAAACCCATCATAACACCACTTATATAACAAACATTCCTCCCTTCAGAGAGCACTGACGCGGCAGGGAGAATACAAGAGGCAGCAGAGCAATGCTTCAGCCTGATTCTCAGCCCAACCTTAAGAAAACCAGTGTCAGTCAAACAACTTCTGTGTAAGCACTTGTTTTAAATCAACGGCAGTAAAAGAATATTCAGGCACAGTGGGTGAAGATGGTCAAAGGGGAACTAAGCTCACTTCTGTGTTGCTCTCCCTGGTATTGCAGGGAGTGTCAGGGTAGATATAAGTAACCAGAAGTTATATGATAGGGTGGGTTTACATTTTAAGATGTGGATTGATTGGAAGCGAGAGACAGGTGTCTATAAGCTTTGAAAAAAAAAAAATTCATATTGAAATATACAAAGGCATCAATTTCAAAGTGTGGGAAAAAAATTCATCGTTCCTTTTCCTATGGTGTTTTTTAAATTCTGTATTATAAAGTAGTATTAAACAAAATACTCCTTTTTTCATAAATTCAAAATGCAACCCAAAGCTTTCCCCCTCAGCCACTCCTCTTCAGAAGGCATTTTAAAACACCGTCTTGGTTGCATTTTGAAACAGAAGTGTCAGAAGAACCAAGTTTGCACAGAAAGAGCAAGCCTGCTTGCCATACTCTTCTACAATTGTAGGGCAGCACATTGCTGGCTCACTACCACCACTCCAGTTTCCATACAGCCACGTGTCACTGCCCACTGCCATACAATGCTATTTGGCTTGAGCACATACCTGGAAGAGTTACTTATTTCTGACATGTCTGCAAAGGGTATAAAATGCTCTTTTCCACCACTACCAAAAGCCTCATTACAGAAAGACTTACTACAAATTGCAGGGATGGAACAAAAACTTCCACACTCGGGACATCTCATTGCACCTGCTAATTAAGCCTCCGTGGATCCTCTGTTCAAGGGGAAACTGGTGCAGTACTTCCTCTGTCTATAATCCAGCCTGTGCTGTGCGAGACTTTCACCTGCATTTGTTTGGCACATGTTCCAAAGATAACTGCACCTTACGGAAGTTTCCCAGACACCTGATAGCACTGGTTAGTGAGTTACAGACAAGCAAGACAGATAACTCTATCTGTAATCAACACCTGGAGAAAAGATGAATTGGGATAAATATACCACCCCCTTTAACACCCGAATAGGGCTGGTTGCCAAACACTAAGCATAACCAGCAGAAGTAAGACACTTCCCACATTTTCCAATCTTTTCCAAGAACGTCAGAGGAAAAACACAGCTCTCCTTGAACATTTCCACTCAAATGTTTTTTCATCTTGGTACTGTTTTACAGCAGGCATACTAATGGTGCAGGCTGAGCATAAACATATTTAGACAGAGATTAGAAAGCTTCTAATCTCCAAGAACGGTGAAGTTCTTGAGTGGCTTTACAGCATAATTTACCAGGTATAGAACCTGGCTAATTTTAAGCTAGAGCTCAGTTACGTGGGATTGTATGATAGCCTGTACAGACCTTCACCCTTCAGACAAAAATTTCAACTAAGTTCTCATGGGAAGATTTCCAAGGGCCAATGGCTTCCCACTTGTCTGGGTGAAAACTGGAGAAAATGACCAGTTTTCTGGGTCCTAAAATGAGAGCTGCTAATCCATTTGCTTCAGGAAAATATTCAGAAGTATTTGTCCCTCTTACCAAGCTGGTAAATAACATTTGCAAGCTAGAAAGTTGTTACTGAAAGATTCTTGCACCTGGGACAGCCTAGTAGAATTTCAGGATGGAAAGTTTTGCAGCCTTACCTTCGGTCCTGGGAGGCCCTGAAGACCCTGTATTTGGGATGAGAAACAAAATATGAGTAACGTTTAAGGACATGCAAAACAAAATATGAGTAACGTTTAAGGACATGCTTTAAAACCCAGGTATCCCAGTTCAGTGTGCAGCATAGAGCTTTCGCTTTCTGACACACAGAGGGCACAAATGCTTAGCCCAGAGGCCTTTTTATTTGTGTGAAGGGCACTTCATGTACTGTTCTCATCTGGTAATGAGGAGGCTTTCGCCAAGAACAACCTGGCAGCGGGCCAGGCTTGCTATTAAGACCATTTTTGCAGTTGATCCCTTTAATCCCATCCATCCCCTCTTGCGACTGTCTTCCCTTTCATCTCAGACTAACATAACCTTCTCTCTTTTCCTACCCAGCCCATCATAGCTCTGACCTACCCCGAGGGGTGGGTTTGGAAGTGATACTAACATGTTCCCGTTTCAACGCCACAGTGTTTCTGGCTGTTTTCTCCACCCAGAATCCTCCCCAGCCCCTTCCCACTCTATCCCTATTCCCAGTGCCTTGCCCCTCAGGTGAATCACTCAAAACTTACTGGAGGTCCTGGTGGGCCTTGGGGTCCAGGGGGACCAGATATCTAGAAAACAACACAAGAGAAATCACTGTCATAATCTGCTGCCTTCAGCAGGTGAGGAGGAACTGCTCAGAGGGAAGGCAGGATAGAGGGTACAGTTGAGCTCTACCAGGCTTGGAAACCTGGATTCCCTGTAAGGACTACATTAGGAAGTGGCAGCAATCCAGGACAGAGCGGTTGAGAAGCAGCAGCACGAGTCTGGGGAGGGTTATGTGGCAGTTGCAGAGATTTAGGAGAAAGGAGAGCAGTGAATTTTATTTCCCCCCCCCGAAAAAGGTCCACTTCCACTACTCTATCGCTGTTCCTGCACGGAGGCACAAGGTCAACAGCTACCAGGTGTTTCAAAACATAGGAAAGAAGGTGGCTGGCTCCACACACACAGAAGAGTGTAATCATAGCCTGTGGGATTCCTTGCTGCAGGGCAGTACAAAAGCTAGGGGTGAGCTTTGAGGGGAGAATGGACAAATTAAAGAACCCAAAATCTGTTGAAAAATATATATATTTAGATATGTGCAAGTATTGTTTAGGAAATCCCTTTAGCACAAAGGCAGAGGAAAATATTTGTTATGTTTTCCATGATCTTCTATTCTTCCCTAGGCAATCATTATTGATTGCTTGTCATGAGCTAGATTGTTCTTGTGTAAGGGAAAAGTAGGGCATCAGGAGCTAGAGGTGGTTGGCAATTCAGTCCCACAAGATGAAGCTTGCTGTCCTCAATGAAGGGTGTGTCACAAGAGGGTGGGACGTGCTGGTTTTCAGCAGCACTGCTGCCAAATCATCCCTCCCTTACTGCCGAGATTGAAGAACAAAAATGAGAAAGGTGACCTACCGATTCTCCCGGATTTCCTTTGTCGCCACGCTCCCCAGGCTCGCCTTTCTCTCCCTGCACACAACAGATCCTGTCACCACCAGCTGTACTATGGAATCTCAGTCCATCAGAAGCCATCTGTGAACCACCAGTGTGCTGACAAGCAGCAGTTCCCCAAAGCAGGAGCAGGACCATACCGTGTATTTCACAAACAGCTCACCTGCAGCTCTTGCGCACCTCTGTTTCCAGAGGAGACACCCTACAGAGAGGGAGGCCTCCAGGAGTGGTATCTCATGGCTGTGCAAGGGGAGCGCCACAGGACTTTGTTTGCCTCTCCCCAACAGGCGCCTGGCGCCTCTCTGCTGCACTACAGCCTCTGAGGGAGGGAGCAGAGCAAGCGGGTTGGCAATGGTGACATGCTGCCAGCAGACTGGGCATCTCAGCTGATTTCGCCACGCAGGCTCTGCGGGCAGCTGCCAGAGCCAGCACCTCCAGGCAGCAACAGGAGCAGATATTCAGCTCGCCCCGTGCCTGCTGCTGGAGACCTGACGGCCATCTGGTGACATCCAAACACCTAGCTCTAAGGGTCTGAGGCTCCCGAGATACTCGGCACTTCGGGAAATGAACCCTTGTGTGTTGCGCTACGCTGTTTTGCCTTTGCCAAGCAGGAAAGAGCAGCCTGTCTTTTTCACTCTTACTGTCAATCCTGGAAGTCCAATGGGACCCGGCAATCCTGACGGTCCTGGCATCCCTTGGTCACCTCGTTCACCTTTCTCTCCAGTGGGGCCATCAAGACCCTACGGATCAAGAAAGATTTGTGGATTTTTTGCAAGACTAAGTCAGGCAGACATGTGAGACATCTTGGCAAGAGCCAAGACCGGCTCTGATCATCCCAAGAACACACTGAAAACCCCAGACAACCACCAGGTGCCCAGAGAAACACAAGGCTTCACTGGTATTGAAACTGGTTGTGCAAATGCCTGAACACCCTCCTGTCATTGTGGATGTGTCAGATCAGGGATGGGGACTGCTTTCCTGCCTCCACGTTCTGCTCACAGTTATGTAGTTTGCTGGAGTCAGTGCTAGAAATCACCCCCCCAGTAGCCAGCTGTTGTGACAGCAAGAGTTTTATCTTAGTAATTTTGTAGAAAGGGGCAAGCTTGTTGCATAAAACCCTCTTGACTAGTGCTGGGCACACCGAAGTTGTGACAGACTGAAGCTGGGAGACTGGGTACTCTGCCCCAGTTAGTGGCAGGGATGTAAGGGGTAACCCCATGCAGTTGCCCTCCCAGGAAGGTGTGTGTGCTGGTACCTCAGCTGCCTTGCTCACAGCGGCATTTCAGTTTAAGCAACATGCCAGGCAGCAAGCTGAGGAAGTGACACAGTGCCCAAGACAGCAGGGCAGGCAGCTGGGGACGGCCGCTCTAGTGAGATGGACAACGCACCTGCCAGGGAGCCAGGAGCTCGCTTCTGTATTGGTACACTTCATACAACAGTGATGAGGTGCCTCCAGCACCCACCTCAGGGGAACTCTGAGGTATACGAGAAGTCCCAGAGCCTTGCCCCATAACCTGGATAGCCAGCAGTGCTCCGAGAGGCTTTAGTTTACTTACCGGTGAGCCAGCTTGTCCTGGCTCTCCTTTATCGCCCTTTTCTCCTGTGACCCCAATGTGGCCTGGCTCTCCCTTTATTCCAGGTGGTCCATCCTTTCCTGGCAGTCCGTGAGGGCCAGGGGGGCCCATTTCTCCAGGCTTGCCACGTGGTCCCTAAAAGAAATCCACACAACACGGAGTGAAACATTTACAGGTAAGAGTGAGTTTACTCCTGCAGAGCGACTCCCTGGCCCAGGGCCTCTTTCACTGCTCATCCTCTCGCTCACAGTAATGCCGTTTGAGGAGTCATGGGCAGGACAAAGTAGATTTGCCATGCCATCCCAGCTGCTTCTTACAAGTTAGGTCTTTGATAAACCATTAATGCTCATTTTTGTGAAGCAAAATACTTTTTTCCCCTGTGGGAAAAGCAACTGTGCAATGTCAGTGACAGAGATGGAACATACTAACTCCAGGTAAGACCACTGAAGAAAAGAGCAATCCAAAGAGGCACCGTGTCTTACCTTTTCTCCATCATGGCCTGGAGGACCTGGCAAGCCAATTTCACCCTGAAACACAAAATTGTTACTTTGGCAGTTTGAAAGAAGCTATTCTGACTCCTTCTGCATCGCTCCTTGTGATGATGAAGGGTGGGCATTACAGAAATAGTCTGCAGGGACACTGGTAACTAATAAGTCAAAGGGGAAAAAAAAGCACGGAACTCCCTGTTGAAACAGTACATTTTGTGACTTCCTAAGAATTTCACCAGCCTTGTTTATCCTGACTGATAGTTCACAGCCCCAGTGCCATAACATAGTCCCCAACCAACAGAATCCCTGCACAGAGATCGGTTCCCATAAGCTACTTCCCTAAAGGGGAAGGCAAGTAGAAAGGATCTTTCATCTTTCAGATAAGGCATTATCATTGTGGGAAAAGAAATTTTCAGGATATCGTGTGTGAGGAGGTGGTAGAGGCCAGCAGGACAGTCTGATAGTGCTGGACAGGGAAAATAGGAGCACTGGGGAGAGGGGGGGGGCGGGGAGGTGGGGGCAGGAATTCTGCCTGGACTGCTCCTGCGTTTCCCTTAGCTCTGCAAGTGCTGAACTGAGCAATACCTTCTGTCCTGGTGGCCCTGGAGGTCCAGCCACACCTGGAAGTCCTGGAGGTCCCTAGATAAAGAAAAAGTCATTTTCAGATTATCATCAGGGCTTTTATGTTCATGATTTGAAAGCAAACAACTCTTCTGAGTTTAAGGGGAAATCACAGGGGAATTTTCCCAGGGAATCCTCAAATTGTATTTGCTTGGGAAACCGAGCAATGGAGAGGCCTGAGTGAGGAGCGGGCCAGTCCAAAGTGACTTGTAGGTATATATTTCTTTACGTTTTCATAGAAGAAAATGAAATTGACCAGAGCTATCTGCTCGATGAACATACTAAGTTTTCCCTTTCTAGCTACAAAAGTATCTTTTTAGAACAGAGATCACAGGAAACACTAACTACTAAGATCCCAAGCAGAGCTTAAGCAAAGCTAAACAGGACTAGTATTTTGAGCAGATTTCCTGATCACTCTTGGCAGTTACCACTTTAAGGAGACCTAGGGAGCAGTTTGGCCTAGCAAGTGATGCTCCTTACACCCATTTTGTGCTGCCCTGTCATACTGCATTTTAAAAAAATCCATCTTTTTTCCTAACCAGGTTTCTTGTCCAGAGAAGCAAAATACAGGGACACTTTTTTCCTTATTTTGGCTCAAAATAACTACTTTGCCTCTCTTTGTCTTCAAAGGGCTTGTAGTCACTGCTGCTTTAAGTGATTGGTTTGGTACAGGACTGTTATGTCAAGTTATACTTATCAATGGTGAAAATATGCCCTCCCATCACAGAAAGCGTCCACCACAGACTGCCAGTATAAGCTTTCGTGCCAGGCACCCTAGGCTTCGTTTTTCTCTGCTTCAGTCAGCACCCCCTTGCTTTCCCCTGCCCCTTCTGAGCACTCCCTGTTCTGAGCAGCATGTATTACCTCTTAAAGCAGAGAAATAAAGGGCCTGATTAGAATTCAAGTGCCACGATCAGAAGGCAAGATGAGCTGTTCCTTCAGCTGTCAGCTGCCCCAACTTTAGCTCCCAACAGCAAAGGCCAAATGTTTTAGCTGCACCTAAATTGTCGGGCCATCTGCTTGGGATGAACATATGGCTACTTGCTTAAAACCACACAGCAAAGCTAGGAACTCACCATCAAGGCCAAAGTTCGTATTTCCTAGAAAAAAGTGAAAAAAAGAAAAATCAAAGAGGAAAACAGCCATTTGAAAACTAAGCCTTTTCCTGGAGGGGGTTTGTTCTCCGCTAATGTAACACTGGCCCAAATGAGCAAGGAGCCTATAAAATGAACAAAAGCAAAAAAAACATCTCCAAGTCCCATGGAGCTGTTATTCTACGATTTCCCCCTTTTTCAAGTAGAACCCAGGCTAACCCAGAGCTGGGCGCAGCCGCTCACTCACCACAGACCATCAGTGCACACTTCCAGGAAGCTTTGCAGTCCTTTTATTTACCATCTACTCCAAGTCATGGGCCACTCTGATGGGATTCAGATGACCTCTGTGTCCACCAGTGTTAATATATCAACTAAACGAGGTGCACAAGTATTTACCAAAACAGTGAGCTGTGGGATGAAGGGGACTATGGAAAAAACAAGTACTTCCTTTTGCTGCTCCTGTCGAGGACAGAGATCTAAATTGTTCCCGGGTTTCTGCATCCCCTGGGAAACAGTAAAGCAAGCAGCAGTCACCTCATGGGGCAAGGTGGCAGTTACTCACCTGGAGAGCTTCGCTGATATTACCATCATAGTCCATCATCTCATCCTTCCCAGGCTCTCCTTTAGGGCCCTGCAAAACACCAGCTCTTCAGCCAGGGCTTGGGGACTGCCCTTCCCGTGGACTACTCAGAGCTGTGGTTCACCCTGAAAAGGGGGTCTGTTCACTGTTTCATGAGCCTCCAGTTTCTCACATACTGAACAAAGCTCTTGAAAGCACATTTTATAGAGGAAACAATACCAAAGTGTAGCCAGACAAGCCCAGATCACCAAAATATCAAAGCTGGCAGGTCTGATAAGTGGTGAAGTTGAGGCCAGACTCCAGGAACTGGATCATCTGACTGATTGTCAGACTTGAGTATGCACCAAACACCCTCCTGCTACCCTTTGCTGACATGCCAAGGGCCTGAGTTCTGGCTAGGATGTCCAAACCCACCTCCTCCTACAAATGAGCTGAGCATTCACCCTGAGGTGGCTCAGAAGGCTTTTTTTCTCCCCTAAGGTAGGGGTACCTTCTGAGAGTATGGAGTGGTGAAATGGCCTGTCTCAAACTTAGCTGTTACCCAGCTATAACACTTTTAGTGATGGTGAGAACACCAGTCAAGAAAACAGAGGCCCAGTCTAGACTGTCAGTGTGGTCCCACTATCCTCAGATGCCTTTGAAGGGCCAAAGCTCTTAAAAAGTGTTAGTGAAGGGATACCTACCCTTGGGCCCATGGGTCCCTGGTCTCCCGGTGAACCGGGTTCCCCCTGTAACAAGAAGAACATGGTGTTAGCAAAGCCTATCCTTTCACTTGCTCAAACTCCAGGAATTGCTGTTCTCTGCTAGTCCTCCAAAACAGTCTGAGACTAGACAGTTCCTTCTCAGCTACGTTTTGTACATGTAGGAACAAATTTCCAGCTACTGAACCTGCAGCTGGGTTGTGGAGAAGCACTCTGTACCTTTTCCCCCCGTGACCCTGCAGCACCAGGCCGGCCAACGTCACCAGCTTCTCCCTAAGAGAACGAGAAAGGGAAAGGGATGGGTTTGTATTGTGTGGAGGTGGTGTGACTCCACTGCCGGCTTTGCATTTCCAGGAGGAAGAATTGCACCAGCCAAGTGTCCCTGCCATGCCCGCATCTCCTGAGGTACGCCAAATCTCCTGCCATGGCTTCACACCAGGTGCCCTTCTCTTCTACCCAGTGTGGAGGGAGTGTTCAGCATGAAGGAAAGCACCCAACTCAGACCCAAAGTAAGTACACAGGAGGGTTGTTGTTGCAAGTACATCTGAGACAGGACCTCAGATTTAAGTGTTCTCCGTGTCTTTTGCCAAGGGGCAGGATTTTACTGCTGTGCTCCTTGAGGAGGTAGAAGAGGAAGGGGAGAGGAGACTTGGAGGGCCACCATCCTGCCTTGGGTACCACGGGGACTAGAGGCTGTCATTGATTCTGAGCGACTGGTTTCTCACAGAGCCTAGAGGGGAGTTATTTGAGCACAAGGAGGGTATTTTCCTCCCAGAAACACAGTTTACAAATTCTCTCCCCTTCAGCATTTAAAATAACAAAACTGAGACACCCTACAGAACCTAATATCCCTTCAGCAGGTGGGCACGGATGAATGCAACCTTTGCCCCTTTCTACACACCTTGTGCTGGGCACAATCCCTCTCAACACAACTCACCAGAGGAAAAAACACTCACCAGAATCAAAAACACTCACCTTTGGTCCAGGGGGCCCAGGCAGACCGGGAGGGCCAGGTTCTCCTTTACCTCCTGCCAGGGCATTCTCAGCATGTCCCTTCTCTCCCTGTTTGCAAGGAAGATCAACCCATGCATCACAGTTCAGTCTCTCCAGCTCAGTAACATCAGTTGCCAAACCATTGGCTTGGAAAGACAGGGCCCAAGACAAGGTCCATCAGCTGGCCTCTTGATAGCCCAGAAATGTCACTGCTGCAGAGCCACCAGCTGTCCAGGAATCAGGCCAATATAGTTCTGCCTGGGGGCTCCACCTAGAGCCCTGCCAGCAGTCACAGCTACCGTCATCCCGGCTGCAGCACTGCTGCTCAGCCCTTATTCCCCAGGGCCATATAAAGCTGCCTGTGGACAGACCTCATCCCCTGGCCTCCAGTTTGAACACAACTGTTCTCTTCTACTGTTGAAACTGAGCTGATACAACCATCTGATGATGGCTTTTTTTGGTATGTCTCACTCCAGAGCTGTAATCAATAGCCAGATAGCCAGCCCTGCAGACCACATCATTTGCACAGAACAGATACAAAAGCAGCAAGAGGAAAGCTTTGCTTGCACTGAGCTACCATTACACCCTCGTCCTTTCCTGAAATGGCCACTGTCATTCAGTGCACTGTCTCCTTTCCCAGAGGAAAAGCACCCTGTGAAAGCCTGACTTGAAAGGTATGATTTCTGTCCACATCTCAGAGCCCAGAGAAACAGCCACAGTTTCAGAGCTTAGCTTTAGCTGACCTGCCCTGGGTCTCTCCAAGCACAAAGCTACTCTTCCAACCCAGAGCACAGCCGTGCAGCTCCCAAAAAGCCCATCTCCTCCTCACATGTGGATCTTGGAGCAGGAGGGAGGCTGAAATGCCACGTTACATCTGAGGTCATGCTTTTAAAGGGGAACTACTGGAACACGATTCCGTGGTCACGTTCCCAGGACCACAGCCTCCCCCTCACTGCATGAAGGCATGCAATTCCTCACAAAAAGGCATCCTTTGTGTGACCCTGTCACATCCCAGGCTGGGGCTGACATCCAGCTGAGCTCTGCAGAGCTCTGAGCAGCTCATGCTGCTTTACGCTCCAAGCGCATGAGCTGTGCACAGCTGGCACAGGAGGGAGGGAGGAAGGAAAGGGGATGAGAGTGCTCCCCCCACCCCTCCCCAAAAAAATATCAGAGAAGATGCAAACCTTTGTGCCAGGGAGTCCAGGAAGCCCAGGGTCACCAGCTCGTCCCTTCTCACCCTGTTGGTAAAACAGACATGGCCGGGCTGACTCTGCAGGCTCTGTCCCAGAGAAGCAGCCAAAGGATGAGCTGCTTCTGGTTTCAACAAGGCATCTTCCAGCAGTACCTGCTCAGGCCAGTGAACGTTTTCTCCTATCCTTTTGACTATGTCTGCACATCATTGCCATTTCTCTCCAAAGGAAGGAGTGGGAAAGGGATCCAGGATCCCCCATGTGCATCTTCATTGCCACTCTGGCCCTCTAAACCCCTTTTTCCTGCCAGTCCTTCAGCACAGGCTCTCCCCATTCCACACATCCAGAGTTGCTGTTGCCCAGGGTGAATTTTGCTTGGAGTGCAGGACTTTCTCCATGCCTTGATAGAATCATAGAATTGCCTAGGTTGGAAGGGACCTTTAAGATCACCGAACCCAATCATTACTCTAACACTGCCAAAACCACCACAAAACCATGTCCCTAAGCACCACGTCTACCCGTCTTTTAAATACCTCCAAGGATAGTGACTCCACCACTTCCCTGGGCAGCCTGTGCCAGTGCTTGACAACCCTTTGGATATTAGGAAAAATTCCTTCACCAAATCTAAACCTCCGCTGGTGCAACTTGAGGCTGTTTTGTCTTGTCCTGTCACTTGTTACTTGGGAGAAGAGACCAACTCCCACCTGGCTACCCCCTCCTTTCAGGGAGCTATAGAGAGCGATAAGGTCTCCCCTCAGCCCCCTTTTCTCCAGGCTGAACTCCCCCGGTTCCCTCAGCTGCTCCTCATCAGACTTGTGCTTCAGACCCCTCACCAGCTTTGGCGTCCTTCTCTGGACGCGCTCCAGCACCTCAGTGTCCTTCCTGTAGTGAGGGGCCCAACACTGAACACAGTAGTCAAGGTGGGGGTCTCACCAGTGCTGAGTACAGAGGTACAATCCCTTCCCCAGTCCTGCTGGCCACACGATTCCTGATACAGGCCAGGATGCTGTTGGACTTCTTGGCCACCTGGGCACACTGCAGTATTCAGCTGGCTGTTGGATCAGCACCCCAGGTCCTTTTCTGCCACGCAGCTTTCCAGCCACTCTTCCCCAATCCTGTAGCGCTGCGTGGGGTTGGTGTGACCCAAGTACAGGACCCGGCACTTGGCCTTGTTGAACCTCACACCACTGGCCTCGGCCCATCAATCCAGCCTGTCCAGATCCCTCTGATAGAGCCATCCTACCCTCCAGCAGATCAACACTCCTGCCCAGAGTTCAGCTCTTTCACAGAAATTGTCCACTGTCTATCGCAGTTTTCACACCTCCTCATTACACTGTGAATTACACTGCTTTCCTTTGGCAAAAATCTCACAACCAACATTTCCACACATCTCCCAAGGGGTGTTTCCTGCTTCTGTTCCCTAACTCCAAATCCCAGTCTTATGCTCTTAAAAAAAAAGCAGCACAGTGTCTCAGTTAGCAGCCAAGCTCTGTGACACATACTGGTGTTGAAAAGCAGTGAAAACAGGAGTGGCAAAAATGGCAAAGACAGAAGATGATGGTGTGAAACGCCTGATATGCTGCCTGAAGAGCAAGGCCTGCAGGCTGAGGAGTATGGAGGATGCCACAGGGCAGCCAGCAATGCATGGCATCCAGCACCCAGCATTCACTTGGTGAAGTGACTTTGCTTAGTTCACCATGACATCTGGGCCATCTTTTGAATATTGCCGCTGAATTAGTGGCCGTTAAGTTCTATTCAGCCCATTCCATCCAGCTGTTAAACCCATGGTTTCCAGCTCCAGTGTCCTGTTTGGAAGTTGGCACTTTGCCAGGACAAAGACTGGCTTCAAAGGTTTCTGTTACCACAAAGAGATGCTTCAAATGCATCATCAGAAAAAGGCGTGTTCTTACCTGCGATCCTCACACCTCCAAGACTTAACAGCTTGTACAGATTACAAAGAATATTTCAAAGCCTCTTCCCCCCAGCAGCTGCCTAGCTCTCTCCACAACAGCAGCACACCGGATCAGCAAGGCTAGCAAAGAGTTCCTCTTGGTGCCATGCTGTTGCCTGCACACCAGCCTTGTCAGAGCTCAAGGGCACACATCTGACATGCAGGGGACTTAAATCAACGCTCTAGGAACAGACATGCACTGGTGACTCCGTGGACAATAATTAACTAGCAGCAATCTTTTTTTTATTTTTTTTTTAGACAATTCTAGAGTGCAGTGACCCCTTTCCGTAAGGTAATTTGGCCTCCAGCCTCCTGTAAGGCCCCCACCCAGTCTTCCTTCCCTGCCAGAGCACGCACATGGCTGCCATAAATTAACGCTTCTCTTCTTGGAAAGAAGGAAAAGGTTTGCAGGATGTTGTGCCCAAAGAATAGGGTTGGCCTTCAGGGGTTTTGTAAGGATACAATCTCTAGTCCTGTCCCAGGCCATTCTGCAAATCCCTAATTCTGCCCTGCTCAACTTTTGGTATCCTATTTTTCATTCAAGGACAGTTTTCAATAGATGTGCCCATAAGGGCTACTGAAAACATCCTGTGCTGCATAAACAAGGGTGTAAAGAACCAGATTTCTTGAGAAGGGGGATCAGATTATTGAATCTCTGTTTAGGGTGTTATTTCTGGAGTCAAAAGATGCAGCGCTGTCCTTAATCATTCCCAGGACAAGACTCTCATGCTGCCCTGCCTGCCACCAACCCCCCACCTCCTACAAGCAGGAACACGCAAACACACTTCACCAAGGGGAGCAAGAGGCAGAAAAGGACACATAATCCCCCGCAAGCACGACAGCACAACGCAAAGCAGGCTCCCGCCAGCTCCCGCTCACAGGGAACACAGCACAGCACTGCCAGGACACCAAGCCCAAACACGCAATGTCCTACCCGCTGCCCCCTCTTCCCTGGCAAACCTGGGGGGCCCATCCTCCCTGGGACTCCAGGATCTCCCTTCGTGGGGAAGAAAAGAGACAGAGAACGTGTCTGTTATACGGCTGTCGCATGCTGTAACATAACCCAGCGAGCCTCAAACAAGAGGAGCCAGCTGTTCAGAAACCAAGCTGGGCTGCTTAGTGATGGAGAGTGATGGGGTATTTTTGTACCGTGCCCATCACGGGAACTCAAACCAGGTCACGCTACACTGAGACAGGGGAGACTGTGCAGGGCAGCTCACATGGCACATGACAGAACAGCTCCCTGCAGTAACATGGGAAGGCTCCCGGTGAACACAGAAGTACCGGGAGGCAGAAGGGGACAAGGGAAGGGAGAGAGGAAACATACTTGTTAAGCAAAGTGTGCTGTGCATATTTTGTGGAGTAGGGAGAAAAGGAGGAAGACAGCTGGAAGGTATTCCCATCAACACAGACATGAGCAGGAGGGAAGGAATCTGTCTGCAGTACAGTCCCTCTCTCACTTGGCATCACTGTATGCTATTACCATTTTGCTTACACTGGCAGGTGTCATTAGGCCCTGGATTTGGGCACTGGGAAGTGCAGAGCCATTCCTCAGCTCCCTCAGCCGCTCTGGGAGGGGAATAAAATACACAAACCAGCCAGAAGTGCAGGCTCGGAGCAAAGCCTTCTGAGAGTACCTTTTCTCCTGGAGTCCCAGGCTCGCCCTGGTGAGGAAAAAACAGGAAAATAAAGTGAAAAAACAGGAGAGAGTACAAAACCTCCCAGAGCTATCAGAGTGGAGGAAAGAACATTCATCTATGGAGGCCTTGGGCTTGTAAATAAGGGCATGAGGATGCTTTAAATGCGTATTATTATTTGTGCCTGGAGCTTGTTCTATCTTTATTAGCCAGCTCCTAAGCTGCTGTAAGAAACCAGCAAGCCTCAGACAAGAGGCATTTATGAAACTGAGGAACAACCTTGCAGTATTAGGGGAATTTCCCTACTCCTAGCTCTTTGCGCACAGGAGCAGAGCAAGGCTGCAGTTGCAGATGGGGTTGGGGGGAGGCTGTGTTGATACAGGATCAATGTGGCATCATGAAGGAAAACCCTCCCCACCAGCCTTGGAAATAACTTCTTTATTTCTGTCTTTTTCCCCAGCAGTTAGAGGGAATCAGGAGAACTGGTCGTTGTCTCATTGAGCATCTTGGATCCGCAGAGGAACTTCTAGCCCCCTAAATGTGCACCTGGCCCTTTGCTCTGTCACCATGCTGACACTGCTGTGGAGCATCACGAGTTCACCAACCCCTCTGCGCAGAGAGGTGAGGAGGAGCAGGGGTTGCTGCTGGATTCTCTGCCAAAAGCAACAGCAATTCTGCTATCCCCCTGTAGTGGGAGCTGTCCGACCATTTTCCCGTGCCTTGTGCTCTCCTAACTCCAGCCCTTGCTCTTGAACCTGCCCTGCTTAAGCCACTGCAGTGTGGAGTAAAACTGACCTTCATCCCTGCGGTGGCCATCCCAGGAGCGCCCTGGCAGAGAGAGGAAAGACAGGAACACCTTGTTTGAAATGAATTGGATGCAAACTTTGAAAAACAAAACAATCTCAGCCAAGTGGAACTAAAAAGGCAAAATCCACATCTTTTCCTTTCCAAAACTCAGAAGTAATGCTGTAACACCACACAGCACACATCCTCCTTCCCTGTGCAGGTCATTCACCTATGGCAGTGGCTCTGCTTTCCAGAAAGCTCCTCCAAAGGCAGACGTCACAAGCACAACCCAGTCAAGACAACCAGATTTCCACACCCCCCCACCCCGGTTTTAGTCCTGCAAGTGAAGCAAAGGCCAACAAGCAGAACAGTGTCAAATAACCGAGGAATGCACAGACAGGCTGAGGACCAAACACCCAGTTTAGCGCTTCATCCCAGATACATCAGCTCAAGCATCCCAAGAAAGGTCAGCTCGTACCCTAGAGCCTCGGTCTTGCTATTTCCCCTCGTTCTGTGTTTATCACAGAAGACAAACCCTGCAGAGTAACATGTTTTCAGGAGAGCTCTGTAGCCAGCCACCTTAGGGGAAAAAACCGACTTCCAAGCACTGCAATTCAGGCATCGTTCTGTAGTGCTGAGGAAGCCACCACCATGAGACCACAGAGTCGAGCCGGCCCCTGCAATCTGAGACAGGTGCTTCAAAACCCCAGGAGACAGCTGCTCCCACAGGGACAGTCGCATTTCCCTCGACAGCATTGATTCAAAAAGCCCGTCTTCCTTATCAACCCTTTACTCTGAAATCTCTGTATGCCCTGTGTTAGTATTAGTTAGGTCCTGGTGAAAAGGTTCAGTTACAAAAGCAAATATGAGGGATAACAAGGGTCTACGGAGAGGGGAGGAGGTGAAGTAGTGTTAGAAGTTGGGAAATGAGAGAGGTTGGGATGTAGCACATGAGGCAGAGAGGAGGACTGGGAGCCAAGTTCAAAGTGAAAAGAGCTTGGAAAAGTTCAAACAAGGAGGAGTGGGGAGCCAGAGAGCAGCAGGATCATACCTCTCAGCTTTCTGAAACAGAAATCAGGGACAAAGCTAAAAAACACAAGGACAGAAGATGGAGATCAGGGATTCTATGCAATAAATGGGGAAAAAAAAGCATTCCAGATTGTCTCGGGGTCAGTATGTTTTAGTGAATACGGACTAGAGTCATGAAAGGGATTACATGCAGCAACTGGCTTGGGTTAGGCTTTCACAGTGCATTTAGGATGCCTGTTCCTCCCTCCTTAGCCTTTAAATAGCAGCGAATGTGGATGATGTTATTTTTCTAGTATTTATCCTAAAACTGCAATGCACAGACATGCAGGCTTGCTCACACGCTGACCCTGATTCATCGCTGTATTAGTCCAGGCTCACACTTGCATAACCCTACTGATCGCAGTGGGCTAAACACACATTGCTGAAGGTTGCGGCTGTCACTTAGGATCCCCAATTTACAAAACGCCAATTCCCTAGAAACATCAGCAATTGGCCGCTCTCACTAGCATAAAGCATTAAGATCCTGATGTTGCAAGACAGCATCAGACTGGGCATGCCATTTGCTTTGTAAAACACTTCTTCCCCCGCCACCTCCTTCATAAATTAGGCCCTATATTTTGCAATTGAGAAGCAGAAAGAATTCAGCTGAGGATAGTCATTGACTAACAGACACACACACAAATTCAGGTGATGCTTGCGCATCAGGGACAGTCGAGTGGTACGGGTGAGATCAGGCAGACAAGCGTCACTCCACTGCTTACAAGGTACCTTAGCGCCATGTCTTCCTGGCAGCCCTGGCATGCCTCTCTCCCCCTGGAAGCAGAGCAAGAAACACAGAGAAAGAGCAAGAGACACGACATGAGTCCTCACAGGGCTCTACGAGGAGTGCTCGGGGCACAGGTGACAAGAAAGCCTCTTGGGTGAGATGGGGCACAACCCATTTCCCCACCTGGCTCTTACCGAGCTGACTGCGCTAGCCAGGGCCATTTCCCATCAGCAGTACCTCTCAAGCCTGTTGCGTACAGCAGGACTGACCCTGCTGGAGTGCCACAGCAACAGCGCTGGGAACAAAGAGTTTCTGTATTCTGATACCACATCCCATGCCACAGTATTCCGTACATAGGGAGTCACTCTGCAGCAATGAACAAACTTATCTGGAGAAACAGAGAATCCAAGGGTTGCCTTGGATTGTTAGCCTGAATTTTATCTGGTGGTAAATGGAAAATAAACCATCTTTAGACAGCCTGCTTACTGCTGTTATTTTGTTCTGGGTGTTTAGTCCTTGCTTGGACGGGCTGTTTAGGAGGGATATATGTATATGCTTTTTTTAAAAGCACTTTTTGTAATTTGACATCCTGTGAGCTAAATTTTGTAAAATGCTGTCTAGTACTACAATACACAAGACCTAGGCACCGCGGGCACCTCCTACCCTATGCAGGGTAGTTAACTAGGGTACTTCCAGCCATAAAGAAAATAAATAATTACGAATGCTTTGTCCTGCAGAAGCAGGGACTGCTCTCAGTCCCTCCTCCCCAACTGTGCTCCCTGTTTTTGTTCTCAAACGAGACCAAGAAGGCAAGGCCAATGCTTTCTGCTGGGAGGCACCCACACTGCTCGCAGAGGCTGCCCCCACAGAGCAGCCCTGCATGTGAAAGTAATTCCCTTTCCCTGAGATTTTCTTGGAAGAAACTGTCTGCCTGAAGAGCTGTTTAATTATTTAGCCCTGCAAAAGCAAAGCCACCTCAGTGAGAGGGAGCAAGGTAGCCCCTGACAGGGGGCAAGTTACAGAGCAACCACACTACCCTGCATTTTCTGATGATGGCCTCTGCTTGCACAGCAACACTCCCGGCACCTGCAGGATCACACAGGCACTAGAACTAATTAGAGAGCAGGAGCAACAAACATGACACCGCATCATTAAAGAGCGGAAAGAAGCCCCAGAGCCAAAGCCAGAGATTTAAGCAGGAAAAGCATCTCTCCATAACATCTTTAAACCCGTACATATTTGAAAGCCATTGTAATACAGCGAGTACCCACTGGGCTGATCCCTTCATGATCCCTCAGTGCCCTCTGGGCCTGAGAAGAGCGGCACAGGGTGCCATAGCGAGGCAGCAGCAACCCACCAAAACCAGCACTGGGATGGTGCAGCCCGGCCAGAAGCCGGGAAACATCACCAAAGGCAGATATGAAAGGCAAAATGCCCAGCACAGGTCCCCAGTGGGCTCCAGGAAGGTGGTCAGCAGCATCTCCCAGCTCTCCTGAGCTGATTTAGGAAACACCTCCGTGCTCTCCAGTCTCTCTGGAAGAGTTAGGCTACACTTCTCCCATCCAGCACAAACAAAACCCTCACAACTCCCTTCCACTACACCTGGTGCGAGCAGCTTTATACCCACTTGGTGCCAGTCATGACAGAGCACGCCCCAGGCTCATCGGCTTCTTAGCAGTACTGGTTACAGGCTGCCAATTAAAATGGAGACCCTTCCTTTTTTTTTGTTTCTTGCTGGGAAAGGCAGATTATGAGGGGGTTGCCGAGCAAGGCTGTGGGTGATTTCTTTATTGCGCTTTCCTCAGAGCATGACAAGAAGCCTCATCCTAAGGACCTTTCAATAAAAAAAAAAGAAAACATCAGTAAAGCTGAACGCGATGGCTAGGCTGGGGGGCAGCCAGTCAAATGCTTATTTAAATGACCCAGGTGATCACACTTATTGGTTGTCTACTGACCCTCACAGGACACAGACTTAGGTTTCAATGTGATCAAAGTAAAAATGGCAACCACAGAAGACAATAGCTAAGAGGGAATCTACGTTGTGCTGCATCTGTCACTGGGTGAGGAGAGATTATCAAGTGAACAAGGAGTCTGTGTGAAACCAGCACGCTTTTTCAGGTCCGAAATGTTCTTCACTGCCAGCAAAAGCAGCGACATGCTATGCAAAATTGGTCACTACAGCTAGACTATGAATCATAGTGTTTGTCCTGGGCTCCTCAAAACCAAGGGAAGGTAAAATCTAGCTCAGGTAATTGGATCCAGAGGTGGAAGCATCAAAAGCCTTCCAGAGTCTCAAACGATCCTCCAAGGTGGAAGGATGACAGGAAGAAGCAATTTCCAAAGACAACAAATGCATGTGCTGTGCGGATGTTCGGGAGCTGCTACTGGGTGATGTCTGGCTGCTGATTTAACGGTACCTCCACACTTCCTTTTCAATTCCTCTGAGCGAACAAGAAAGGAAGTGGAGGGAAAAGTGATCCTGACAATAACAAATGGAAGTCTGTGTGTGAAAGAAGAGGCTGCTATGGGACTGGCGAGGTGCCCCTTCAGAGATGCGATTTAGTACCACAAAAAGTGTGGCAAGTTTCATCTCCGCTCTTTATGAAGTGGGAGACTTATGAAGACTCAGAGACTTCCCATTTGCCGCAGCCCAAATGAAGGGCTGATCTGTCCTTGTACACAGGTGCAAGCAGAGCAGGTGTCTGCTAGCAGTGAAATGCAGGAGTATAAGCAGGGGTGGAACACAGCTTCTCCTTCCAGCCCTTTCTCCCTCCCAGACCGTGCTCCAACTTCGGTCCTCCAGGTTAGAGGGAGCAGCTGGCTGTTGAGACAGCAGCAAACTCCTAGCCCCCAAAACACATTAGTTGCGGGTGCAATTCTGCTGTCATTTACACTGGCACAAAGTGGAAGCGATTCCTTTGTGCTTGATGGAGTTACACTGATGTGAAGACGGACACAGGGGAACCTTTGGACTTTACACGCACCACAGTATTTCTGAGGAGGTATTGTTTTCTTGTAGGAGGACAATCGCTGCTGTTCTATTCAACTATTAACCCAGAGCCTGCGCTCCCAAAGAACATTTCCTTAAACTCGATGTAACACATCCACATTAAGCTCTGAAGGGGCCTTTTCTCCCTTCAAATAGTAATCCACCCAGATGGAAAAAATATAGAAAGTGTATATGCTGCACAATAAATGAGATGCATGCCACATACTAAATACTTGAAATTTATGTGTCATTATTAATGCCTTTCAAAATATTACAGGACCAGTCTTTTCTCATGATGTTTAAGATGTATGGCATGACACAGTATGCTCTGACTGTCATGAACACTTGCCAATGTTGTAATGTTTTAAGCACAGTCTACATTGAGTAATATACTTTAAATATATGGGTACAGTAAATTTCAGTCAAATAGATAACATCTGGGCATAGACCATATAAGCCTGTAAAAAGTGTCCAGAAACAGACAGAGAAGCCTGGTGCCAAACCTCAGCCTGAGTTGCAGAGTTTGAGTGGATTTGATGCGTCAGCTAACCAGATTTTATGAGGAAACCCCAACCCAGCCCATCAAATGCAGAGATGTAACAAATCATTAGCAAGCTTCATAGTCAGAGAAATGCCTTTGGTAAGAATCGAATTCCACCAAATGGATAAAGGCTGCTTTTATTGCCTGAGCTTGGAGTGTCTGCCTGTGGTTAATCAGAGCACAGATGTGTACTCCATTAAATACCCCACAGAGCTGCCTCAGACCCAACTTCCTCTTACAGCCCATCAGCCCAAGGAGCGGTATCTCCCAGATGATCGACCGCGGTGGAAAACCGTATTTCTCATGCCTACCTTTATGCCAGCGTCCCCTTTTTCACCCTGCCCAGCAAAGGAGAGAGAGGAAACAGAGAGAGGGACAGTGAACATAAAGAGAAATTGAGCAAGCAGTGCAATCCTAACAGCGAGAGCCAAAGAGAAAGCAGCTGAAGGAAGGAACGGGCGATAAATGCAACCCTAGGCCTCCAGAGAGAGCTGGCTCATGATAACACAGTACCAGCCTGAACACTGGCTGCAGCCCACCCCTCCCTGAGAATGCGAGGCAGTTTACGTCGCTGGAGTGGATGCTGGCGGTCACCCATACTAATGCTTTCCTACATCTTTTGGGTGTAGACGAACCATCAAACCATTCCATGAACCAGAGTACCCTCATTCTCTCAGCCTTAATGCAAAAGCCTCTAAAGGCTGGGTCAGTTTTATTCTTTAACGGGGGCCTGTGCAGGGCTGAGCCTGGCCCTGGGTCAGGACAGCGGGGAATCACATTGACCAAAAATTGCCCAGGCCCCTTACACAGGAGCAAGTTTTTCTGTTTACATAGCTCACACCAGGCTCTAGAGAACTGCCTCCAGCCCCTGACCTTCCATATTCCTTTAGCGTGTCTCTAGGTTTGTGTGCCACTAGGTTTGAGTGCCACTCACTTCCCTCGGGAAATGGCCCCACTGACTCTGAGTTTAAGGGTTACCTTGGGGCCAGTAGCTCCAGGGAGGCCATGCGGACCAGGCAGGCCTGACTCGCCCACCTCACCCTGAGGAAAAGAAGAAAGAAAACGGAGGAAGAAGCAAACACAGCGAGCAGCAAGAAAAAGGAGGCTGTGAGTTGCCTGAAAAGTCAGCAAAGATGTGAGAGGGATGTCCCACACAGAGGTGCCCATCACACACCAACCTGGGTCTCTCTAAGAGAGGAGCAGCATTCTGCATCAAGAAAGATACTCAAGGAGCAAAATGTATGGATTGAAGGGAGTGGTCCCACAATCCTGTATCACATCAGAGCTAACATCTTTGCTCAACTCTTTGCCCTCTTTTCCTTTTCCCCTGACCCACTCACCGGGGAGGATTTTCTCCCCGACTTTCATCCCTTCCTCCCACCTTTCCCAGAGAAAGGTCACAACCTTGGGCTCATTCCTCTGAGATCAGTGCAAGCTCTCTGCTTGGCAAGTAAATTAGCCAGAGAAGTTGTTTCGTGTAAGAGGAGCTTGTAGGAGAGGCCCTCGCTGCGAGGTCCTTGCAGGGACCCCCTCACCACTCCTGCGTGCTGAGAGCCACCCGCCCAGCGCACACAGAACAGGATGGGCTCTTAATGGAAAAACCGATGGTTCGCTGGAAGAAGAGGCAATAAATTGCGCCTGTCTGCAGGAGTGGGCTGTGGTCCGCGGGGGCTATAATTTCCACTTCCTGACATAACAAAAACTTCTCAGTTTATACAGAACTAATTAAAAAGCTCTCAGGTCTTGCCATTTTGCTCACAGAGCACCCATAAAGCAACATGGAGATAACACGGGACTCCTGCCTGCTGGGAACATTCGCCTTCCCCTTCTCCAGCTGACATCTCTTTAGCAGCATCTCTTCATTCCCTCTCTCCCCTTTGATCTTCCTTTGTGACTTTCCCCTGTCTCTCTTTCTTTTCTGTCTCTTCATTACATCCTCTAGGCTCGATGACCCAGCTGTTAATTAGCTGCTGCTGAAGATATTCGGGCGTTGCCAGCTTTTGCCTTTTAACCTGGAGCAGGATCGACTCTTTTCTGCTTTATTTTAGAAAGCAATACATAGCCAGGGATTTGGCCCTTTCCAGCCTCCTGTTCAGGTCTGGATGCACAAGAGGTATATTTCAGCTTGGAAGCGGGTGTAGAGGGGCACACCGATAGGGACATGTCTGTACCATATCTACTGGAGAGTTAAAGACAACTCTGGGTCCAGACTCTCCATACACAGGTGACGGCAGGGGATCTGTGGGCCTCTCACAGCCCCATGTCCAGAGCTTGGGAGAGGACTCCAGAGGAGTCCACAGATTTTCAGCCATGCTCCCAACAAGGCATCAGTGTAGCTTAATTCATTTAACAATACTGGAGCTCCCCTTCTTACCTTTCTGCCAGGGTATCCCTGAATCCCGGGGTCTCCCTGCAAAAGGCAAAAAGACAAAAAAAGTGAGGCTTGCCCTGAGAAGGACAAATCCCTGCCCTTTTCCCTGAGGAGATGCTGGAATGAAAGGGCACTCCACGGGGAAAATTCACCTTTTGCTCAGCGTGACTCCACAGAGTCCCTGACCCTTCAGACCCAGGGGTCACTGTTTCCTGCACTGGCCTGAGCCCTAGCAGGAAAGGCACAATAAGTACTGGCAGCTGGGTAACTCATGCCAACTTTGTGCCCCAGTTCTGCAGTCCCTATCTCCTGGCCCTGGCTAAATATCTCAAACAAAAACAAAGGGGTGGGTGTCTGCAGCTGAAAAACAACAACAACAACACATCCACCCCCCACCCCCCCCCACCTCGCATTTTGGCAAGTGAATAAATGGGAAACTGTGGTGGAGTTAACAATAGCATTGCAAAATCAGTTCCTGAAGCGCTGGTAAATGCTTTGAGAGTGGAAGAAGCCAATAAAGCTGTGTGTGGCAAAGAATTTTGCAAGAGGGGCTGATGAGGCGTGCCTCGCTCAGTCAAGATGCAACTCAGACGTGTCGCCTGGACAAAACCCATGAGTCAGCACACGGACTGGGCCCCAAAGGCAATATTGAGCTGGGCTAGAAATCCTTTTCAGCTATTTGATGTAACCTCCTTTCCCCCTCCTCCACCCGTTAAAATGTACATGTCTGTCCTTGCCAGGAGTGTCCACCTCTCTGTTTATCACCTTGCTCCCTCTGCGTGAGGCCAGACAGCTCACCTTTGGTCCAGGAGGCCCAGGTAAGCCCTGTAGACAAAATTAAAACAGACACTGGAGTTGACAAATGTAGACAACATTACATAGACTGCAAGGGTGATGGGAGATGCTGACCGATTTGGTCTGAAATGCCCCTTTACAGAAATGACCACCACTGGTAAGCTCAATCATCCCCAATCTATTCTTCACATAGATAACTACTATCTTAACCCACACTCCCAAATAAATTCATGCCCATAGGGCTCCATTCCCCCAGGCCTGGTCTCGCTGAATCTGAAGACCAAAAAGCTGCTTTGCCTTATATGCCTCGTGCTCCAGAATCTTTTCTGTTTCTCTGGCTTTGCTCGAGAAACTTGTTCCCAGCCCACTGTGCAGCTGTGGAGTAAATCACTCATTTGCAACTTCCTCTGACAAGCTAAATAGAGCAAATATATTAACAAACAGACCACTTGTGTTTTTAAATGAGAAATAACTAAACAATTTACCTGATACGAACCATGAAGTATACCGGATATGTGTGTATGTAAATATAAATAAACAAAATATCCATACAGGAGCTGCCTTCCTGATGTGAGTAGACGGAAAAAGAAAACTACCCCAGATACACTCTGATGCCTAAAGCACCCCTGGCGTTGCCTGCTTATAGCATTTCAATTGTTTAGTCATCATATCTTTGGCTCCTTAAAGCCCAAAGAGAGACAAGAATGCTTACAGGACACCGCACCCCTATATCGTGTGTGGAGAGGTGCTTTTGCCTCAGGAGACAAGACTTGCTTGCCCTGCTAGCAGACCTTGAAAACTCTTAGAGACAGAAACTCTTTTCATGCTGCAGTCTCTGCAGGGCCAGCGTGGCACGTTCCTCCCCCCGCAAGCTCCCAGGAACGGAGGTGGTTTCTGGTACCCACCTTTCCATCTCTGCCGGGCTTCCCAGGTTCTCCCACTCTGCCCTGTTGCAAGAGAGAAGTACGTTAACAGGATCTTCTGCCCCACCCCTTGCCATTTAGCGATAGTATTATTTTAAACGGTGCTTCTGTTTTCACCCTCCTTGGCTGCTTGTACCAGCCTGAGAACAGGACGGGCACAGGACTTCAAAGGGGTCGCAAGGATTCTTATCAGGCAGGCTTCTGCTGTGAGCAGGACAATTACACCCCGCATGTTACTTCCTCCCTGTGGCTGTCCGCAGGGGCTGAGGAGGAGGAAATGTGCCTGGTGTCACCCGCTCACACGTGCGTGTCCAGATAGCAACAGTGCAGGGCGCACACCTCTGCCTTCCCTCCTGCTCCCCCCTCCTTTCTGGGAACCGCTTCCTCCCCGCACATCCGCATCCCCTGCAAATCTCGCTGTCCATGCCTATCTTCAGAGGAGGGAACAAAAGCCAGAGGAAAAAAAAAAAAAGAGGAAGCAGAAGGCTGTAACTGGACTTACAGGTGGCCCAACTGGCCCGGGCTGTCCTGGGGTTCCTTCAGGTCCAGCTGGTCCAGTGGGCCCTGGTGGACCAGGGGGCCCCGGAGGACCTTGGATTCCTGCTTGTCCTTGTTCACCCTGAGGTTCGTTAAAAACAAGGGGTTACCAGCAGGCAGAGCAAACCCTTCACACCACCACCCCAAGGGCCCAAGGCAGGTCAGCCTGGCTGAAGCAGAAGAGGTAGAAGCAAGTCCCAGGTTAGTGCCAGGAGAGGTTTCCAAGAGTGAGGAAGAGCCCCGCTGAGGACAGCCAGGCTACCTGGGCGGCAGGAGCCGGCACCCTACAGTTTCCAAAGACGTCTGAAGCCACCTTGTCCCAGCTCTCTTTAAAAGGCATCTACAGATGACTGAGCAGTCCAAAGAGATCTTTTTCTTCATGAGTCAGTCAAGTATAATTTATACATCAAGGCCCAACATCTCTTGAGCTTCTCAGGAGGCTTTCCAAAGCACTTGACAAGTCATATGTGAAGTAAAGCCTCCCGTGACCACAGTAGCGCTTCCAGGCAGAGCCACAGTGTCTTACCTCAGCCTAGTGTTTTTTTTCCCCTGTGCTATATTTGTTGGACAACACTCCCTCCGTTTTGCCAAGGACCAAAAGTAGAAACGCCACAAAACCAAAAGAAAATAACACGATCATCATGGCATTTCTGGAGCCCGCCCAAAACAGGCCTATGTACACCAGGCAGAGCCTGTTTTTGTAAGATTTAACAAGCTAGTGCGTGCAGAGCCACCTGCCATTTTAAGCTCTCTGAAACGAAGCCGTTCCAGCCGGTTCCTCCCCAGGCCCCTCAGTAGCCATTCGGCGGCTGTGGCTCATGCCTCAGCAATGTCATCTGGCCCAAAGGACCCGGACATGGGACCAAGCGGCGCTGAGGAGACAGTGGGTTGGAAGCGCCACGTTTGAATACCAGACTGCTGATCTATAATTGATGAATCCAGCAACCTCCTAAGGCACCGTGGCACCCACGCTAAGCTGTTAGTCTCGTGGGCTCCCCTCCCGTTCCCTCTCCCTAGATAAAATATCACAACATCCTTCTGCCGGCGACCTAATTTAAATTTGGAAAACTCTTCTTGGTGGATCCACGCGAAGCTAGAAATCAAACATGGTCGTTTCTCAATCATAAATCAGTGGGTGTGCTGTTGGGTCTCTGCTGCATTTATCCTCTCTACAGCCCTATACACTACTGCTGGGTAAAACTAAGTCTGCTCTCACGCACTTGTGCGCGCAGGAGAACGCACAAAATCTGTCCCCTGCCTGCATTCCTACAAAGTGTGCTGTTTATCCTGGCTGCCTTTAGTAAAACATGCAGATACAGGGATGTTTGCTTTATTTAGAATGATAAATGAAAGTAATAAGCTGCAAATTTCATCCCTTCTGCCATGAGCTCTATTTAAAAGAAAATTTCCAACACGTGGGCCAGGTTCACGAGAAGATTGGTCATGTGTGGAGCAACAGCCCTTCTCCTCAGGATTGCTGCCTCCTCGCTGCCTGAGCTGCAGCCCACGCTGGGAAGCCTGCTGGGCCAGGCAGGGAAGGTGCCCTCTCTTTTCCCCATTTTGTAAGCGGATCCTGGCTCGCCCTGTGGCCCATGCAAGGGGACGCAGGATCCTTCCTGAGCTTCCCTATCCTCCATACTCAGTGCCATTCAACCATCTTGTAAATGGTCTCATAGACTTAATATTTGGGAGGGAATTTGGATCCAATGAAGAGAAAAAGTTTTGAGGACACTGGAGCGTATTTCTAGATTTCCTCTTGCCCTGACCTCTCAAGCCCAACTTCAGAGACTTCCCTCCCATTGCATCTTACAGCCGCCCACCATGGGTGGACAAAAGGGGGCATGCATTTTACAGCACCCCCACCACAGCTGCACAGCTCCCTTTGGCTCTCCCTCCTCTTTTCCCTCTGTCAGCCCAGTCCATGCTCCAGATTTAGGGCACTGAAATGCAGCACTGAGGAGAACGGGGAGACAGGGAGAGCGGGAGCCCTGCCCCAGCGTGGGGAGCAGCTGAAAGGAGCTCACCCAAAGCCCTGTTTGCATTGCCTTTGCTTTGCTGCCCTGGACAGAACGTGCTTTGTCTAAACGAGCACCCGTCCATGCAGATCCCTAAACACGCAAAACATTATTACTACATCATTATAGTCTTATTAGTGCATTCAGCACAAAAAGACCCCCCACCGATCTAACTGGATGGTAAGCGGATACAGTAAGTTGGCGATCAGGTGTCATTTTCATCAGATGTCATTCTATATTTTTAGCTGTTGACTGGAGCTATTTTTCAGTTTTTATACACGAGTTAGCGACCCTAATTGTGCCCCAGCAATGCAATTCTTGTTCAGCCTCCTAACACAGGTCTCCGCTCAGCCCATGTCTCTGCTAAGCCCACGCCCAAGCTCTCGCTGATGTGCCGAGAGGCAGCAGCAGGATTTTCCTCTCTCAGGCACTGGCGCTAACATTTATTTTGCAGCCTCACATTTTTTCTTAGTATTCGTAAGTCGGGCTCCTGGAATTGCTTGGTGCTGGCAGATCTGTAGGAGTGGATTACACTTTGTTGCACTTAGGGAATGAATACAGCAACGGCAAAACAGATCACGGCAAAATTCTCCGGTGAAGTTAGCCTCTGGGGACAGAGGGAATTTGCAGCCCTGGCTGATGACAGGACGCGGGGCAGCTATTCAAGTTTCCCACTTCATCCTGGATAGGAACTTCAGCTTTCAAAGCCTTCCCAAGAGGTCAGTCCTTGGCCTGGCTCTCCAGACTGTCACTTTGAAGGGCAACCAGTGCAAGCCGTGGGGCTTTGTGCGGTGCGAACCCTGAATCGATAGAAACTGAACTGAGATCGCCGTGCTCAAGTGATAAGGTCAGGATTTCGCCAGCACTGGGCAAGGACCAGGCACCTCGTGGTAAAGGCCTGTATTGCAGACTGCAGTTCCCTGCTAGCATCTGACTGTCTAGACAAGCAGTGGGGTGACAAAACCCAGTCACTTAATAGAGGGTGCCCAGCACACTTCAGCGGGGTAATTACAGTGGTTTGTCCACACGGGAAAGTTAATCCCGACTGATGGAACGAGGGAGCTTAAAGTGGGCTCATTAAAAGCCACATGAACTCTTGACTATGGACACTCTTATTCACTATTCATATGTCCATAATTCTTTTTATGAATTCATTCCCAAACTAAACTAAACATGAATTATGGCCCTGGAAACCAAAATAAATGTGTTTACACAAAGATTTAATGCAATTTAATGAAACCATTATAAGAGCTTATTTAAACACATTTTCCCAAGTGTCTCAGACTAAACTAGCCCTTAAAAGAAGCATTTGCCTATTCATTCATCTCAGTTAAATTTCACAGACATTAGTTGCATTTCAGCAAGAGGTTTCTAACCTCTTCTGGAGATTGAATACGCAGGAACTGACTCCTTAAGGTAGGAGACTGTTTGTCGACAGTCCCGAGAACAGTTTCATGGCCCATTTCTTTTACTTTAAAAAACTGGCTTCACTGCATTTCTTTTTAGCCACGTTATTACATCAAAGATTTCCTACACGTCAAAGAAAGTCCCTCAGCTCTGCCCGAACCTCTTGGAAACCCCTCTGTAGGGGAAGAAAGACAGGTAGCAAGCTGATTAATCGCAAGCATCGGAGTAGGCTTAGAAACAGGCAATGAGGAGGAGAAGTCTACCTGGAAAGTGCGTCTCTTTATGACCGGAGGTGGAGCCAGCCGCACTGAATTGAGGAGAGGCAACAGCTGAAGAAGATCAAACCAGAAGGTCGTGGGGCAAAGGAGGCCATTAGGGCACCGAGAGTCAGAGAGCAGCCAGGGGAGAGAACAGAGAAGAGGGGAACAGAGAGATTGCCGTGAAAATAAACCACCGCGTGAGAGCTGCGCACGGAGGGCGCGTGGCACGGGTACCTGCCGGCAGACCTCTGAGCTCCTCCGCACCATGTGTTGCTCACAGGGGGGCTTGCCACGTGCCAGCCCTGGCAGGTGCAGGGTGGCCACTCGCCAACCCGATGCTGCCACCACACAGAGCTTTTACCACTTTCTCTGCTCGGAAATAAAACTTACCTGGGGGTTGGGGAGTGGGTTGACTCAGCTCCACTGCTCTCCTCAGGCAGTATTTATTGCAAGACATCCCCCCGCACCGGCTCTGCTAAGCTTTCCGCTGGCAGCACCGTTTCTCTTAATTTTTCATCATCGGATTTGAGGTCACTATCAAAATGCCAATTTTCTCCATGTTTTCCAAGTGCAGTTTCCTATTTCTTTCCATCTTCCCTTACAAGAAACGCAGCGTATCTCCGGGCCCCACCCTTCCTCAGGGTGTGGAAGGGG
This sequence comes from Charadrius vociferus, assembly GCF_000708025.1. Classification (NCBI taxonomy): domain Eukaryota; kingdom Metazoa; phylum Chordata; class Aves; order Charadriiformes; family Charadriidae; genus Charadrius; species Charadrius vociferus. The sequence continues at coordinate 740,811 of NW_009646844.1, forward strand.
ATGGAGAGAGGCTAGCCAGGGCCAGCAGCAGGCGTCATGGCCAGCGAACAGGTCCTGGTGACATTCCATGACACAACCATCATGGCTAAGGGAGAAGACGAGACCTCGGTGCCTCTGAGCCCTGAGCAGGGTATTGCCTTGGGAGCTTGTGCTTTGCTTTTCCTTGTTAAACAGTAACATCAGCCTCTGACTGCTTATAGCCAGGAATGCTGCCTTAGGGCACAAAGCTGACCCGGACACATAGAAATCAAATGCACTAAAGCTCAGGAGCATTTGTTCATCCTTCTGCTGTATCCAGTTTCCACTTGCATGCATGCTGCTGTCAGCCTGGCACCCACCATGCCGGCTCCAGGCCCAGGAATGCTCTTCTGGCCTGATCCACTTTCCTGTTCCTATCAGTTTTCCATTGAAGCTGCTCTTGATTTACACAGAGAGAAGAGAAAGAGGCTTTCTGTGCTCAGGCACAAAAACGTGCCCCTGTGTGCAACGTTTCCCCGTGTGAGCTGTGCGCTCGGATCCGAGAGGTGTGCCCATAGGTCTCCCACCACAGTAACTGTCCGCATCCAAGCAGCACGCTTTAATCCCTTTAAACACTGTTCTTTGTGTTTGCAGTGAGAGCAAGGATCCAGTCCTGTTGCAAAGTGAAGTGGCAACCCAATATTGCAGCATTGCCGCGGTTGTGTTCGAATGCACCGATCCAGACAGCCACAAGCTATCACAACAAAAGCAGCACTGCTGGAAAATCAACGGGGATGATTTTACATGAAGGAAATCCTTCTCTTTCCAGAGGACAGTGCAGCAGGGGCCCCATCGCTCAGGAGAGCATTCAGGACTGCACCGATCTTCTCAAGGGGGATGTTGCTGTAAATCCCCACACCCCCATGCTAGGTGTGCCTAGCGTCTCTGTGTGAGTGACCCAGACCCAGCTGAGCTGGCTTCGCCTGGCTCCTCAAGTGCTAAGTGTATCTGAAATACTATGCAGCTTCCAGAAAAGCAGAGGAAAGATGCTGGAAAGGATAAGAAGAGAAATAGAGGGGAGCAGTCCTTAACACAGAGGAGAAACAAGACCCAGCAACAGATTCAGGTGCAAGCGGGAGAGTTTAGAGAAGAAACCTGAAGCCTCTTCCACCCAGCTCCTGCTCTGCCCTCTGTGTCCCAGTGGCAAGTTGGGTTTTTTTTTCAGAAGGCAGCGTGCAATATTGGATGGGCAACCTCGTGCCTTTGCATCAGAACTGGGTCCCGTCAGACCGTTACCGACAAACCTTTAGCGTAAGGATCTGGTTAGAGCGCAGGGCTGCAAGGGTGGTACTTAGGTATTCCTAGGGGACAGTGAAGACACATGGCACAAACGGAGTCAGTTAGACACACGGCATTTCCGAGAGCAGACAGAGCACGGCTGGTCCCTCTCTTCCCTAAGCTGAGTGCCCTTCCCCAGGGAAGGAGCAGCTCGAACAGCCAGCTCACACCAAACAGATAGCCCCACGCCTGGGCTTGTGCCTCACAGCGCTGCAGGCCATACAGAAAAAAGATAGGAAACTACAACACGAACCAAGGCATGCGTCCTAACCTTACATTTTCTTCCCAAGAAAACACAGATGAAACAAAACTGAAACATCCCTGTTTTTTCAGGATGCTGGTTTTCATTTCCTTGCCCACAATATCTGACAAAGGACCTTGTCAATCAGTAAAGCAAGAACAAATTGCAATTCAGTCAAACGTGTAGCATTTTTACAACATCCTAATTTTCATTTTGGGAGGAAGAGAGAGAACTGCACCTCTGTTGGCTGATTTGCACCTGTGACCAGACCCTTTGGGACAGCCCACACCCTTGAGCTGCTCTGATGACAGTCACCCTTCCCGTGACGATGTCTCTGCCTCAGAATGCCTCATGGGCTGTCTAAAATGTTGAGCTTGCTGCCTCACGAGAGCAGAAGTACCTCCGTGAGAGCCAAGGAAACATCACCAGTTTGCTGGGATGTGACGCTTTGTACCTGCCCTTTCCCCACTGTCACAGCCCTGCGGCATGTCACTGTGGGGTGCCTACAACCCTCACCCCCCAAACCAGCGTGCCTTTGCCCCCAGGTCTAAGCCCAAGCTGCTCCCACTGATGCACAACCTGCATCTCCATTTCCTGGTGTTGCCGCAGGTCCTGCTACCGCTTTTCACCTTGAGCATTGAGGACAGTCAGAGCCAAGGGCTGTAACAGGAACCCAGGACACCTCTGGGTGAACATTGTTGTTAGCTTCTTTTTAACATAACAATCTAGTGAGCCGGCTCGCCTAAATAAACACAGCTGACTGGCTATTATTGTACAGGGCTGGCACATACCAACAGCCCCCTTCTCCCTCACTGCCAGCCAAGCTCTCTCTCCTGGCTCTGCCGCACAGAGCATCCAGGGCCCTGCTCCCTCAGGGCCAGGGACCAGAGCCCAGCTAATTGTCCAGAGGCCCATCAAAAATAAACAGAAAGCCCTTAAGCCTGTCTCCCTGTACACCCAGATTACAAATTCCAGCCACTTCATATGATGTCGTTCCAATGCATTTCCAGTGGATTTTCAGCACTCCAGTTGTTTTTAGAGCCGGTTACATTTTACCCCTGTAATCCCCTCAAACCCCACGATGTACTCTCTCCTCTCTTGGCTGTGGTACATGCCAGCCAGGCCAGGATGAAGAGGCAAGTGGGTCAACATCCTGACTGGCATCAACCCTCCCTTTCTGCCTCTTCTTTACAGGCAGAAAGCCCACCAGGCTGGCGAAACGGCATGGGGACCAGCTCACCAGGGACCAGCCAGAGCACCATGGCCAGGGGTGGTGACAGTTACTTTCGGGCAGGGAGCACAACCCTTCCACTTGTTTCTATACAGGGTTGAGACCAGCATGAGGGAGAAGAAAAAGGAAGGAATGACAATAGAGTCTCCCCGAGGTCTGCAAATCCCCCGCTGCTCCTGGCCAGGCAACCACAGCAAAGTCCATGGAAGCAGGATGGAACTGGTGCAGCAGCACAAGGTGTGAGTGGGTGACCTCTACTCCCCCAGAAACCCCAGGTTTCGCTGGGTTTTGGTACGAGGACACGGACTTTCCCCACTCCGGCACAGAGTGGGAGGGTCTCCAGGAAGCAGCAATGACAGCATTTAGCTGGGGGTCAGCCGCGGTGGGCAGGAACACACCAGAGAACCAACATCCCTCCTGGAAAACCTTATCTGCTGCTTTTCTGCGAAACACATCAATCAGCCAAGCGCTGCCCTCAGGGCGCCGATGACGCATCTTGTTAATGAAACGATCTATATTTCCAACAAAAAGTCATTGAAACGAAGGAGGATTAACATGCAGGAAGGCAAGGGACAGATGATAATAACGCTAATGACTTACCCTGTGCGGGTACTCTGCACACTGACCCTGTGAAAGAAGGGGATTAAAAGTTTAAATCATAAACAGAGAGGACCAAAATAGACACACGGGGTCAGATCCAGAAGGTGTAAATCATTGTGACTATATTGAATTCAGTGCGGCGATGCCAATTTGCACCCGACAAGCACCGTGCCTCCTGTCCCCTCTCCACAGAGCCCTCTGTTCTTGCTGTTTTTCTCAGCCACTCAAAGTGAGAACGAGCAGTACCAAGCCCACCGAGTCTCTTCCCTGCTCACTTTTTATATTTAATTTTCAACATGTCTCCCATTAAAATTACCTTTTCTCCTTTTTGTCCGGGGAGTCCCTATAAAAGTGATTAAAAAAAAAAGTGCCCTCAGTAAATGAAGGAGTTCAGTGCATGCAAGGGGAAAAGGATTAGGAGGAGGTGCGATTGCAAGAGATGGGATACTTACGGGTTGTCCCCTGGGACCGGCAGCACCCTTTAAAGAAACACAATGTTGTGAATGCGAGACAGATTCCTGCTTATAGTGACAAGACAAAAACTCTCAGCGTATGGAGTAGGTGGAAACTCAGCTTTTAAAAACAATTGTGGAGAAAAGTTCCCAAAAGAGATCTGTGTTCTCTTTGTTACTCTGGAGGAGTGAAAATGCACACACATGTTCTGGCTGCACTGCGGGGGGCAATTATTAAAAGGAGAGGGGAAAAATCATCAGGAAAACACACCCTTATTGTTCCCAGGACCTCAGTTGACAGCGCGTCTCCTTGGTCGACGTACTGGGATTGAACCAGAAGCAGCCAGGACTGAAGCCCGAGCTGCAAATGCTTGAGCCAGGATTGCACAACAGGGGGATGTCAGCTCACCCCTCCGCCGAGGAGCGGGGAGGGGGGGGATCTTCAACATGTGCTTGCCAGAGGGTTATACTGACACTCAGGCTCAAAAAACAGAATTAGCAGAAGAAAACGTTCAGCATTTCAGTGAGCAAAGGTGACTACAGAGCTGCTAGCTTGGCATACTTGTGTTCAGGGATTTCACCATCAGAGATGTCAAGAGGAACAAGACCACATTTGGGTTTCCATCACATGCGGCCTAAGTTTATCATTTTCACCAAAAGCATTTTAGTACGATGCACATATGAAACAGAGCTTCAAAAGGGGAAAGACAGACATTTAATACAAAAAATATGCTTTTTTGTTGTTGTTAGATAAGTTGAAAGCTGCCATATGGGTTTTCAGAAGTCTTTCCATCAGCTTTTACTTCTGCTATGAGGCCAACCACGAAAAATGTCAGCTCCCAGAGTGTATTTAAAGAACATAATTGCTAACTGCAAGGAAAACATGTCCCGTGCGTAACTAGAGAGTTGCTGTTGAGACATGATGATCTGATAGCCATAATGTAAAAATTACAGACATGCATCCCAGCACTGCTATTATGAACTTACAGAATTAGGGATGCAGCTATTGCATTAGCTGAACTAAGATCGCCACCCTGCCTACGAGCTCATTTCCAGCTGAGAGGCAACGTCATTTCAAACCAACCCGTTACCCACAGGCAGACATATATTTCTTTTACCATTTCCCCCTTCTGTCCAGGATGACCCTGCAAAAGAAAGAAAACATGCATCAGCTTTGGCCACTGCAGTCTCTAGAAGATGTTGGCTTAACCCACTTACTCCTTGCCTCGGGAGGTGACCGCAGTTACTATACCTTGTCAAGGGATATGCAACGCCATGCACGTGGAGCTTTGCTCCCACACCTAACAGGACACCATTCCCTGGTACCCAAAACACAGAGAACAAAGCTCTGGAGGATGAATACGGGGGGCAAAGGCTCTACGGGGCATGGCTGGGACATGGTTAAGCCCCACTCTGGCTGGCAGAGCAGCTTCACCTGAGTGCAGCACACTACACCTTGCTGGGGCTCACTCGTGTCCCCAGAGCAGTACAAGAGAGATGCTGCTGGGTCTCTCTTGAGGGTGATGTTCCTCATAGCAAAACCAGGGTCCTGCTGTAGGAAATTAGGTGCCAGAGGTATGTGCGACCTTCTCCATTATAGCATGGCTAGAGGAAGCATGGTGGGCAACTTGGCTAAGGGCTGCCTGCAGCTATGGGTTTCATGTCAGTTGGGTTCATAGGAAAGGGGCTACATGTGTGCCTAGGTCTCTGAAGGATGGGAAGAACTCAGGTCTCCCTCTCTCTACTACAAAGCTGATTATAAGGAGGCTCTAAGGACAGCATGGAGGTCTTTAGGGTCCTTTCCTCTTCTACTGCAACTCTTTGCAGCACAGCAACGAAGAGAAAGAAGGGCTGACTTCAAATGAAGCTGTGGGCTGTCTAAGGCAGAGGCCCGGTGCCTGGGGACCTGCTCTGTCTGTCTGATTCAGGGTGGGAGTGCCTGCTGAGGTTTTCCCTGCAGCAGCCAGGCTGTTGCACTCGTGAAGTGCTATGTTATAGATTTGCCTAGAAAGGAAACAGCCACACTCTGCTTTCCCTAATCTCCTGACTCCTGCATCTCCCCCAAGGCATCTGTGGTATCCTCCTGCCTGCCAACCTTCTACTTTTCTTTTAATCCATGCATGTGCATGACGTTGCAAAATAATCCTCTTAAAAACGTACTCTATAACACACAGGCAGGGCAGAAAACGTTAAGAGAAGCTGTTTTGCCTACCGGTTTGCCATCCAAGCCAATAGGGCCCTGAAATAAAAAAGGAGAAATTATAAGAAATGCTTTCACTGGGGTGTCTGTTCACCTGCCCCAGCAAGCACTACGTGTCACAAGATTGCAGAGACTGGGGAAAGGACATAGAGGTGAGGTGACTCTCTCTGCCTTCCTGTCAAGTCCTGGCAGGTCCCTGGCCCACCGGGTACCAGCCCAGCTTCCCGATCGCTTCTGCAGGGACCTGCTCACTGTCAGCCCATTTCAGCAGCAACGCTGGACACAAGAAGTGAAGGGAGGAGGGATTCATGGGCCATTTGCAAAAAAAAAACCCTCAGCATTTCAGATTTTGCAGTGTCCTGTAAACCAGTTGAAAACCAGCAGTTTTCTCAAGACTTTGATTTAAAAAGGCACCCACCTTTGGGGGAAGAAGAATTTTTGCAAATGATAGAATAATAAAAGTGTCCCCGGGAAGAGGTGACATACAGCTCAGCAGCGTTTTGAAGGTACTATTTGATGAGAAACAGGCTCCACAGAGCACTGTCCCACCCCGCACTTTCTCATGAGCTGGGCTGATTTGTTTTCTGCTCCTCCGAAAGCCAAAGACCACGAAGGCCTGGAGAGATCTGCTTCTCCTCAGCCCAGGGGCAGCTCACAGCCCCCCCCCCCCGCCTTTCGCAAAGGGCAGAGCCACAGAGCCCAGTCAGACGGCTCGGAGGCTGCCAATTCCTCCTGTTTTCCAGGCGTGAGAGTCTCCCCCGCAGACCTGCTCTGGCACATCGTGTGTCCCAGAGCAGCAGCTGAGCTGCCTGGCAGGAGCAGGGATGCGGGGAGTGTTTGTGCTTGCCTTAGGCTTCCTAGTCGTCCAGGATAAATGCACAAGAATAAATAGCAACCGTTTGAGTTCTCCAGCAGCCTCAATGCTTCAGAAAGTGTTGCCAGCAACTCTAGGACTAAAATGAAATTTGCTTTGTCCTCTCCTGGGCTTGTTTTCTCTTCCCTTGCCCATCTGTAACAGCGTTGGAGAAAAATCCTCCCCGCTCACACTTTTTGGTCTTTCCCTTTGGCATGACAGGGTGTTCAGCATAGCATGGTCCCCAGCGGACCTGCATCACATGCAGGGCCCCATTTGGATCACAGGCGCTCACTGCTATTGCACTATCACCTATAGGCTCAATTAAGGTTGGAATTTCACCTACCTAGGGGTTATTTTCTTTATTTGGGGGTATTTCTTCGGATGGTTTTCTTTTACTGACCAGATCTGGCTTCAACTATGTTATTTTAACACTTGGGGTTTTTAAAATTAATTTCCTTTCGGAGTTGTGTGGTTTGTTGTTTTTTTTTTTCCCTGAGTATCGTTTAAAAGAGAAAAAAAAAAACAGGAAAAAAAACCCAAATGAAGAAAAAAATTCTTTTTCCAGCGCTATCAGATCAGGTCGTTGGTTTCAGACAGAAATTATGAGATACAGTGAGCACTAATGACGCTTCCTAGTAATATTGCACACCCATACCTCATAAATTACTAATTACACTTACCGGGAATCCAGGAAAACCTCTTGTTCCAGGCTGTCCCTGGGAAGGATGAAACAGAGACAGCAGTTTAGAGGAACTGAAGTGAATTTTGACTGACCCTAAGTTCTCTCTATAGAGCCTTTCCTCCAGCCTCTGCCCATTTATCCTACGACTCTCTGATGAGTTACCCAAGACCCAATTCTCCTCCAAAGGGAAAGCGTCTTGGGAAGGAGGGGAAATCTCTCATCCCCACTCCAGTTTGTACAGGGCCAAGAAAATCCTGGAGCAGGTCCAGTTTGGACTGCAAGCAGTTTCCTTGAAGTTTCTACATTAATTAAATGGGTGTCCCTAGCCCATACGCTAGGCTTTTGGAGTATATTCCAGAGGCTGAGCTCATTTTATGGCAATTCTTGCTGCCATAAACCGGAGGCGTTTAATGCAGGGTGCTGCTCTGTGCAAGACAAACCTTGCAGGTCACTGGTGTCTAAATACAGCCATCCCTCTTCTCCTCCTCCCCTAATCTTATGTCCCAGTGCATTCATTTTCCTCACAAATTATTCTGGAGAAGAGATGATTTTTTTTCTTTTCTGTTTTTTTTCCTCTGAACGCCAAGAGAAAAAAGGAGAGTTAGGTAGTGTGATGAGAGGAACATGAGCACCAAGTCCTTTCCCCTGCCTCTTTCTGGCTAGCCAGCGTTGGCTACCAGTTTGGGATCAGGTACAGCAAACACTAGCTTGGGATGCGTTTGGCAGATTCTTCATCACCCACTTAAAAACACTGGGGGAAAAAAAAAAAAAAATGTTCTGGCTGTTAATTTCTCATAGTTCTTCAGTTTCTGGGGACCTGTGACATCCCAGGTCACAGTTACCCTAGATTTGTGGGTATTCAGAAAAGATAGCACTTTACTTAAGGATTTTTTAATCTCAATTTCCAAAAAAATGTGTGAGTCAAGTCAGGAAGCAATATGGACCAGATGTCAGGAGATCTGGAAGCACACCCATGTAGATGGAAGCAGCAGGATGAGGTAAATCCTGTACCATGCTCATCTGGTGATCGCCACATCATCTTGGCTTCCCTGAAAGCCATGCTACGATGCCAAAGATCCCAGGTTTCTTATGTGTTTTCATGCTTCATTTTGGGGAAGAAAATGCTTTCTTAGGCAATTTGAGATACCATGACCCAACTCTGAGTCCCACAGGGGTCTCCTAGGAAAGAGCTGGGTATAGACAAGGGTTCACTTCTGAAAAGAAATGCACCTGGGTGCATCTCTGCCTTCACCAGAGCAGCACCTTTGTGGTGCCGAGGGAAGGGAAGGAGGCACAGGCATGCTGGGCTGCAAGGCTGAGCTTTGCCACAGTGCAGCAATGCTAATCCCTTGGCAGAGAGCTCAGAGCCGCATTGGCAGGGAAAACCTTCACCTTCAGGCTCCCTCTACTTGCAGAGAGACTCGGTGAAGATCTGGCCCTTCGGAGATGGGGCCAGATCACCTCTTGGCAGAGTTTGAGGGATGCCCCTGCCACAAAATGCCTTGTGTTGTGCTGAAAGGTTGTGTTTTTATACACAATGCTAGCAGAACCTAATCCCATTTGCACTGGTTTTTTAGTTCTGCAAAGTTGAACTTGGTCAGCTTTGCTTTGCAAGATACATATAAAACCACCTGGTCATGTTGGCCAGTGACCAGGAGGGAAGATAGGCTATAAATTAAAGGATCTGTCCACCGCTGGTTTCTGAAAATGCAAGAATCAAAAAGAGCCTAGCCACAATTCATTAATTTTGGTTCCCTGCTGGACACCTCCCTGGACAAGAAGTGCTAAAAAAAGAATTAGGGAGAAAACCTGGAAATTGTGCAATTTGGCTTCCTCTGTAGACTACAGACTGCTGCCTCTTTCTCCTTGGAGGACGGCAGAATGATTTGCACGGTATCAGGCCAAAACAACAGTTCAGCAGTGAGCAATTCCAAGAGACTGTTTTTGTTGGGTGGCTGTTTTTCCTTGTCTTCTTTTTAAAATGTTGATCGTATGAAGTATGTAATCCCGGGAGCTGCCAAATCATGGAGACCGTCTGTTTCTGCCACTATCGGCGCACTGTCCCTCTCTGGCCAGAAGTTAAGCAGCTCTGAGCTCTAGCGAAAACTTTAACCTCCAAACAAAAATCTGGAAACTATTTGTCATCTCACTCTTTCCGAGTGGCCCCTTGGCCGGGGTTTCCGTGTTTGTCTTCAGTGCTCAGCCATCCTTTTGACCTATCACCAGCTCCCCAGGAAACTGGATCATCTTCACAGTAGGCTTTGGGGGTGGAAGTGTGGAGTTGTGCCAGCCGTGGCACCTCGGGGCTTTGACTGGGGTAGGCAAAAGCCCATTTTAAAGTAACACTTGCCATCTAAGTTTTCTGCTGCTTTGGAGATGCAATGTGTCCCACGCTTTCCCAAACAGCAGCAAAGGCAATGAGGCAAAGCAGCAGCACCAAAGCGGACATTAAAAATTGTTCTGCATGTGCCCTTCAAGAAAACAGGGGTGTCTCTCTCTGTTTGCAGATCCTACAGTGACAAGGACTGACAGCTTTTCTCTCTAATTACTATAACCACACTATCCAGAAGGCTGAGAGCTACAGCTTGTCAGAAATAGCAAAAGCAATGGGGCATTTACCCTCTAAAATCTGCTGCTTGTGGAGCCGGGTGGCCTCGCTTAGAGCTTGTCACGGAGAGACCTGCCAGCCCTTCCTCCTGGCTTTGCCACATGGCCACTCTGCTGAGTATAAAACACTTGGGGAGACCCATTTGTGTCCTGGGCTTCAGTTCCGTCACTTCTCAAACTCCAGCGTGCGAGGCAGGTGGGCCTGGGAACCGACAAAGCTGTTTCTTATTAGAAACACTTATCATGGGGCTTTTGGAAAGTTAATTGGAAAGCCAGATGTAGCCAAGTGTTTGCACTGCCTAGGTCTCTCTCACTTGACCTCTGCTGTGAAACAAAAGTTGCCGGCAGCCCATCCTCTCTGCAGGTCAAGGACGGTGCTCTTCACAGGTTAATCAATATCGGAAGTGCCCACTAGGAGGGAGAAAATTGAGTCACCAGGTCTTTTTTCATGGAAATCTCTGGTGGAGGCTGTGCAGGGATGGAGTGGAAAGGACTGGCTGTGTCTGCACAAAAGCAGAAGCTTGATGGCTGAACCACAGGGCAAGAAGCATCCAGCATTTAGGGCACGTATATCCTCCAATCCTTCATGTTGGTCTTTTTTTATGACCCTATTCTTTCAAAAAGCTTTGTCTGGCTAACTCGTTGCACCTTGCAGGGACACTTTTGCTGGAAGAGGGTGCAAAAATCCTGCCTACACTTTCCTCAGCTTCCCAACCAGCTAAGGGACTTTCCAGTCAGCGGTAACTGCGCTGTCGAAGAGTTTCCAAGATTATGGGTACTTGACAAGGACCTCTAAACAACTCTGAACTATCCATCTTTGGGAGTTCTCCAGTCTTAATTCTGATCCTGTTCTGCAAAATCGGGGGGGTTGTCCTCTGCTAATGAAAGCAAAGGCTGAGATCAGCCAGGCAAAGGGCATATTTTCTCCAAAAGCAGTAGCAGCCATGTTGCAAAGAAGGAAATATGCTTCTTCCTTTTAAATACAGGAATACAGTTGCATCGCAAGGGAAGGCTTCCTCATTTGTTCTGGAATATAAGCTGTAATTTCATTATATATAGTATATAATAGCAGTATAAAACCAAGCCTGGCTCAGCATGGGAACCACATTATACAGGGTTTTTGCTCTCTCCAGCTGATGCTGTGTCTTACCACCCCTCCTAAGTCTTTCCCTGTAACTTGCCCACATCCTGCATCAGTCAAAAATAGAGAGAAAAGCCACTTACGGGTGGACCGCGGGGCCCGATGATAGACATGCCTGCTTCTCCTGGAGCACCCTGCAGAGAGACAAGGGAGAGGAAAAAGGGTGAGAAAAGGAGGAGAGAAAAATACAAAGACATATTCCTGTCAAGACCAGGGTTAAACGAGAGTGCTCGTGGTGTGAGAACTTCAGGGCTTATGGGGCAGCTGCTGTTCTGGCCTCCTGCAGCTCTTGACCCACACACTTTGGGAGAAGAGGTGTTGTTTGGAGGTTACTCAGACGTGCCAGAAAATGGAAGCTGCAGAGCAAGGAAAACTATAAAGACATAAAACGCTTTCTGGCAAAACAGAGGTTCTGCCCCATTTCAAGTGTGAAAAATGGCCTAAAACCCTTGCTGTTTTCCTCCTGAGAGTCCAGGAGGACAGCATCCTGCACAAGAAAGAAAAGAAGAAGGGATGTGCTGGGCTCCAGGGAAATGGGAGCTGCGGGCAGCTCACTGGCTGCCTCCAGAAATGCCTCGCTTGTGTGCTTCTCAAACTCAGTTGGGATGTGGATGAAAATAGCAAAGTCCTCACTCCTCACTGGAAAAGAAAACATCTGCCTCTCCAGCTCCTAGCCACAGGGGACGTGCAATGGGCAGGACACATCCCTGTCTTTGGAAAACATGGCGTATTCCTGAGAGGCAGCTCCAGAAGCGTCCAGGGCTGGGGAGCCTCGGGATGGAGCATCCCATAAACCAAGCAGCCCGCGAGCAAGCAGAGCTCTCCGCAAAACAAAGCTTGGGGCTGCCAAGGACCTAGGACTCTCATGGAGGGCTCTGGGGAAGCATGGGCAATTAAGAGTGATTTTTTTTTTCCCTTGTTTGTTTGTATCTATCTGCTGTCCCTTCATGTTGAAAGCTTTGGCCGGAGAGAAATGCAAGGACACACAGAGAAAAAGCAGGGTGGCTTCAGGCGGTGAAATCTTGGTCTATTAGATAATACTGGCTGGCTCCAATGAGCAAGCAGAAGTTTGAAAGCAAGGAAGGAGAATCTCTGTCCTACCTTGCCGTTTTTCTCTCTATCTCCTGTGAATAGGAGCAAATGGACCTGGTATGGCAGTGTCCTGCATGGATGATCCCCCTATCAGGTGAATATTCATCCCTTTCCTAGTTTCTACATGTTGTTATTCAGTTATGCACACCCCCCAAACACCTCCATCCTGCTGCTCTTGCGGGTGGGAGGTAGTCACAGCTCTGGGGAAAACATACTAATGCTGAAGTGTCAAACACCTCAAAACATAGGACCCAGCAGTGGCATGCTTTGCAAACCACAACTTCTTTGGATGGACAAAACACCAACTTGCTGCACAGCAAACAGTTTGGGAGATGGCTTCCCGCAGGCTTAAACCATACCATCAGTTTTCCTTAAGAGGAAGAGGTCCCACCAAGTCAGAAGTAGGCACGTGCCATGCCATTTTCTTCCTTGCTATGGCTTGCACCAGGGACCAGGCTAACCTGGGAGGCGTCAGGGAGCTACGGGTTGATCAGGGCAAGGGGAGCTGCCAGCGGGGAAGAAACTCAATGGTTAAAGCCCAGGAAGCCTCAAGGGAAGCCCTGTGTGTGCCCACTGTCTTTTATGCTGTTAGTAAATTATCATAAACAAGAAACGCAATGTCTTCGAAGGCTGAGTGGCCTGGAAGGTATTTGGGAAATAAACTCGCCTTGCCAGGGATGAGGGGACAGCCCTGGTATGGGGGTGAAAGCCCAAAGCTGGCTATAGCGGCCATGACTGTGTCCAGGGTGCTTGGGCTGGCCCTAGCAGAGGACAGTCGGGGATGCTATGGGCTGCGAGGAGCCAACTCACCTTCTCTCCGGGTTGCCCTTTTAGTCCCTGGTCAGTGGCACCCGTCACAGCCACATGCAAGAGGGTGCAGGGGGGAGGGGGAGAGAGAGAGAGAGAGAGAGAGAGACAAACACAGGCGTCAGCGGCAGGGGCACACTCCCCCACCCCAAAACCCTGGCTATGGGACTGAGATGAGCAGGGTAGCCTCAGCTCCTGCCCCAACCCTCTTTCCCATCCTCACCTGGGATGTCCAAGCAAAGAGCAGCTCCAAAATACAGCGCTCAGCCAGGCAGGGGATGCCTCCTCCTTGTTCAGGGCAAGGTTATTTGGAAAGGGCAGCTGCCGGTGGCAGGCAGGAGTGCATGTTAGCGAGCCCACGGTTAGCAAGCCCAGCTGGCGCAAGAGGTGGCAGCAAGAGGCACCCAACCCGGTGGGATGCTGAACTAGAGGAGGGGCCAAGCAATATGGCAAAGGGGATGGAAACACTGCCCCGGCATGTAGGCAGTCTGCAGGGCAGGCCACCCTGCTGTGACCAGGAGAGCCCCTCAGGTGTGGGGCTCAGGGACGGTGGCTTTGCTCAGGCTGATACCCACCAAGGGTCAACCTGAAAGTCCCCCCAGAAAAAAAAAAACCTGGAGGTTGGAAGAGGACAGGGAGGACAAGAAACACGCAAGAGGTTTTGACTTACCGGCCGCCCAGGGATCCCCATCGCGCCTTTGTCTCCCTGGCAATTAAGGCAAAAACAGAGGCAATTGGAAACCGGCCAAAAGCAAGGTTATAAAAACAGCACAAATGAGCTGTGCCACAGGCGCAGCTTCACGCTGCGGTGCAAGCGTCCAGGGATTTTGAGACAGGGAGAGAGCAAGTTAGAGAGAGAGAGGAAAGTGTGTTTGCGTGAGCCCAAACCTGTCTTTAAGAACATGCATAAGCCACCAGTTCACTCAAGCATATGGCAAACCAACACATCTCAACAAAAATGACATATGGTGATTTAGGCAGCAAAAGAAGGGCAAGAGTTTTCAGCCTAACAAAGTATAATCCCAATTTCCAACACTTCATAAAATTCGGGTCCTGGGAACTGACTTCTTGCAGTAGCCAACTGTCACATTTTTCTCTTTCTTTACCAAAGTCATCTGGGTGTTAGCTATTTATTTATAGAGTTATCACTTTAAAACAGGATTCTCTTAAACTTGAAAATATGGCCCTGTCCAGAAGCAAGAGAAAAATGTGGGAAAACAAGCTAAAACAGGAAAAAGCACGTCTGGAAGAAGACATATGAGCAGCTGTGTTCAGTGTCCTCTACCCCTTTGAGATACTTCCCAGTGAATTGTCAGGGTGTGAACGATCCTAACAGTGGTTTGGGGAATGATTTTGGTTCAGGCAACACTGAACAGAGCCTCGTAAACACATGAACACAAGACCGGTGGCAATTTTCTTCAGCCACTTACCTACAAGGCAGTTTTCTGCCTCTTACAGTTAAATTTAACTATGCAACAAAACAAAAAAAATAAAATCAACCCCCTTTGCATTCCTGGTCACCAAAACTGAAGGTTGTGCAGATTTGGAAGATAGCCGCTGATTGCTGAAAGGATCTTGATGATTATGGCTTCAGCGGTCATGTAGCTTTTCCTCTATATTTTGCAAAAATGATGTGATAATAGTCTCTCAGTTCTGTTTCCAGCAATGTTAGGGATTTCCTTATGTAAAACAGAGTGTCCCTGCCCGTGGCTGCCTGCATTTGTAGACATGAACCTGGTTTTCTGGTTTCTGCAGCTGGAGACACCAGCCCCATCAGTGCCACCTCTTTGTGCCTTCCCCCATGTTCAGTCCCAACGTGTGGGAACATAGTCTGAAATCCCTTGAAGAAGAATGCACTTAACTCTATTTGTTTTGCCCGGTGTACGCACAGGTTCCTTTGGCTGAGCATCCCAAACTCAGATGTTATTGCCTGGGATCAAATTGTTACCTGTTGAAAGTTTAGGCGCTTCCCTCTGCGTATCTGGGGGGCCGTTCAGTACTGGGGACATTCTTTTGCACCCAGCGCATGTTTTGACAAATTGAAAAGCAGTATCTGCTTTGTAAAAGCATCCCTTGCAGATGGATGAAACGCTCAACAGCTGCTTGATTTTAAATTTTGTAGATCATCTATTATGGGAAACTTCTTTCTTCTAGGGTTTTAGGCGGGTTCTCAGTCCCACTAATATTTGCCTATCTCTGTGTGCTGACAGCGAGCAAAACTCCTGGTGTCAGCATCTTGTCCTGTGATTACTTTGTGGCTGCTGGAGAACATAATGCTGAGTCTTCCTGTGCTTTTAGTCCCTTAAATGCTGCTTTCCTTCAGAGCTGAGCTCAGGCTGAGGTCCCTCACGGTTTGAAGTAAAAGCTGGTTTTGTTTCTCCTAACTCTGCTGTAGCTGGTGCCCAGGCTGGAAGAGTCCGAGGCTGGGGCTGACCTGTGTCTGGTCTCCAGCGAGTACCTGGTGTTGGAGTGGTACATGACGGCACCGTGTCTGGTATGTAACTGTGCAGCGTTACAGCCCTCCAAGCAATAATAGCAAGGGGGGGAGCTCCCGGTAGGACAGCAAATAAATGCCAGATGTTTATAAGGAAAGGTTGTCTGTGACAGGGAGCCAGGAAAGAGCACTCGTGGGTGGATGATACCATGTAGGTTGGTTACGAAGTCATGCAAAGCTGCCTGCAGCTCCCACATCCGAGCTAGAGGAGCACGAAAGGCAAAAAGCAGCCTCTGTACTGAGTCGGGGCAGAGCCAGCAGCACAGTCTGCATTTCGTTCATTAGGAAACTGTTATGGCTGTTGCCGTCTCCAGATGAGCAGCAGCCTGAGGAGCAGGGAGCTATCACCAGGAAAGCGTGCAGCTGTAACCCACACTCCTTCCTCACTCATATCTATCTCAGATGCAGATACTGTTATTATGGACTTTTGCATTTGTCCCAGAGTGATTTAGCCCTTTTAAATCCTGCTGCAATTAGCAAGGCCCATCAGCAAGAATACTGCACGCTGTGCCTCTTCAACCAGACCCTCAAGGTGACAAAGCATCTTCAGAAGTAGTGTGTTTCCCACATGCAGGAGGGTTCATAGGTATTATATTACCCTTTAAGTTTGCTCCTACAAAGCTCCTGTGGTCCCTACTCTCTTATGAGCGACGTCCTGTTTGCAATAGGCTGTTCTTTCACATCAGGTTTGCTATGCGAGATCACTACCTTCTCTCAGCTTACGAATCCCGGAGGCCTACTAAAGAAAGTACTGCCGGACAGAGAGCACAAGGGAACAAAAAAGAAAGAATGCAGTATTTACCTGGAGCCCTGGTCTTCCTGTAGGGCCCTGAAACAAAACACACAGAAATGGCGAGAGTTAGCCTCAAATTCTGAAGGGAGGACTTGATAAAGAAGCAAAATCACATGTAAGTGTTTAGGAAAGAGAATGGTTAAAAAACTCTCCACAGCTTCTTAACCATCAGCTCTGATTGCTTCAGTTTCCTAATCTCCTGTTTGTTAAGTTTTCTCTCCTTTCGGCATGGTTCTACCCACAGCTCTCTGCACGGGCTCTGAAGGTATCTGCAAGTCCACAGAGAACGAGCTAATTACAGGGCTCTGACTTTCTTCCTTAGTTTCCATCTGCTAAATATTATTTTTTCATGTATGGAATTGCTGCAGTTGCCACAGAAATGTTGCATGTTCAGAAATGGGGGAGAAAATGTCCGTGAGAGGATCTTTTCCTTCGGATGTGGTCCAGACGGTGAAAGAGTCCGGGAACCTCAGGACTATTGCACGATTTCATCATTTCCTTCCTTCCTTCGCCCCTTTTAGTCCCAATCTCACCAAATTTCTTACATGATTGCGGGTTGCCCTTGCCTTCACCAAAGCCTCGACTGACTTCAAGAATAACGATGTCTGTTGGGCAACAGGAGAGCACGAAGGCCCCTTTTGCTGCCGGGGTGTTGCTCATCCATTTCCCCAGCTTTTCTCCTGGTCTTCCTAGACTACAAGCAGGTCTCAGTGTGTTTCTAATGAGTATTTCTTGCCCATCTCCACACTCAAGCTGACACCAGCACCAGGGGGCTAAGCCCCGCCACCTGGCACGTTGTGTTTTGCAAGCAAAGAAAAAAACCCAAGAGAGAAATGTGGGGTCATCTGCACTTTGGGGTCGCTATCTGGAACATTGCGTGCGACAACCAACCAGGCAGGAGCCCAGGTCTGTTGCTCATAAACTTGAGTTTCCATGCAGTTTTAATCACAAGAAATATGGGGGGTGAGGGGAAATATTTCCTATGGTGACATAGAGGACTCCGCTTGATTCTTCAGCAGTAAACTTTTGCTCGCAGTGACTGAGCCGGTCTCGCTCACCAGCCGATCTGAAACCCCAGAAGACCAGAATGAGACAAAGGTGCTGTTAGCCCAAGACAAATTCCACGTTGGCTAACGACATTCGGTCTGCCCGACTTCCTCTTGTTATTTCCATTGGCTGTAGCATTCCTTGCGGCCTGTCCTCAAAGTCTGCGTGCGGAGACAGGTTCAGGGGTCGCAATAAGCCAGGATATGGTAGCGTATATTGTCAGCACTTCTCTGGTGGTCCCATGTGTTTCTGCCAGACTTCAATCTTTCATTACGATATTAAGTTTCTAACCCTTATTGCTGCAGAGAAAGCCTGGAGTGTGTGTCTTCCTCACCCTGCAAAGGCACAGACTGCTCTCCGGGAGACATCTTTGTTGACCTATCGATTTCTCTCCAATTCTCACGGCAATAATAGAAATGCCACCACTGCTACCCATTTTACGCCGACATGTGCCTGCCCGGGGTGGAGCAGCAGGGACAGCTCTGAATGGACTCCACTTGCAGCCCCCTCCAGAGCAGTGCTTTCCTCCCAATAACACAAAACTAATGCTGAAATACATCCACTTCAGCAGCCAGTCCTGAAGGTCCCCGGGATAAGCTATCGCTGAAGGTTTGCGTGGATCAGGGCTTCCAGCTGTAAAATGCTTTCAGACCTTTTGGCCTGGAAGGTGCAACATTTTGGAAGATTGTTGTCATTAAATCGGGCTGTGCTCATATATCTGTGGGAGTTCAGTCTATAGCATTTCAACTTGATGAAAGGGGAAAATAGGTTGTGCAGCAACGACTTCTCCTTAGAACGTCATCTGCAAACTGTTTAAGACGTTTTTGCATGAACAGACAAAAGATGACTACCGTATGTTTAACTTCTCATGTTCCTTCACACAAACCCAGTATAGTTACTCTATTGTACACAAATATAAACCATTTCCTCTGCAAGGACCATGCTAGAGACAATATAGTGTTTCTTTATAATCCTGAGAGATGTCGATACACGGCCTCATTCCTTGCATTGCTTCTTTGGTTCACTGTGGGTCTCTTAATAGCTGTAAGAAAACTTCTGCAATAACCTAGCTATTTTCCTGAAGCCTAAATCGTCTGTGCTGAGGTTTTGCATTAGCTAACATTTGAAAAGGAAGCTGTCAACACAATTTTTCCTCTGAAATTGATCGTTGTGCAGCTCTATACTCGAAGGCCCCAACAGTTCAGTAAGCCTGGGTGAGTAGCAGGGAGCAAGTCCCTACAGCTCAGCTCCCGCCATGTGTTTGCGATCTATCTTTCCTTTTTTTCGCAAACACGCCTTGTTCAGCGTGTGGCATCCAGTGCATGTGAAGCGCATGCAGCCAATTCCCCTGGGCGATGTGGGGCCAACTGGTAAGACACAGCTATCTGCATCTCTTGTGTTTGTCAAGTCCCCATTCCTGTGCTCCCTCCATCTCACCCTCAGAAGCTGCGATGCAGCCAAGAGCAATCCCACCCCAATACGGGTTCATAGCGCCTGCAGTACTTGCTGTTTGGGAGATCCCAGGGTGCCAGGACTGCAAAGGCGGTTACCGCACCAAATACCACAGACAGGAGACTTTCCTAGTTCATGACCCGCAAACTCTGTGTCAACAGCTTCTAAAACCACAGAGGTTTGGTACTTACAGGTGGACCTGAAAAACAGAAGGAAAAAAAAAATAATTTTTTTAATGCAACAAACTCTAACAAGATGGGCTAGATAAACACATTGCACCATCTTTTGGGGTTGATCCTGACGCTGCTCCCATTTGCTGATGCACTTTCACCAACTCCTTGCTCGTTAGTTAAGGTATCCCCACAACTAGCAGCACTGCTTACAGTCACCACGAGCGCAGGGCAGACTTTGAAAGCCCTGTGTTGAGAAGGCCACGTAAGTCAGGTTCTTGACGCTGTTACACCGATTTTTGGTCCGCTGGCACACAGGGGTTCCCTCCCTGAGTGTGACACCACTGAGAATGGGAAACTCATTACTTGTGTGACTCCCCCCTGGCATCCTGCCCACCTCGTGGGGTTGAGAAAGTTGAATATGGGGAGCTGAGACCCCTTTTGCTGCTAAAACGCCTGTGCATTTTCCACCAGTGTCGGTGATCTTGCAAAGGTGTGATAAGGTTAATGGGGAAACTACAGCCATTAAACACATCAGGTACCTTTTCTCTTCAGTACAAGCTAATATTCCCCCTTTTTTTCCCCTGCCTCTCTTCCCATAGGAGCTAATCTGCCCTCGTGGAAGAAATTCCCCCAAATCCTTTGGGTTTCTTTTATTTTGGAAAGCCTTTCGGAAGCTGCCAGTGTGCAGCACTGCATCTTCCTTGTACAGAACCGTTGTACAGTATATATCAGGGCTTAAACAGCACATTTCTTTCATCAGTTCCCAGAAAATTCCTCAAAATCCTGACAGATATTGTGTGTGTGGAAAGTAACCCCTGGACTCACTATTTTGTGGTTTCCTCTCTGTGGGAGAAGCAAGACACACCGTACAACTGTCAGGGGTTTCTACATTTTCCATCCTTTATAGACACTGTTTTCTTTTTTTTTCTTTTTTTGTTCTTTATGTAAAGTGCCAAGAAGTAAGACTAAGCAGTATAACAGGCAAGCTGACAGATAACAGGCAGCAACCTCTTCTTTGCACGGGAGGCGGATGTCATAGTAAGCACCTGCAGAATACGTCGTCATCCTGAAAGTGCCCCTGGCTGAAAGTCCATAAAAGAAACTGGAGACTTTGGATGAACAAACGTTTTCCCCATTGGAAATTTCTCACTTAGCGTGATTCCTTCATACCAGAAACTATGGCAAATGGTTTGGCTATCAAGCTTTGGTGACCTAAAATTGCACTATCAAATGCCATTCTTAGACTTTTACTTAGCTTTCATCATAGTTGATCAAAAGAAGTTACCACTAAAGGGTACCTTTTTGTTAAATAAAAGTAATAATAAAGTTTAGCACCTTCATGGTGACCGACGGACAGAGCTAAAAAAATCAACATTCACAGCCAGAAGGCTCAACTACTCAAAACAACTCCACCCAAATTTAGGACAGGAGCTCAGGGGGGGACCCAGATTTGATTGGTCTGGCAATCACCCATCACCGGTGTTGGTACTGAGGTCGCTATCCTACTTGGTATGCCAAGTCTAAACAACAAAAGGGTTTCTGATCAGAGAGCTCATTTTGGAGGGCAAGGTCAGACTCAGACCCAGGAATCCTAATTTATGCCAGACTGGGGGGGGGAGTTTTCTGAGTCTGGCTTGAATGACAATAAAGTTCTGTGAGAGAACTGTTTTGGAGAGATTTTGTTTCAGAGTGAGCGCCCTGTCACAAGGTCAATGCTTATAGCTTCCCAATACATGGACTTTATTTCCATTAGCAACACTACAGACCCTTAATGATCCGCCTACCCGTCTGCACAGGTTTGGGGCACTCGATTGCATGAACCAAATCATTTAGCTAACATTGAAAGAAAAATTTAAAGGCAAGCAAACCCTGAGCCATCCCTGCCCTTCCAGACCAAACACGACCAGACAGCAGCACAGCCTGTAATGGTATTGCAATACCGCTGAGAGAAAACATAAGCTTTTGTTTGCTCCAGAAGCTATGTCCGCAGAGCAGAGTAAATCAGCAATGCCGGCAGCTCTGGGCCCATCAGGCCACACACCCCACACAGATCAAAGGCAGGAGGCATATTGGAGGCCCATCTTTGTTATATGCCCTCTATAAAATTGATGGTTATGTGAAGGGTGGGCTGCAGAGTCTTGTGTAAACACACATCACTGAGCTGCAGGGACACGGTCTTGGCTGCAATAAGTCAGTCGGTAGAGACCATCCAGGGACTGGGCTTCAAATGCCAGGACTGTCCCTGTGACCCAGGAGAAAGCAAAGCCCTCAGATATAGTCACTTCTAGAAGCAACATCATCTTGCGTGGGCTGGAGGAGGAGGGAAGATGTCCGGAGGACAGCAGGGAGGGAGGAGGTGCTGCTGGATAAGCTGTTGCAAAGCACAGGGGATTTTACAAAGTGAAATAATGCTTCAGCAAAGTGGATTTATCATGTTCTGTCACGGTGATTAACGAGAAGACCAAGCAGAGCTTCTAAAGAGGCTCAGTCTTTAATATAACAAGATGTAATTTAATGCACATTAGAGGAAAGAGCAGGCGAAGGAGGGAGGGGGTCCTCACGCCTCTGCTCTCAACCACTCTAACCACCAGCAGCTGGGCTGAGCCAGCCTCTGCCGGGCAGCACTGGCCATGCTGCATGCAGTGCGCCCAGCTTGCCCCTTGGCAGGGGTCTGGCAGAGCTGCCCTGGCCTGGCCAGGGATGCTGGCAACCCTGTAAGCCAAGGGAGCAAACCTGTAAGTCACCCAGGCTGCATGGGACCCTTCATGGAAGCAATGGGAACTGCAACAGAGTCACTGCAACACAACAGCATGTTGTCCCCTACGCTCCCTGGCTCCTGCAGTCCCAGCCAGATTGGGGCAGCTGTGTAGAAAGAGGCCTGATTGCCACCAGATGCGCCAGGTCTGTATGGTGGTGAACTCCAAAGAGCTTCACAAATAACTAAGAGCCAACAATCTTGACAGCCACAAGTGCAAATTACACCTATGGGGGTTCCTCCTCTCCCATGTTTACCACAGGCTCTTTTGGGGCAAGACAGAGGCAGCGCTGCTTAGGAGATGAGCTACATCTCCTTTCCATAAACAGCCAGCAGAGAAGGGACAATGAATCAATAAAGCAGGGATCGATGCTCCCATGAACATTTCTAAGTCCATTTCATAGCAAAGCCCAGCTACCAGACAGACCCAGAGCTCCCAGATCACCAAATTCCTCAGCCTTGCACAGAACAGGGAGTCCACATTTGTAATTAGCACCTCCAGATCCCATGTGTTTTGAACCCGATCTCGCCAGGACCAAAGCGATGCTGGTGCTGGCATGCAGGCTACAGCACGACCGTCCGCCCACAACGGGCAGCTCAGGAAGCATCTCTCCGTGCCGGCATCTCACTGAAATGCACTGGAGGCCTGTAAGGGACTGTGATTGCTGTTTATCCAGCTGCGGCGCTTGTCGAGCAGCGGGGGACAGAGCAAACGTGTCGGGAGTGGACGAGTGGGAGGAAGCAGTGGCCTCCTGCAAAGAGGAGACCTCCAGAGCACCTTTGAAAATGAACATTAGGAAAACAAAGAATTCTTGTGGGGGTACCCGGGGTCCCTCCAAACGTAGGGCCTCTGGAAATTAGCACCATCTGCACTGTCCCATCTCAGCTGCTCTGGCTTTTATGCAGATAGAAACTTTCCTTAAAGAAGCTCTGCCCTTCCTGTAGCACAAGCGAGCAAATGAGCCGCCAAGGTCTGCAGACAGGATGAGTCCACCTTATTGCGCATATAGCGGGGGCACACCCTGTGACGACAAGCAGGGCAGAGCCTTGCCTCAGAGCCCTCTGCTCACTTGTCCTTCCCTGTGGTCAGTTCAACCCCTAACTAACCAGAACAGAACTGCAATGACCCTTTTTCCCTCACCCACACAAAGAGATAAAAAGCCACCCTCCACGCTGTAGCCTCTTTGGGCTCAGAAGAGAGGATGCTTAGTTTTGTAAGTGGAGCGTATTTATCATAAACTGGAAAGTCCCATGTCCCAGAATATCAGACCTTAAAAGCTGGACCAGTATTAGCGCGGGTCAGTGTGGTGTGAGACCTTCTGCTGATGGCAGAGATATCTTCCAGCTTCGGAAACAGCAATGCTCTCTGGACTGATAGGATCATTGAAACAATCCCATCCATTTAAGGGCATTTCCTGACGTCTGGAAAAGTGTCTATTCTTAAAAGGCTCTCTAATGCTGTTGCTTAATATTTTTTTTCTCTAACTTCTTGGATTCAGGCAGTCCAGTGTCTGCAATGTGGGTGTTTTCCAGCCTTCTCCAAATGCTCGTATACAAGGGATTTTTATTTTTTTTTTTCCTCTATAGCATACATGAGATGAAGAGGACAGAGAGGAAACATAAAGATGTTATTGTTGCTTCCTTGGGTCATCCTCACTACGCACTCCGGCAGAAGAGGAGATGTAAACATGTAATCCATCCCTGTGAGGAAATCCAGCCATTTCACAGACCCAGAAGGCAGCCTTAGCGAGTTAGAGAGATACAGTTACTTCCTGACATTCAGGACTACGTTAATTGATAACAAGATAGCTCTGGCCAGGCAATTAGTTATGAAATGCTGATTAAAATGTCAGCAGTCTGCACACAACCTTACCCGGGGTGGCAGGGAACCCCTCGTTCATGGCCTTGCGGGCGTTCAGCACAGTATGACCCCAGTTTCAGAGCAGGTAGACCCCAGATGGTGGGTTTGGTCCTTTTTAAAGACTGGCTGTGCTGCAGTTTTCACACAACAGACCCAGGGTACTCATAGTCTTTTAGAGATATCTTCCCTACCTCCATCAGGGGACAAATGACACAAGGGGAGGTGGAGGGAGCATTAATTCAAAGAGCTGCAAATGAAAAGCAAAAATACCGTGTGACTTGCCATAATTCAATAGTATTAGTTGTAGGGGAAAATAAAGAAATCTGAAATCTTCAAGCTAATAAGAAAAGTTTTGAACAACGATTACCCAAGGCACACCCTCCTGAAATTTTACTTCAAGTGTTGTCAGCAATAGCAGACAATCTGGGTGTATGACTCCCTCCAGAGAGGGCAAGTCCCTTGCAAAGGCCAGGCCCCTCTGTCCCCAAAACATCCCCCTCTTGGCTACACCCTTGCAGACCCACAAGAGGTTCTTCAAAGGATCACAGAAATGTTGGACAGCAAAGAGGCTATCGGGATTTCACTGCCAAAAAATGTGACCAACGCTAAGCTGAGGCACCAGGTTATGCCAGTCACTCAAGCTCGCCTCTGAAATCAAACCCATGACATCACTGAGACTCAGCAGTTAATATCAGCAGCTGTTGAGGATAAAAGTCACTGCTCAGGCACTCTGAGCATCCCAGCACACCACCACCAGCCCCTGCCAAGAAGAAGGCCTCAAGCACAGCACCGAGAGAAGTCCATGGGAAGCCATGCCCAAAGCAAACAACAAGGTGTAGCCTCACAGAAAAATTAACATGATTAAGCAGAACTCAAAAATGAAAGAGAGAGTCTGATATCAGAGTTAAGCCACAGACTCTAACATCATCTCCAAGCATCCGCTTGTTTCAAGAAACATCTATAAGGATGACAGGAGCCACTCAGCCTCCAGAACCAGAAGAATCTGATGAGCAAAATCTGGACTGTTGGTATAACCACAGCAAGCCCATTACGCAGATTAGAGTGCTCAAAGACTAGGGTTCAACAATAGACAAACAGAAATATTCTGACAAACATTTAGGAGAGCCCCTTGTGAAAACAAAGGGCAGGAAAGGGCCAAGAGCCCACACAGTGCTGGTTGCACCCAGGACGAACACAGCACCTCTGGCACTGCCGGGGGAGAGAGAATGGGATGGCCGACACAGGGCAGAACAATGCTCGTTTTGGGCAGGCATCCATGGGTCAGCAAGCTCTTTCCAAAAAGCAAACAATCGTATTTGTCCCTGCCATGCTGAAGCACTTAGCACTACAGAAAGCAGAGAAAACAGGGCTGGGAAGGGCCCCTGGGGTCAGCTTGCCCGGTGGGTTTTCGCGCTTTGGATCTGGAGACCCCCTCGGGGTTTTCCAGTAGCAGCGTGGACCCCTGGATGGTAAATTGAAACCGGCTGGTGGCAGGCTCACTCCTCTCCACCACCTTCTGCCAAAGAACCAGCATGCCCTCAGGCTCGTGCAAACTGTCAGCCAAAACCCACTGCTCTCGACTATCCCCTTTCTCTTCCCCTTCTGCCTCCCCTGAACAAACCAAACAGAGATTAAAGGATTCCTGGAGAATGAGAAGGACACAAAATTGAGGAGGAAACATCTTCAAAGCAGCCAAGGGAAAAAAAGTCTCTACCTAGCCCATTTGGGCAAATATTTCTCTAACCTGTTGCTGTCCTATGGGGATGGAGGCACCACACACTTTCCTAGTCCTGGCCATACCCATGCCCTGACTCATAAGGCCAAATTTATTATCTTTCTAAGAAAACTACCCAAAATTTCCAGTGTTTTTAAGTCAGTCGACGACCTCTGTGATGCACAGCAAACTCAAAGAACAGCTTTTTTTCTCTCCTTTCTGCGGTTACCTTTTATGTGTTTGAAGTCTGCTGTCCTGTTCCCCACAGCCTTCTCTTGTCTTTAGACTAAACAAAACCTAATTCTTCCAGTCTCTCCTCAGAGGCCATGTTTTCTGGACCTCTGGTTGTTCTTGTGTGTCGTCCTGTCCCGTGTCCACCCCCCTCCTCCCTCCAGCAGCCCATTTGCCTCTTGAAGTGTAGTTCTCAAATAGCCACCTGCTCTCTGGCTCACTGCATGAGTCAAAAGCAGACAACTTGGTGAAGGCAGAAGACATGATGTCTATTTACCTTATCCACAGGGTCTTAATCACAGAGGGAAACCAAGTTCTTCCCTGTCACCACCTCTGCCTTGCCCTTATCTTCTGAAATATCACTTGTCCTCCATGAGCCCTCAAAGGCTCAGAGATTTCTTGCAGC
Organism: Charadrius vociferus; assembly: GCF_000708025.1. NCBI lineage: Eukaryota > Metazoa > Chordata > Aves > Charadriiformes > Charadriidae > Charadrius > Charadrius vociferus. The sequence goes on from NW_009646844.1 coordinate 766,942, forward strand.
ATTTCTCTAAGAAGCTGGTGTCCTTGCTGTCTGGTGTAACCTGCTCTCATGCTCCACAGAGGAGGAAGGTCTCATTCTTACTCACAATGAACTACTTCAGCATTTTCTTGGCGTCCTTGATAGCCCCACCTCACCCCAGGCTTTCAGATTTTCATCATGCATACCCATTCATTTTAAATCCTTCCAGCTTTACTCTTCCTCTGTCTTGAATTTCAGCTTGCTGAGGAGTTCATGATTTCCATAACTCTTTCCTATAACTCCTTTGCACTGGGACAGTTTTAACTCATGCCTTTGACAGATTTTCCCTGCCAGACTGCCCAGTCTCCTCAACTTCTTCCCCAGCTCTTGCTCTCCAGGGACACTACCCCACTAATTCTCCAGCTCCTTCTGTGTTTTTGAAGTCCACCTCACACGCCCGGACATTTCCACAAGCACCTGGCAACTCTTAGTCTGAAGACACACATACCAACGCAACAAGCTACCACTCCAATAAAACCCTACTCTTGGCAAAGTAGATGTTTGACAGTCTCTGCAGCTCCCACCCTACATCCTCTAACACATCCTATTCCAGGCCAGGGATACGGAGGGTGGTGTCCGTAAGCTCTGAAGATCCAAACCGGTTTAAAAATTGCAGCTGGTTAACTCACAAGAAGTCCTCCAAGGAGGAGCTGACCACTTCTTCAGCACTCGGCCAGGCCCTGCACAAGTCCTGTTCCTCAGAGAGCTGCAGAATTAGGAAGGAACCACAGGGAAAAACTAGCCAAAGTAAATCATGGCTGGGTAAAGCAAAAAACAAAACCCACGGCACTTTTACTTCCTGCGGAAAATTACAAACTCTCTCATAATGTGGTTGTCTGGGAAAAGTAGAAAGTTAGAACTTACTATAGCTAGTCATTATTTAAATAAATTATCTGGTCATGCACTTAGAATGCAAATAATACATTTTAGTCTCTTGTCAAATTGCATGGATTCATTTTCTTCCTACATAGTTTTTGCAATTAGCAGCTGATTTTAATATCTAGTGCACTGTTACTATTTTTTTTCCCTAATTCTTGTTATTCTTCCCTCTTTTCCATCTGCTAACTCTTTTCTTCTTCCTTCCTTCTTCCAAAATACTTTGCAACTTTTGTAACAGCAAATTCTGTCACCTACCCGAGGAGGAACAAAAGACCATTGTGTTCAATTCATCTTTTAATAGACTCCTTCCTCAAATACCTCACGGACTGCCAGTACTGTCTTCCAGACCCTGTCTCACACCCTTTTGAGTTATGAAAATGTTTGGGAGGGTCTTTCCTTTAACCGAGACATTTTTCCACCCGAGATGATTGATATCTCCCAGTTACCACTAATTACCCTATCAGCAGCTGGACATAAGCCTAGCCACAGCACTCTTCCTCCAGAGGCCGGCAATGCATCCCTGTCGCTCGTTATCCTCTTCTTCAAGGATGGAACAAACTGACTAAATTAGAGACACCATAAATTCTTCCTTCAGGCTCTTTCCTGATGCGCTGCCTTGTTTCCAAACAGAGCATGTGGAGGAGAGCGGGGTTGATGCTAGTCCTTTCAAAAGGAAAAATGCACTGGGGTTTCTGAGCCCAAGTGGGTTTGCTCAGCATGTTTTATTGCACAGGAAAAGGAGAGCGTTCATTCATTCATCCAAATCTAGCTGATGCTTTCTTAGCACGTCTCAAACTCTGAGAGGTTTGCTTTGCTTGGCTACCCCGTGCAGGGCTCTGCTTGGTAGGAGCCAGGCTGGGGCAGCATGCACATATGGAGACAACCCGTGTTGGCTAACAAGGATAAAAGGATTCATGGCTTTCCTTACCTAGAATGAACTGAGCATGCAGATCCCTTCCCTGTCGCCTCCGGTGCCCAAACCAGATGCTTTGCACAGCACACACTATATAGAAAGACATTGAACTGGAAAGGCATAAAATAATCCCAACCAACTGCTGCCTCCCCATTGAGCGTGGTCTGGAAAGCACCTGTAGTGTCTCATCTTCTCGCTGTGGCTAATTTGATTCAAAGAACAAGTTTGCTAAACTCTGTCAGGACCTCTGTCTTGTTTGAGATGGAAATATTTTTCTTATTTAGGTGTACAGGTCACCATTTTTTAAGGTAGCAAGAGAGATCACGATAATCTCAAGAAGAAAAGAGCATGCAATGAAGACTGAAAAGAGATATTTTCCCCTACCCCCAGAGCAGAGAAAAAAAATAACTTGAAGAAAAACCAACCAAGCTTAGAAACTAGTTACTTTGAAGCTCTTCCTCCCAGGCAAAAAGGAAAGGCCCTGAGGGCACGAGGGGAAAAGGGCATTATATTTAGAGAGAAACTTCTCCAAAGTACATGGGGTGGGCAGCGAACATGCACTGCAGGGATGTACGCCTGGCAAAAAATTCTTGGGGCTGATCAGCCACTGCTCAAAGAGCTTCAAGTCCTACCAAAACAGCAAGACCTCACTGTTCTATGAAAACAAGAGCAAAGAAGAGGAATGAGTGCCCAGGTCTGCAAGAGTTTGCTGCATGGCAAAGGCACATGGAAAAACCCATGTGGAGGAGGAGGCGGCAATGGCTGAATGTATGCCAAACCACACCAGCGCATGCCCTGCACCAGCCCTCAGTCCAAGAGTCACATGTTTGTAGCTTCCCTTCCTAAAGGACTTGAGAGCCGCTTCCTATCACTGTCCCAAGAAACACCAGGACCCCTGCCCATTAAGAGTCAAGTTAATGCAATAGCAGAGCATAGGCATCTATCCAGGACGGTTTTGAAATTCAGGGAGAGAAACATTCAACAACCACACCTGATAACCCCCATCTACTCCTGTTTCCCCAGAAAAAAAAAAAAAAAATCCCAAACAAACAACATTTGCTATAAGCAAAAAGGTCATCCATAAGCAAGAGATCACCACGTACATTAATTGGGGGTAAACTAAGAACCACAAGACTACATCTTTCAAAAAAAACCCCACACTTCTTTCCCCCTCTCCTTTCCTTCTGTTTTTAAGCCCATGTTAAATCACATTGCACAGGAGATGCCAGCCTCAGAATACCACAGCTTCTTCCTGGGTTTCGGACGGGCCAGGGCCAGGTACATCACTCCCTAGTGAGCAGAGTGCTGAGATGTGGCTCCCTCACTGTGGCCAGGGCTCTTCCACAGACCCATAAGCTCTGTGGGGTACTTTTGGGATTTCAACCCCTCTTTCATCTGTGTTGTATTTGTATATAGTAGGGTTTAAGGGGGAGTTAATCTATAGGAAATGGCTACCGTTTTGGGAGACGTAACTACTCCTTCTTTGCTGCCAAAATCCCTCTAATAAGGAGCTAATATTTAAAAACTAAATAAAAAAGAAAAAAAGATCCCAGCCCGTTGCGTACTTCAGCTCCGTTAGGGATGAGGCCAACACACAACTCCCAACAGCTGCCGTCGCCTCCAGCAACATTCTCCTCCCTTGGACAGCAGCGGCTGATCATTGAGGAGAAGGACAAACAAAGAGCAGCCAACTGGGATCTGGCCACATCCACCCAGCACCACATCCCGGTACCTGGTGCAGCCTCAGGAAGACCCCTTCCCAAAGGCGAAGCACAGCCCATGGCTCTGCAGTCCTTTACCTGCTGCTGGTTGAGCAGCACGGCAAGGGGAGCCTGGTGTGGATGGGATTGCTGGGTGGTCCCAAGCCTAGCACACATACTGCCCGGAGCAATACCAAATCATAATAAACAAGTCCCTCACACAAAGCTCTGTCAGTTCAGATTCCAGTTCGGCTGATACAATCTTCATTTTCTCTTTGAAAGAAAGGAAAAAAAGAAAAGAAAAAAGAAAAAACCAGACATCCTAAGTGAGAGGAGTGAGGCAAACGATAGAGTGATACTGCCCGTGTGTGTCTCAGCCCCCCAGCATGGGGAAAATGTGCTGTTAATCAGCCTCCCCCCTGGGGAATACGCTGATTTAATTACCTCCTGCTCGCACAGTCCGGCTGCGATGCTGCTCGCCCAAGACATCGCATGAGGAAGAAACCAGACACTGAGCCTCAGCAGCCAGGTTGGAGCGGGATGGGTGAGCAGAGTAGGAATCACCCCTGTCCTGGTTTGGGGAACGAGGGGGTGAACTGGTCCAGGGAGGCTGTGCAAGCAGCCTGCCTCCCAAACCCATATGTGCCAGAAGTAGATAGCATCAAAGGGCACATCACCACCCCACCAGAACCACGGGCACTGCAGAGGGGATGGGACATACTGAGGAGTCGCCTTTCCCCTATCTGAAACACAATCTTATTTGAGCAGAAATACAACAAAGACACACAATGGGCACCAAGGGGGTTTCTGGAGAGGAAAGGGGAGAAATAGACAGATGAAATGGAGATGCGCAGTTAGCAAGCGTCATGCTGCAGCCACCTCCCCTCACCAGCTGTGCGGCACAGATCCTGCACGTGAGTGTGTCTCTCCAACCCTCCGATTGTCATGCCACTGGCATTTTGCAACGTTAATCTAGGATGCATTGGAGCAGTGCTCCAATGAAGGCAAATATTTTCCAGGGCTTATATTTCACAATGCTTATGAATGTTGAAGAGGCAGTGCACAGAGGGGCAGAGATCTGGTCCAGCTCCTGGAAGTAGAGAGCTGCATCAAGTGCATCCACCCTCAAAGCGACTCACTGGACAGTCACTTTGAAAAGCATCAGCACAAGACGTGGGTTTCTGCTTTCCCACCTGGGAGACAACTGGGATGTTTAATAATTAATGGCTATATACTTGCCTGCAAAGGCCAGCATGAAAAGTGTCGCTGCGTCTTTAACGACTGGCAGCGATGGGAAACTCATTGGAGTGTATGTTCAGAGGCGAAGAAGGTTAAGATGATTAACTGGTGCTAACAAGTTTAGGATGTGGAAGAAGTATTTTCTTGGACATCCATCAAAGAGAGGATTGAATGTTCCCTAGCGGGAGGGGGTGGGGGGGGCGGGCGGTATGTGTTTAACAGATGAGGTTTCTGCCTCCCGAAGCCGCCCAGCCCCACATGATGCAACCTCTCCTTTTTAAACCACTGCCGTTCCCCCTGTCCCATCAGCCATACCTGTGGCCCCAGCCTGGCACCGGGGCTGAAAGGCGATCCAGGGGGAGGAAAGCCACCCCTCCGGTCTTCCTGTTGATCTGCACCCTGGGACACCCTTCGGGCACCAGCAGATCAGCCTGGCCCTTGGTCCCCACCGGCCGGGCGAAGGCAGAGGCAGATGCCCGGAAGAGCCAAGAGGGAATCAGGTATCACCACACCGAAATCCAATGCCCCAAGAGAGGAGGGCTCCTCCTGGGCCTCTGCAGCCCCACTGCAAAACCCCGCTTCTCTACCCCGTCGCAGGGACACCAAACAGAGCCATCCCTGCCACTGGCCAAGCCAAAA
>NW_009646844.1:772497-837723 GCF_000708025.1 Charadrius vociferus
GCAAAGCTGCCAGGATGGGCAGCACACGCGAGACCCACGTCGCGGGGCCCGGACGTGCGTCAGCAGCTGACGCAAACCAGCTCGGCCATGTGCACACAGCCCAGGCCTGGGAAAAATCCTCCACCCCGGTAGCGCGCTCACACTGAATCAAAGCCGTCGCCGTACAGTAGCAGCACAATGTGCTCTTCGGGTTTCCCCCAGCCAGCTGGGATGTTTTTGCCTTGCTTTGTCAAGGCGCTGATTTATGCCCATATGTACCATATACATTGTAAGCACAGGCACGCAATGGTGTAAACACTTCTACCAAACATCTGTACACAAACCCATCAAATATGCAGAAGCTCCCTGCTGCAGCCCTCAACATGCGGCCCGGGCGCCCCACAGGCAACCTGTTGGGCCCCCATCTGCGTGTGGGGTGCCATTCGCCACTGGATGTGTTATTTGGATGCAGCCTGGCAGGGACAGTAAAGGTCACAGTGGGACCGTTACCTGATATAAATCAGCACAGCCACGGTGCTTTCCTCCTGCATCAATCCGTGCTTCGTGCTGGAGCGGGTATCTGCTCCTGTGCAGAGCTGCGCATCCATTCCTCCCTCCAAAATCTCTTTCCTACGCATTTAATCCTCAACATCTTTCTCTGCGCTATACCCTCATCTGGGGAGGAGGTTAGTTTATCTCTCATTTTGGATGGACGCTGGCTGTACCAAACAGTCAAGGCTTACCCAGAGCTGGGATATAACATTCGGGATATAATACACAAGCACCATTAAAGTTAATGCTTGTGTCACGAGGACTCATGCACACCTGGACACAAATGTTCACCTCTTTGCACCTTTGGGGAGAGCTCAGCCTCCAAAGAAAAAGACCTGCAGCAATTCGTGTGTTTGGGGGAATTTCCTTCTGCCTTCTAGCCAGTTTAAAATAAAAAAGCCTAAAATAAAAAGTTTAAAATAATAAAGCACATAGAAGGACAAAGAGAGGAGCCTTGGGACATCCAGGAGACAGGCCTGAACATGGCAAGAAGGAATTATACAAACAAGCAGATGGGTGTAAATAAACAGGCTGCGCTCTTGCAGAGCACTTGTGCCCGTCATCGTGCCTCAGCACCTTCCCTTTTTAACGCATTCACTGTTTCTAACCATATTTTGGATAAATAAGGAAAGGCAGAGGTTTTTGCCTTCCTGACTATCAGTGTGATAGCACCGTAAGGATGTGCTAGCCCTCCAACCATTTTACAGCCCCAGCAGCGCTTGCAGCTGTATTAACGGCTTACACGAGCCCTCTTAGCCTGCGCTGTGGCAACAACAGCAGGTTCATTAAAATCAATTAAATACTGCTTAATAAAGTCAGTTTAAATCCCAAATGCAGACTAAGCCGGATGAGTCGATGCTTAGAGGCATAAGGAGCATCCTTGCTCCCTCTTACCATCCCCTCAGCCACGGATGTGGGAACTTCCAGGTGACAAAAGCCAAGGCGGGGGTGACTCCTTGAGCCACTCGGGCAGTTGTGTAAGAGCACAGCTGCCTACGTGTTCAGAGAAAGAGAGTTAAGCGACCAAACAAACTGTTTGTTTTTTTCCTGAATTGTTCATCCCCATCTATTCATAACTGCTCGCAGAATCCGTGGAATTCATTGTGTGGTTTGCATCTTCAAAACAAATGAAACAACAGTATGTCTAAACCAAACAAACCCCAACCCAAAATACAGCCAGCAGGCCAGGGCGCATGAGCAACCTTCGAGGCTGAAGTGTGTGTATACTCTGGAGGGCCCAAAAAATGTGGATGGGGGGGGAACGTATTTAAATTCTAAATAATAGAATTCCCAGAGAGATTTCTTATAAAGGGGGCAAAAAAGGGAGGAGAAGTATTTAAGCAATGATTATGCTGCAATTTTTCTTCCAGATGTGCCATGCCTTGGGGATGCCGTGCCAGCAAATCACATTTTCTGACACGGTAACTTGCTGCTCTGGCTGCGGTGGTGCCGGATGCCCGGCCACGGCAGCCCAGGCACTGCTTCCTCCAGAGCTCTGCTCTTCAGCCAGCCCAGGACGAGGGCTTTGCTAGCGCATTTAAGGGAAAAAGGCAATTCAGAAAGCTCAAAGCTTTTGGCAAGGAGTGACTGCTTAAGACAAACGTCCTTTTTTCCATTTTTTTGGTTAGAGGTTGTCAAAAAGATGCGTTTAGACACTTTTAAAGCAGAAAACACTTTTTGCATAGTCAGGATAGAAAATCATGCTGCCTTATCATCCTGAAAAAGTGTCAAGAACAAAACCACAGCATTTCAACTAGTTCAATACATCTCCTGACAGGAGGGCCATGGGGACGGGTGTTTCATTGCGCGCTCCCACCTCACGTTCCTTGTGGCTTTGAGCCAGGGCCACCAACACAGCTGGTGGCTGCCAACATTCAAATAGCTAGGGTGACCTTTCCACACCCTCACCCCACACCAGGGATCCCAAACACCTTCTCCACCTCTCGGGGCTCACCAGTGGATTCAGGCTTTTAATCTCACAGAAGCCCTCAGATCTGTCCAAGCAGCCCCAGCAAGCTGAAAAAGGATCGTGTTAAAAATGACAACAAGAAAACATAAAAGCCATGAAAACAACCTGGCAATAGGCGGAGCATCCTGGCAAGGGGCTAGGAGGAAGCAGGCAGGACTTGGGCACTGACCCCCTTTTTTGGCTCACCTCCCCAGGCGTTTGGGGAGGAGATAAGACTCCCAAGGGAGAAACGGATGCATCCACTTGGATGCAATATCCTGCCCTGGTGCTGCAGAGCCGGGGCTCAGCCTGCGCTGCCCAGGGGTCTGCCCCTGCTGCAGCCATCCCCACCACCCCCTCATCTGCCAGCCCAGGTCCTGCCCTTCCCAACGTTTCCTTTCCTGAGGGGCCAGGCAGGGGTTGGGATGTGGGAAATCCTGCCGGCTCTGGCCAGCTGGCCCTGCCGGCTCTGGGTGACACATCCTGGGTGGGAGCCAAAGCCCCGCTGCAGCCCTGCACCGTTTCTTGCTGGGCTCCTCCAACAGCTGCCGCTGTGCCAAGGGGCCTGGCCAGCACCGGAGGGGTGTACCCAAGGGGGTGAGCAGAACGCCTGGACCGAATGTGCACACCATGTGGCCCACAGCCCTGGGGTGCAACTGGGGCCATCGTTGCACCTTTGCCCTCGCGGGCCACCCTGCAAGAAGGGAAACAGCAGCAACATTTTTGAGACGCAGCATCTCCTTCTGGTATTTCTGTAAGGTCAATCGAAGCTGAAGAGAGTGGCCAAGCGGCTCTCCCTGAGCCCCAGGCTGGGGCAGACAAGGGACGTGGGTGAGGTTTTGTATGAGAAATGCCCAGGGGACATTCCCTTGCAAAGCCTCAAAGACATTCCCGAGAAGACCCCAGTTCCTGACCAACGCCAAAATCCTTGCAGCTGCCCCACACCAGCCTCCAAGCCCCTGTAATAGCAGAAGGCGCATTGGTTTGTGGCGGGGTTGTGCAACCTCCCTCTGACCGCCAGCCCCAGGCCCCGGGAGCTGCCTCCTCCTGCAGCCCAGCTCCCTCCTCTGCCCCATAGTCCTGCCACGGGGAGGGATGGAAAAGCCATTCGGCATCCCTCCGAGCCACTTCCCTGCTTGCACGGCTGACCGCCTCCAGCGCTGCGGGCTCCCAACCTGCCCAAGGAGAAACCGGACCAAAACAAGCATTGTGGGGGCAGAGGGAAAGAAGCCAGCCTTTTTTTTTTTTTTAAGGGATATTGAAGACTGGAGCGGAGAGCCAACAGAGTGAAAAACAGCCACGTGGGGACTGTGAAAATAGGAGCTGAAGAGAGGAAGATGGGAAAGGTCTAATAAAGAGAGTCACAGTATATAAAATACACAAGCGCCCATCGCTGCCAGGAAGGCTGTGGGAGGGGGTTTTGGTGGTAAGCCCTGGCTGTTTGAGACTTTCCAGGCAGACAGGGTCTGGATCTGCAACTGGATCTGGATTAGACTAGGAAAGCTTCAGTTTTCACCCTGTCAACCTGAAACACAATGCTTTTCCCTCACAGCATTTTGTTATGACATGGTAGAAATCAAAGAAGGTCAGTTGGCCATGAGAGGATCCTCAAGCCTCAGGTAGCTCTCCTGAGCTCTCAGCCACATCCAGATCCCATATGGAAAAGAAACATTTCCCTCACCTGAGCAAAAGTCACAAGGGGAAGCTTACTCCTAGAAATCAGACCCACGGTCCCACCTGCATCTGCTCAGCCTCAGAAAAATTCCCCAAGTCTCATCCTAGCACACAACGACCTCAGATCAAAACTTGTGCTGAGCTCCCTGTCCACACTTGGCCCCAGCATGGTACGGGGTCTGGGGGTGGTGAATAGCTGGGTACAGTCATTGCTGCCGTTGAGGCTTCAGGGCGCTTTCCCAACCTGTACGAAGCTGTCCCAGATCAGCCTGGCAGGCAGTGGGGACCGAAGGAATCAGATTCATCTATCCAGATGAAGGGAGCCAAGTCATTGATTACCCAGGAAGGCAGGAAGGTTGTGCTAACCTTGGGGGTTGTGCCTTCCCCACTGAGACACTGCTGGAGAAGCCCATTGTGACCTCTGAGCTCAAAAAACCACAATGCCAAGGAGCGACATCTCACTCACAGGTAGTCACACCCAGCCCCAGTGATCTGAAGTAGCAGCTTCCCAGCCAAAGGAAACTTATATTTCCTTATCGTTTGCTATAAATACAGCTGCGCTGTTTTCCTGACCATGTTATTCCTATGGTTTTTATCACGCTCGCTCAGATAGCCGCAGCACAGTCACACACTTCAGTCTTCTTGTTCCCCTATTCCCAGCTTTTCCAAACTATTTATGTTCACAACCCTCTGCGTCCTGAAGCTCTTCTATGGCAATGGGTGACCCTGCCTAGGACCTCCACATCCGTATTGAACAGGTCAGCAAATGAACTTGTCTTCCTTTTCCCCTTCTTTGCCATTCAGGGATCCGGCTCCCAGTTAGGGATGAACTCAAATGTCACTTCTGATAAACATTTATTTTTGGTGAGGAACATGATGTGTTTATAGGTGGTGGAGTGGGCCAGTGAGAAGCAACGGGCATGCGCCAAGTCTTGCAACATCTTGATGCTTCTCAGTGCTTCTGAATACCTTGGTCTCCCACAAGGGTCACGTTGTCTGGTCCATAAGGCATTTTAAACACAAGGGAAAAAATGCATTGGGGAAAGGGATTCCCAAGGTTTCGGGCTGGAAGAGAGACCATGTTAAAACAGTGCTTTCCAGGTGGCCTGTATTGCATCAGCCTGAAGACCAAAGGGAAACAACCCAGAGCAAAGGGTCTGAGACAAGACAACGGCTGGCTGAAGGTGCCTTCATTTCTGCACTGCCCAAACCCAGTCAAGACACAACATCAGCTTTGGACCATAGCTTCATTTCCCTTGATGGATTAGCTAGCAGGGTGGGGGAAAACTTCTACAAATAATAACATGTAGGATATTTGATGAGTACAAGCAAGTTTGACAGGTAAAAAGGAAGCCTGAATGTTGCTGAGACATTTGTTATTATTGTTCTCATGAATCAAAGCTGTCCCTCAGAAATACTGTGAGCTTAACAGAATGAGCGGGCACCTAAGCATTATGAGAAATCCAGCACCAACTTCTGCCATGGCTTCACAAGGGACACGGGTATCTGCAACCAAGTAGTACGGTCTTGATGCTGAAATACTTGGGCAATTCGTCTATCACATACGCGGTGTAGGGGGTCACATTCAGATGGCCTCAAAAAAAAAAAAACAACAGTGAATCTCCTTTTTTCTCTGCTCTGCATTCAAGTTCTAAGTTTCCTTCTCCAGACTGACTCAGAAACACCAGGAGGATATTCATTCCTGTGGTTTTATGGCATTTATATGTCAAGTCTAGGCAGGAACTTGAAAACGGAGTAGTGCTATGATTTGTGTTCCCATTGAAGGGAAAAGATTGAAATTTAAGAGATACTTAGAAGACATTTCATTTGTACTGTCTTTTAAATTTTAACCAAAATAGTTCTTGTTGCTTCTTTCTGGGACTAAAAAGAAAGTCCAATGGTCCTGACCCGGACTAGTCAAATCAGGCATTTTCCAGTGTTCTACAAGTCTGGATCCTGGCTTTTAGTACTTTTCCATCACAAACCTCTATAGCTTTACCTCTTGCTTTTACAAGCTGCTACCTTACAAATCCATTTTAGTCTGACAAGAGACTGTAACTCCTATGACTATACGCAGGTCTAAACACACCAATTATAAGACATCGCCTACAGCGGACAGGCCCCTTCATCATTTCATCCACCACTATCCCACTGTTGTCCATACTTAAACACACTTTGATATGCATACCACCAGACACTGAAAAATCTCACGCTGGGTAAAGAGAACCAAGGGAGAAACCAGAGCAAATGGAAATGCCGCTTTCAGATGCTCGTCCAGGCACAACTTTCCCTGACTCTTTCTCTTCAAGAGGAGCTTCAGCTACTCAGTTTGTATATACACATTCAAACTCTCCCAAAACTTCATTGACTTTGGATGTGAGTGGTAGCTGGCGCTTTTTTTTTTTTCTACAATCAAATGCATCAAAAGACAATGAGGAAGGCTGCATGATTCATAGTAATGGAATGAAATGCTATTCACAAATGTTTTTTCCATAGCAATTTGTCACTTATTGTATTGAAACCACTTCAGAAGATGTGTCTCAAAAAGCCTTTTGATATTAGCATGATTAAAAACATAATACAATTAAGCAATCCCATAATATTTCTGTACGTTATACAAGTGGGACTTTGAGTGACCACTTCATTCAACCCCCTGATAAATGGCCGCTTCTAACAGATTCTTCTAACGTATTCTGCAAGATGCCTCAGATAGTTGTATAACACCAAGGAATTCAGATCTTCTCACCCCAGAGGCATTTTAGCTCACCAAAGTTTAGCTGTCCAGCTTTGGCGTTGGGTCTAGCCTATGTGTCTCAAACCTTCTCAAATCAGCCAAGAAAAATGCCCCTCTCAGGAGCCATTCTGCCCACTTCAAAACTGATGTCTAAAAATTAATGGGAACATTTGCCATCTAGAGCATCTTTCTTGCTTTATTGACTGGTAGATGTCTATCACTTTTCCCGCTGTTTCTGTCATAGGCAAAGTTAGTATTTACGTGTGTACCCAACTTGTTACACACAATTCCATATTGATTTCCTGTACCTCAAGCACATCGTTATGCAAGTATGCATATCTTTGCATTCATATATTTTAATACATTCATTCCATTAAAAAAAAAAAATTTAACAAGATGTCGATAAAAAAGGCCCTTCCAAAGTGCTAGCTGTCCCAGATCCCTACCTGCTGGGCAGTTGCATCGCTGGTGTGTCTCTCGAACTTCTCGATGTCTCGGCAAATGGAACTTTAATTTCTGTCAAGGGAGGAAAAGGAGAAAAGGATTCATTAGTACCTTTGAAACCAAAGTCTCACATTCTTGGAAAAGTGGGACTAGGGGATGCTGCCCCAGTAGAGATGGGAGAGACAGAGCAGAACATTTTGGGAATGAAGAAAAATATTGAAGTTCATAGTCTTTAACTAGAAATGCAGGGTTTGATTGGAAGCAGGCTGAGGGAGTTTCGTAATGGCCTCCAAATGTGGTCCTCCTGACAGGCATTACAAAATCAAGAGGCAGCAGTGGCAAATAAAGGGGTGACTGCGTCCTCATGAGAAAGCCATGTTTCTCAGAAGACCCACTCAACAGATGAAACACAGATCTGAAGCAGGTACTCCTCTCCCTTGCGGCAGACTCCTTATGCTTAAGGAGACACCTGGACTGACAGAAGGGTTCCACTGAAAAATTGCAGCCAAAGGTGGCCTGAAAACAGCAACGGCATTTCCCGAAACCTTCAAAGGCTGTGAAGCTTAATTTTTCTCCAAGTGCAGAACAAGGCAAAACCCATCAAGAGCTTCCACATGAAATCATGTCAAAATGTTAATTTCCAATAAGTCTGGATTTCTAAAGGTGCCAACATGTCAGTTTCCTGCTCTCTGGCCCCATGTGTATCTCTTAAAGGGGCGATAGAGTCCACCTGAGGCCATCGCATCTTCCCTCACTGGAAATATCATTAAAACTGACCCCTGTCCCGAGTAAAATGCACTTTAGAGACAGCATCCACACTACCCCTCATAGACTTTATTTTAATAACTGTGATTTAGTGAAGAAAATGCAAATCAATCCAAGTTATTCATTAATGCCTGTGAACTGCACTTGGTTAATGATTTGAGAAGACTGAGCTGCTTGGGTGCCTATGCTAAGGAGTCACTTCTCTTCTAACCCTCAAGCCCAACTGCATCGTCTTATTGTCCGACCTAGTTCACAACTGAGACCAAAATTTCAAAAGAAATAGCCCTACATTGGGCTCACAGAAGCCCATGCCCAGGATCACGTAGAAATTACTTGATTTTCACAAGTAAGTGAGCACCTTTCTGCAAGAAGGCATCAGTTTCAGGGAAATTCCTTTTAGAGAAGAAAAAAATAAAGCAATATATTTCTGCGTGGGATGAGGGAAGGCAGAACTGGCTGTAACACTTCAATTTTTCACTTTGAAAGGAGTGGCTTCCTTATTGGATGTCAAAATCAGTAAGGGTTGTTGTGACTGACTAGAAATTGAATATTTTCAGACCTTTTTTTTTGCATGGTAGACTGAAATGTTTTGATAGCGAGTTGACTTGATATCAGCACAAGAGGAGGGTTCCACACGAGGAGAATTGCCAGTTCCCATACAGCATTTTAATCTGTGTTTGTCTTCCCCGTTTAAAAGCATAGATATGTGAATCTTTGCATTTGGGCACGTTCCCATCTAGCTGCCACCCACAGATGGCATGGCTCTGCTCCGCAGCGCTGCCTGGCTTCGAACACTTTGTGCTAATGGTCAAACATGGGCACAAATAGGACAGTGGAGCCTTTATTTGGATACTCGCACTGGTATGTAGACATACGCGTTCCTGTTTCCATCTACACACGTGCCAACCAAAATGTCTGAACACGAGACTGCCACATTTGGGAATGGGCTTAGCACAGGGAAGGGGTGATGGTTCACGCAGGCAGGAGGAAAGTCATTTCCTAACCAACAAGGGTCCGACACGCTGCAGCAGAGCCCTTTATAGGACAGAAATCTGCCAAGGAAGCACGCAATAGACCCCTGTCCCACCAAGTGCAGAGGCACCCCAGGGGCCAAGGGGGAATGGCTGTGGGGGAAGGCAGAGTTCCGGTTTGCTGCAAGAAGCCTTGGACATGTTGCTCTGCTGGCGCACAAGTTGAGGAGCAGCATAACTGGACTTATCAGGGGAAGTGATGACCCAGCAGGACTTGAGCGCGACCGGGAGAGGAACAGGAACGATAGCATTTCCCCATGACTTTATCTGTGGGGTGGGGGTAGTGGAAACACCTGGGACAATTGAAATAGCTTTCTCAAGGACAGGGGCTCCTCAGGAGGGAGATGTGGGTGCTGCTGGGCAGGGCTAGGAGCACAGCCCCAAGCACCAGTACCGTGCAGCCATCGGGCACTCACTGGCATTGGGCATTTTCCTCATCCCTGGCCATCACGATGCCTCCCTGAAGACCAGGAGCTCTGCACATCCCTGGGGAGAGCAAAGGGCAGTGGTGCCGTGGGACTGCTCCCCTTCAGTGGGAGGCAAAACCTACCAGGAATTTAGGAGCGCCTGGAGTTCAGTTTCCTGCACAGTCTGTTAAACAAACATTGACTGCAACAGAAAAAATCCTTGGCTTCTGGAGACCTCAGTTCAACTTTGGGTTGTGATGGCAAAACAAAATGAATTCCCTGCCTTTTCTGCTTCTCTCATTACCACTATGCAAAATACTGCCTGGTCCAACACGAGAAGCCAGCTTTGCTCAGGAAAGTAAAAAGAAAGGGTTTTCCTCTGAAAGCGGCCTTTCCAAGAGAAAACTTCCATTCCAAGGCAACAGAAAACCATTCAACTGTAGGGCAAGGTTGACCTCTGTGAACAAAAATAAAAGAATGTGGTCACTGGGAATCCAGCGCTTGCCATTTCCTTTCCAGGATCTGGGGTTTGCTTTTTCACCTGAGGGACACCTAGAGCATAAAACCTCTATCCCTGGCAGAAATGATGAAAACACTTCTTACAGAGAGCATCAGCTTGTCAGCATAGCCGGCTTGCTCTTGCCTGTCATGTCTTCCAGTGACACAACGGCTACAACCTTCCCCCTACACATATGAAAGCGGCTGAAAAAGCCTTTGCCAGCACTGGAACCACAGCTGACCAGCTCCCACATGGGGAACGTGCACCTCCGTGTATTTAGGGAGCCATCACACATGGCTGAGTGCGGAGGGAAAGGGAAAAACCCTCTGTCTGCAAGAAGGCAAGGGCAGGAGGGTCGGGGTGAAACACATGCTGAAAACCAGCAATAAAGCTAGCACAGGCTTTTCCCATGGGTTTTGCTAACTCACCGTTATCATGACAGGACAGAGCTGGCTTGAGCAGACAGAGCAGTGAAAGCAAGACCTCTTCTGACACTAAAGGACCATGGCTGTGGCCTCCTAAACCTTGCAAGTGCCTGCCTATTTTGGATGGGCACTTGAGATTAGGTGAAAGAGAGAGCACTTCTTCAAATGGGGCAGATTAATAGCTCTTTAGTAGACGTAGTTGTTTGCAGTCACCCAGGGAGGTGAAATCATTTCCCACCACTATCTCCAACAGCTAAAAGAAACATGTCTCAAATAGATAATCTATTACAGCCATCAGGAGGATTTCAAGGGCTGGTGGTTTTGTTAACTCTCATTGTTTTATCTTCATTTAGCTGTTTTTTCTTAAAGGCCCAGCTCCTGGAATCAGAAGACCATGTGGCACAGAGCAAAGGCAAGCAGCAAACTCTCCCAGATGGAGCAAAAAGCTTGGAAACAACACCATCTAGGTTCAAGGACTGCAGGTAGCTGGAAGGAAACAGGACTTAGCTACCAGAAGAACTGGAAGACAAAAAGAGTTCTCATGACTTTGGGGTGGAAAACACTAAGCTAAAAAGATCAAGGCAGGGAATGCTTAGAGCAATCTTGCTGACGCTGGGAAGCAGAATTAAGCAGTGTGCTTTGAGACATTGAAGCAAAAGGGGGGGGGGCTTTAAGTTCGAAGGGAAAGGGAGTTTTCAGGAGTCCCTCCTTTGCTCGCAGAAGGAAGGAGAAAGTCCCAGGGAAATGAGCCTATTGGGAAAGCAGTGAGGATCAATGCTCCCTCCCCCTCTGTGGCACAGCCCCTGAATCCCTTCAGCATCACTGAAGACACAAATACCTTCAACACAACCCCCTGGGTTGCTGAGGCCACCCATCATGGTGCAGAGGGACAGCTGATCTACCCCCAGACTTTACAGGATAACTGCTGTTGTGTTACACACTCACATACTTCTATCTCTACGAGCACACAAATTTGGGTTTGTTTTTTTTTTTTTTCCCCTAGCAGCAGCACCTCCCCTCCACCTTGCCGAGCTTTTGGTAAGCAAAACAGTACCAAATGTTACCCAGCATGGGAAAGGACCTTGTTTTCTTTTTTGGAAAGCTTTGCCTCTCCTGCAAATGCCAGTAGTGAGTTTATTTGTGCTTTTTGTATGAATTTCTGATGCCCCCTAAATGCAGAGGAGTTCCTACGTGAAGCTAAAGTTCTCCCTGAACTACCTACTTCTGGACCATTCCACAAAGACGTTTTTGTGAGGAAACTTAGTCAATTTGTATCTTGTAGAAAATTCCCCTGTGGTACTCGCTGACATCAGGCGGAGATTTAAACAGTAGCGAGTGAAGTAGCACTGGTCAGGCTGCTTCTGGGTATGCATCTGCCGCCCTCTCCTTGCTCATCCTGAACCGAAATGGAAACACTGCCACAGCCAGCCACGGGTGCTCCAAAACTGGGCTCCAAGACCGGGAAAACATCCCCACCAGCTGGCTTAAAATTAACATTTTTAAACAAACCAACCCAGGTCCTCTCCCTGCCAGTTTGCTTTATTTTTGCTTGTCGGGAAGAAGGGCACCTAACAGGGCTCTGGCATTTTGCACTTTTCAGTGCAATCCGTAGGGCTTCCCCATGGCTGCTCGCAGACCCCTGGGCACAAACATGGCACAGTCTGGAGGGCAACACACGCTCCAACTTGGAACACAGAGCATAACCTCAGCTAGCTCCTTTATTAGCCCTCAGACTTTGCTTCCTCACGTCCCTCTAGCTGATCTTCACAGCCACCAGAGCCCGTGGCTCCCTTTACCTCCCCACCCAGCTCAGACCAGCTCTTTCCAAAGCCACGGTTCCTTTAAAGCTTTGCTATTTTATTTTGTGATGGATAACACTGAGCTGGCAGCTGTGAAACCCATTAAGGTTGAAACACCAGGAAACTCTGCGAGGATGTGGCAGTGAGAAGCAGCGAGGGTCTGAGCAGGGGGGAATGAATATCCTGCTTTCACGTCCATCACGGCAAGCCCAGCCGCAGCCCCTCTTCCCCGCAGACCTGCTCAGCTCTGTCTCTTGCTTTCCTTGTTTTTCTTCTCCCATCCTTTCCCCGCTCCCCTTTATCTTTCCTGTTTTTCTCCATCCTTCTTGTCCCTCGCCAGCCAGTCTGGGTGACCCACCCAACTTAGACTTACTTCAGACCTAATGAAAAGGAGGACCAGGGGGATTTGTTTTTCTTTCCTAAGCAAAAGCCCCATATGCCACCCCACCATCTGTCTGCCAGCAGACCCCCACCCTGTACCTTGAGCTGCTTGGCCCACGCCAGTGCTTCTGGCTGAGCTGTGGAGGTCTGAAGTAGCTGTTTTAGGAGGTTAGCTGAAGTGAGCAGCGGAGTCGGGGAGGGTGTCCTCCCCAGGAAGCCCAGTCCTCCTTCCCCCATAGGCAGTAGAACTTCCCAGGAACAGGAAACCTGGGCCAGGCATCCCTACTCCTCAACAGGCTCCGGCACTGTTCTCCAAGCTATTTTTGAAGCTGTAGCCCAGCAGGGAGCTGGTAAACCCTGTGGTACCCAGGAGCAAGTGCTGGCCCCTCAAGCAGTGGTTCCTGTCCCACAGCTGCTCCCCACACTGGCTCGGGGGGGACTGGGACCACCACCAGGGACTCAGGTGGGGCTGCTCAGAAAACAGGGGTGCTGCCAGGCACACGGGCATCATGAGAGCCCCGTTTCCTTGCTAAGCCAGGCTATAAAAAAGCAGAAGGCTGCCACGGCAAGGGGAGCCAGCAGGACACAGAGGGCCATCCGGCCCCGGGCACCGCTCCCAGGAGGCATCCTGTGGCACGTCTCAAATCACTTGGTAGAGATAAACTGCAACTTCCCAGGAGACTCATGCCAGCAGCAACAAGCCGAACACTGCGCGTTATACCCTGCACAGTGGCAGGGAAGGAGTCCCTGTGCAAAGGTGCAACCACGGGGCACAGTTCCAGCCACTTGCAACCCTTCTGCCTCCCCAAAAAGTTTTTCTCTGCGGGGTACCCTGTATCCCCCTTATTCCTCATCCAAAAAGGGCTATCAAAACCACGTTCCTCAGATCCTACGGTGTTCACTAACTTGAGGTTCACAGCTTTTGGCTGCAAACCCCAGTTGATCCAGGGACTGCTCCCACAAGACGCATAAACGGTAGCCAAGCCTGTCAGCTGTAGGTTTAAACTCCTCACAGCAGACCTTCACTGCTCTTAGAAAGGGTGGAGGGGTCCCTAGGTCCCCCCCCGGGTATCAGGCAGCCCTGCCCTGAGGCAGGTCGCACTAGCCACCACCCTGATCATCCATTCCTCATTTGGCAATAGCAGCACATGAGATTTTTTTTTTTTTCAGACAAAAACAGTTTTTGGGCTAGCCCTGGGGATCTCTGCAGCCTGTCTCATGACATAGCTGGAGTAAACAGAGAAAAGGCAAAGTGGGTGGAAACAGCCCCAGCCCTGAATCTTAGCCCCAAGCCTCCCCCAGAGCTGTGGGAACAGGTCAGTGTAGACCTGAGCGTAGAGTTCAGAGATGTGAGCCACCATCTGCTCCCTGACACCTCAAAACTGCTTCAAAGCTCTGACAAGGGAGGAATCCTGCAGGGTACCCATCTCACCCAAGGCAGAGGAGCCTGGGCAGCCCCCAGCAGCATCAGCACAGCAAAGTAAAAGGTGTCAGCAACAGAAATCTGCACTTTTGGGCCCTTTTTATTGACCCGCTGAAGCTCAGGCTTCTTCAGCAGCAGCTCTCCCCATCCTCAGAGGAAAAGCCCGCTGGCTGCAGTGGAGTTTGTATGGGCTCAAGCAGGCATAGCGCAGCCATATGCTCCGCACTGATGCTCTGGCAGTACCAGAAACTATCCTGGTAGTGCCAGCATGTCTCATTTTCCTGAGCCAGGAGCTGTGGAAAGGGTCAGGACTGGCATGGCAGGAAAACCAGCCTGTCACGACATCGGTGTGTTTGCAGTTACCTCCTCTCGTAGCCACACCGGCTGTGGTGTGCCTTGTCTGTGCCTTGTCTGTCCCTCTCTCGGGGCTTAAAGCTACACTGAATTGCCAGGTTTAACCTCTAGCTCTAACTGTTTTGGCATGCAATGCCACCAGTCACCAAATGGAGAGGGCTGGAGGCTCTTCCCTCCCTGCCAGGACCAGAGATGAGGTTTCCCCCTTTGCAAAGTGCCAGGGGCTCAGCTACAGCATGGGCTGGGGCAGAGGGAAGCAAACACCAGGCAGGTTGGAAAGGTGGGAGGGACCTGAAGGCACGGGGAATTCAACCCAGTGGCATCACTTGTGCAGAAATATATTTTTAAGGAAGGAAAAAAAATTGGATATTCCAACTATGCGAGCATGCACATGCCTAAAATCTATAGTACCGCAAACTATACATGCAAAATGAAAGAACACCGACCTCATCAAGCAGTTGGTCAACTCTTCCCAAAATAGCTGTCTCCATTTGGTCTGCTGAGAGCCAGGCAGGGAGCTGTGTGGGTCTGTCTGCTTCCAAGTGGGACACCCGGGACTGCAGATCCGAGGTCCGAAAGTACAGCAGGAGGCTCAGCACCAGAGAAAGCAGCGAGACGCCGGGCAGCCCCGAGCCCAGCAGGAGAGGGAGGCGGCAGCATCTCTCCCCATCACCGGTCCTGGGGGGAGCCACGCACCCCCTGTCAAAAGCTGCTTCGCCGACGGCTTTCCAGCTCTTCTCCTCCAACATTCCCTCCCTGTCCTGAGAAACAATAAATAAATAAATAGAATAAATAAAGCCTCACTCCTACTCCAAGAAGCACAATCCAGAAGGCATAGAAAAAGAGCGTCCAAGGGGATCCCAGTGCCAGCAAATGACAAATAACAGCAATAGTGACAAAAGTGGATGGGGAGGGATGTCTTTTAAAAAAAAAAAATAAAACCAAACCACACACACATATAAGGGGTGCAGAAAAAAAAGGATCCAACTGCAGCAAAGAATGGGTGAAGGGAAAAAAAAAAAAATCTGATCAGGATTTATTTTCTTTTCCTCCTGTGTTTCAGTCTTTTAATTTGCTGGTAGGATTTTGTTTCCTCCTAAGCTGCCAGTTTCAGTTCCTTCGCAGACCGGCCAGGAGCTCACACATGAAAGTCCCCATTAGAGAGAGGTAATTCTCAGCTGCTCCGGCAACGTTGTGCTCTGGCTGATTGTGGCTCCCCTGTAACATGACACACTCCCTGCGAACTACGGGGCTGGGATGAGCGAGCTGCGCGGCTTCCCAAAGTAACCTCCTCTGCTCGCCCTCTCTCTCCACCTCTCCCTTGCTGCATGATTTATTTATTTATGCAAAGCGCTGGGGTGGGATCGGGCAGTGGGACGCCCCTGTCCCGCTCGGTCCCCAAACCACCTCTCTGCCGCCAGCCCTTCCCTTTGAAGTGACTCTCAACGAGGTTATTTATAGTGGCAGGAAAGAGATTGTAAAGCAGAGGCTGGGTTCACACCAGCCTGCGTCTGTCTTTCCTCCCCGCAGCCGAAGAGCGCTTTACGAGATGGTACAAATGGGCTGCCGTGTCCCCCGTGCAGCCCTGAGCCAGTAACAGTGGGGTGTTTTGACCCCAATATTTTGAGGAGAGCAACCAGGCAGGGTGAGAACCAGAGGGAAGCATCTGGAAACAAGAGCTGGCAGCTGAGGGTTCTACAAAAAACAAGCAAAGGGCAGCAGGGAGCAACACCCCAGGTGGGCGAGCTGCAATGCCAAGAGGGACCCTTTTGGGCTTGATTTGGGTATACAACCCACCAAGCCAGGGGTGCACCAAGGGCATTCAGAGGAATTAATCTGCTGAGGCCCTCTAGTGAAGCAGAGCTTCCCATCACCTCCTCCGTGTCCCATCAGGCATGGGGCACCAGACAGAAAATCCTCTTGGTGGGGAGCTGTCTCCCCACCACATGCCATAGGGTAGCTCCAAGCCATGTGCCTGGGAAACAAAGCCTCTTTCTGTTCTTTGGGAGCAAGGGAGGCCCACCTCTCCCAATTTTTCCAAGCATGACATACAATATTTTATCCTCCAGGGTGACACGCAGGTTCTGCTGAGCCCCTGCCTGTCCATCTGTCTGTCCTTTGATCCCCTTCTTGAGCACACACAGCAGTGAAGCAGCACAGGGTCTGCTGTGGTGCACAGTCATTAAAACCCGGGCAGCAAATTGGTCTCTTAAAATCTGGCTCCCTTGTGGCTCTTTTGCTGTCATTTACACATTTTAAATGAAGATTTTGCGTGCAGTCTGTGCTGAAAATTACTGGCAGAGAAAACTCATATCCATCTCTCACCCGGTCTCCTTTTCAGAGGGCTGGAAGAAATAGACCTTCTGGGAGCAGGTTAAAGCAAGCACGAGCTGTTTCTTCTCCACCAGACAAACCCTTGGAGGGCCCGGTAGCACACAGCCCCGATTCTTTGAATGGCCTCATACCATTCACAGCCACTCGCTTCTCGAAACGGGGTTTTAGCGTCTGCGAGGCAGGAAATCCTTTCTTTATTTCTTTTAGCAGGTTTCTTGTCATCTCACTGCTCAAATTCATATTGCTGCTCCGGCACACATAGAAAACACCCGTCTGATGGCTCCAGCCTTTCAACAGTTTCTCATATGAGCAGGGCAGAGCTATGTAACCCACAAACCCAGTGCTCACAGGGTGTCTGGTCATTTGGGAGGCACAGCCACCGCAGTCTCCTACCCCTGCTTGGTCTCTTCCCAGCTATGCCTGTGTTAGCAGCCTATTTCTTTGCAAAAGAAGGAGTCTTTGAGGCTGTGGCTCTGCCAGAGAGAAACCACGGTCCACGGAGTTACCTAAGATGCCATCTGCCATCACAGCAAATAAGCTGACAGCGAGAAAGGAAGGGGACATGCTTAGAGGCCAATAATACAATGTTTAGGAAGCAGAGATCTAGACAGGGAAATACCAGTTGCTGACTGGGATGTTGGGCACCCTAGGAGGTGTGAAGCACACTACTTAAACGCTGAGATTAAAGGCTGAAGACTGCAGCAACCTACCTGCGTTATACATGGCTTCACTGAACACACGCTCACACTCTCTCTCCTTTATACCAGCCCGAGCACTAAACTCACAAAAATGCACCCTTCTAAGCTGGAAACGGAAGTCTGCTGGGTGTCTACATTTCATTTCCCCCGCACTGGCTGGGGAGAGCTCTCTGCTCTTTCGCTCTGATTTGTGATAGAGATCCTGCTGTCCAGACACGAGCATCGCCTGAATGACTCTATAAGTGCCTTTTCCTGCCTCCCCGCCAGCCCCTCTCCAGCTGATCAGTTCATTTAGGGGGTATGTCGTAGCTGCTGCAGGCTGGGGAGCTGCACTCAGCCAGGTTTCACACAGAAGCCTCAGCTGCAGATGTGCAAGAGGGCGATTTTTCTATCCGTGAGGCATTAAGGAGCCCTGTCATCCCGTGCCAATACAAATGGACTAATTTAGCTACGAACCTGAGCCAACTGCGCATGTCGAGTCCGTAGCGCTGCTCGCCAAGCAAGCTGCCTCCAGAGACGGGCCCCGGCACGTGGCGTCATCTCATCGCTCCTTGAGTTGAGTACGGCTCAACCTTCAGCTCGCTTGGCAGCCTCAGATGAGGTGGGTGCCAGCCTGAAATCAGTCCTC
Organism: Charadrius vociferus; assembly: GCF_000708025.1. Taxonomy (NCBI): domain Eukaryota; kingdom Metazoa; phylum Chordata; class Aves; order Charadriiformes; family Charadriidae; genus Charadrius; species Charadrius vociferus. The sequence goes on from NW_009646844.1 coordinate 790,573, forward strand.
CTGCAAGTTCATCACTCTCAAGGCTGGTCGAGTAGAAGTAGATGCTCAGTTGCAGTCAAAGGGAGTGATTTAACTGACCGGTGACTCTTAGAGCAGGCTAGACTGCCCTCGGTACGCTGAGCTTGAGGCTATATCCCTCTCTCCTTGGGGAGGTTGATGCAATTCCTTACAAGGACAGTAACCACACATTTCCACCACTTCTAACAGGTCCTCTGGGGGGGGTTTACAGACCTCAGCACAAACATGCAATGAAATCTGGAGCAAATATAAAGCAATATGTACCTCCCAAAGCAGCTGAACCCCTCTGTACAATGAAAGAAAGCGTTTCACATCTTGCACGTGGCACTGGGTCAATTGACATGGTGGGCATAGTTACATATGTGTATGCAAGCCTCCAGGTTTGTCAGTCTGTAGCTGATACTGGCACTGTGTCCTTCTCAGGGCACCTGTATGTGCGCAAAGTGCTTTACAGAGAGGCTGCCCAATGCTGCTCTGCAACAGATACACAGTGCTCGCAAAGGGGCATGATGCATGGGGATTCCTCACAGGGCACAATGTGGTCTCACTGCAAGAGACCATAAACCCTCTTTGACCCTGGGTAGGTACTACAGGCGCGAACCACTCCACACCACAGGCCAGAAATGGAAAAGCTAGGCATGGATGAGGTTCTCGCTTCTACACGCATGGTTCAAGCCAGCAAGGTATCTACAGCAGGTCTTCACTTGGCCTGGAAAGAGGCGCGCAACACCAAAGCAGGCCTTCCTCACTTGTCTTCACTTTAAGCAGAGCCATTCATAAAAAAAGATAAATAAAAAAATGTGCCCTTCCTGTCACTGACTGGAAGTTGAAGCCAACTGCATGGAGATGGTCATGTGCTCAATCCTGCCAGTAATCTCCAAAACCGCCTGCAAACTTCCCCTTTTCAGGACATTTAACTAGGGAGAAAAAACCACCCTACTTCTCTTTTCCCTTCTGTTCTTCCCCCCACCCCCGGAAATGTGGGGGTCTTGGTGTGCTCAAACGAGCCATTAACTAGCAGCCGACATCTTCAGCTATTGTAAATATATTAACTCAAGGCCTTTCGCTGCATTTATTAGACTCAAGAACAACATCTGGAAACAGATGTTTTCTGAGTGCAAAGGAGAGGAGGGAGGAGAGGAAAAAAACAAGGCGGGGGGGGAGGACTCTTGCAAGTGGTAGTGCATGGGTCTGCAGACCATCCCTTTGCAAAATACTGCTCAGACGGAGCATTGCGAGGGGCTGAGGCCAGTGCAGCTACGTCCCTCCTAGGCAAGGCAGTGAGAGCAGGACATCTCAGGGGTGCCTGTTTAAGAGACACACCAAGGGACAAATAGAAAAACTCACATCTGCTTTCAGGGACCTTGTGAGGAACAGTCATAGTGCTGTCACAAAAATGGGATATTTGAGGGGGAAGAGATTTTTTTGTTTGGCTTTTTTTTTTTCCTTCCTGGTCATGGACCCTCCTAGCCCTCTGTGTCCCACAGACTGCCAGGCTCATGGTGGAGTTATGTCACCTCCCCAGCAGCTTGGCAGCATCTGCCACAGTGACCCACAAAGCAGGCAAGTGTCCTATCTGCCCAAGGCAGGTCTTCCTCAAAGCACAAGCAGAGTAGAAACCTCCTGTCCTAAAAGCTGTGAAGAACCAAGGGGTCCTGCTCTGACTTGGAGCCTTGATGCCATGGCTAAAGTTTAGACAACGTTTAGAGAATGACATAGTGTTATTAGGGACAAAAAGCAAGCAGGCACATGCATACTTAAAAACATATCCCATTACATTATTGGGCAAACTCCATTCTCAACTAGATACAGTTTGGCTTAAGTACCAGAGATTTCTAAGGTACAATAGAAATCTAAGACCAAAGCTTCCCCGGATTTCTTTTGAGGGAAATGCAGTTGCACCGTTGCACTCATACACTTGCTTTTTACAAAAAAAAAAAAAAGGGCAAAAAACACAGCCAGTATTTTGTCATCTTTAGCCCCAGGTTCACCTCTGACATCTCCAGCCCTGTCTCTCCTCTGATATGCAGCTACAAATACTCTGCTGGTCAGGTCAGGAGTATTGAGTATTACCTACCTAATTTGGCAGTTGTTTATAGGAAGTATTAAGTAGCCTATGGAGCAGAACAATTCCCGCCTAAGGAGCTGCTCTAACCCATTGTGGAGTTATAGAATAAAGACACATTTGATCCTTTGGGAAAAGGGTTATGAAAATACATGGAAAAAATGTACTGTCCGCGCATAGTAATATCATGGCTGTTTTCAATCATTTGGTCTCCTACAAAACAAAAGGGCTCGCTGCACAATATAAACTCCTAGCCTTGACAACAGCAAGGGCAAAAAGGAAGAAGCGAAGCTAGTAGTATCTGGTTGGGGCTTCATATTTTCATAACCCTAAAATGCCTGAGCTCATGTTGCCTCCCTCCCATCAAAGCCAAACCAGCTTCATGCAGCCGCAGTGGTGGGAACCTGTCCCCAGAACTGTGTGAGTCCCCAAGCAGAGCTGGGCTCTGCCAGGAGAAGGAGTGAGAGCCTGGCCACCAGCAGCTCCTGCATAGGTTGGGTCAGAGCCTCCGAGCACGAAGCAAACCTGGGTTTTGCATGAGTTTGGGCCAACCCTTCCTAAAGGCTGCCCACCCCTTCCTCTCTCACCCCCTGCGGAGGGAAGGCTTTGCAGGGGGAGACCACCAGGCAGCAAGTGGTGGACGCACAGTTAAGCTGCCCACGCTCCTCCTTGTGTTTCCAACTAACCTTTCAGCTTTTGTTCAGAAGATGAGGGGACTGGCTCTGAGCAAATCAGGCTCTGCACCCCTTCTTCGTGCAGTAAGGAACTTTCCTCCCCCTCCACCAGAAGCATTTCACAGCCAAGTTCGGGATGGGGAGAAGTTTTACTTCTTTTCAGCAGCAGTTTGGTTCTTTCCCTCCTGGTCTGGAGCTGAATTTTAATGGGTGGTGTTCAGTGCCATTAGAGCCTATAGAGATGGTCATCTGCTGGTCTGATTTTTTACTGTTACTGTGGTTCATGCAGAGCCTGGGTGGGAAAGAAACTAATTAAGAACAACACTGCTACAAGTAAGAGAAGAAAAAGCCTCCACCCCTGCAGCACTATTCCCCCGTATCTTGCTAGCCTAAAAATACACACGGCAGCCTGTGGGAGATGGGTTTTGCTCAGGTCTGGGATATACCAACCCCAGGAAAATGGCTTTGGAAACACATCTAGTTTTGGTGAACCTGGGAAATCCCTGCTGGAGACCATCACTACAAGCTCTCAGCACAGCTAGAGCAGTGCAAAGCATAGCCATATCAAAGAGGCACTTAGACTGAATGCTCAAAATCTGCTCATACAAGTGGAAACAAATACAGGTGAGATTTTCAGGCATGAAACCATCAGAGCCATCTCCAAGTGTGAGGTTCAGCTATTCCTGGAATCACCATGCTCTCTAACACAAGCCTGGGACGCTGAAGAGTCCCTCAGTTCCCCACTGCAACTCCCCTCAGCCCCTTGCTGTGCAGAAAACCTCCCTCTATTAAAGTCGAGCTCAGGCATTGCATGCTCAGTTAGTTACTCATGCACCAAGGTGCTCGCCACAGTGCATTGGCACGCATGGGACTGATAAGTCAGAGCACTGATTTGCATTTAGATTTGCCATTAAGTAGTTTAGTGAGAAGCTACTGCTGAATGTCTTCAGCCCCACTGCCCAGCTGGGATACTGCATCCACCCCAAAGCCCACCTTCCTCCTGCCACCCCTTCACCTCTGCCCCACACACGGTTCCCACTCATCCTCTGCTACCTATTTCTGCACATGCAGCTAAGAAAACTTTCTTCTTCACCTTTGGCAGATGCAGATCAGGCTTGTGCCCAGGTTGCCAGAAAGCCAGCACAAACAGCTGGTCAACATATATGGGTTGAACATGCTATAGGGCGAGCTGGAGACCCCAAAAGCCTAGGGCCGAGCAGGCCTGCCCAGGGGAGACCAGATACCATGTGCCTACCCAGAGGCAGGCGGAGCTCTGTCTAGGAAACCAAACCCTACAGTGCTGGGGCAGGCACGCGTCCCTCTGCAAGCAGCCGGGGAACCCACAGCAGCTTTGTATGGACTTTGAAGCTAATGAATCAGAGCTGGAAGGATTGGGAAACCCAGACTAAGTGTCAACTACACTGGGGGAAGCAAAAATAATGAAGCAAGGCTCCCCCACAAGACTGATTGTTTCAGAGTCCAGGAGTGAAGCAGAATGGATACAGCAAGCTCAGGAAATTGAAAACAACTTTTCGTAAATACTTCCTCTCACTGCAACACTTGGTCTTTTATCAAAGCTCGCTCAGACCCTGACAGCAGCATGCAAAGCAGCTCTGCTCTGTTGTAATGCAAAAGACAGGCCCAGCAGCCGGGAGGTGAGCAGCTAATGGAGCAGAGTTTGGGTTCAATTTCCCTGGAAATTGCTCACAGAGGAAAGCCGGGAGACAAGAAGCACAGCTAATGTCCTTCTGCAACTCCACCACTTCCCCTGCATGGGGCAAAGCCCTTGACTCGTGCCCTCTGCCTCCCACACCACAGCTCCCCACAGCTCATCCCTGCACTCCAGCAGGAGGGAGAGCAAAGCAAAAGCGAAGCAGGAAGGACGAGAGCCCCCGTCCCTGGAGCAGATTGATGGTGTCGGAGAGCAGCATGGCTCCCTGCATCAGGGTTTTCCCTCCCAACGCTATTGCTTCCACAGCACCTGATGTAAATCCTCCCGGCAGGGTGGTTAACCTGCCTTATTAAAGGCAGTTCTATCAGTAAACCCTCAGCCATCTGCAGAGTCTCTTCCAGCTTGTTGGGTTTTTAGCTGTCACCAGGGGCCTGTCTCTTTTTAGCAGCACTGTAAGGGGACCGTGGAAAGATGCTTTTCCACCCCAAAGGTGACTCAACAAGGCCAGTTCGCATGTTGGATGTGCAGAGCACACCCAGGGCTGCAGTACTCCATTGGGGCACCGCATCCCCATCAGGCTGGGCACCCAAGGGGCATGGCCAAAGCAGAGTGCCAAGAAAACAACTTGTTTTAAGAGAGAAGGCCCAATTCCCCTCGCTAGGGACTCGTTAAAGTCAATGGAAAAGAGCCCTTTTTAGCTTCCCTAGGCTTTGCCACTGATGTCTCAGGCCAGCTTGACGTCAGTGAAGTTACTCCAGATTTATGCTGGTTCAGAAAAAGGGAATCTGTTGTGACAGGTCCCAATGAGAAGAGGGAAGAGCCAGGTCCCTCCAGCCACAAAATTCAGTATCCATGTGGAGAAGCCAAGCCCCCCAATTTTTACCACACGCATCTGAAACCACCTCTTGATGCATTATGATGTTCTCCCTCTTACTCCTCAGTAAATCAGTGCTATCCACTTTGTACGCATGAGAATAAAAATAACTGGAAGTCACACTTGAGCACTGGTACCTGCTTCAAATTTGAGAGGCCTGCTGCTGATTACAAACAGTGGGGAGTAAAGTATATATACTTAGTAGATCAATATTAAGAAGTAGTAAACACACCCTTGCAATTTCCCTTTAAGGACATTAGCCTGTAATGATAGCTCACATCCTTCAGGTTCAAAATACCTCCCCCCCCAAATCACAGAATGGTCAGGGCTGGAAAGGACCTCTGGAGATCATCTAGTACAACCCCCCTGACAGAGCAGGGTCACCTACAGCAGCTCGATACTTCTACCAATGCAGAGAATAAAAATACACTTTTCAGTTTTAAGAGGAATCAGCAGGGAAAAGAAGCAAGAGTCCCCCCTTTGCAGACCTGCTGCCCACCACCCACCCTGCAAAGACCCGTCCTGCCTGTGTCAGGCAGGATCCTGCACAGGTAACGTACAGCACCGTGGACTTCGTGATGATCAGGGCAAAGCCACCATGACCCAGTGTCATCCATGGAGGTTTGGTTTGCCTTTCTGGAGGACTCTGCTGTGTGTCAGTGAGAGAAGAGCTGCCTCCCACCGGTGCCCCTTCTCAGCAACAGGGAGCAGTGCTTGGCTGCTCGCACAACTGTCCCTGCATATTTGGAGCGCAGGGGTTAGCGTGGAGGCTGAAATATCACGCCTATCAGTAGGGCCCTGTGAACAGAAAATAGCAGAGGATCTGGTGGCAGTTTCCTTTCAAGACATACAGGAATAGCAGCACACATCTCTGCCGGATCATATGGACTGAATTCCTCAGCCCGAATCCTTCGGCTTTGAATTCTTCTGCAAACCATTTTTCCCCCCTTGGCTTGTTTGTTGTTTCAGGACCACTAAATTACCAAGAATGGTTTATATTATATAACCACCCTGTCCTTATTGCGTTTCGGGGAGGAGACTCTGACAAACAGCCAGATCTAATTTGTACTTTAAATTGGCTTCTGGGCCAGACAGGCATGCCTTCCAGATGGAAAATCCAGTTGCACTCACCAGCAGATACCCCAGTGCATTCAGCTCCCAAATCAGCTTTGTCCAAAGCATGCTCTGGCATGCAGTTTGGTTTTTGGGGGTTGTTTTGTTTTTGGTTTTTTTTTTGTTTGTTTGTTTTGGGTTTTTTTTGTTTTTTGTTTTTTTTGGGTTTTTTTGGGTTTTTTTTTTAACAGCCTAACAGAGGCTGATGGTCACCTCAGACCCTGGTGAGGCAGCATCACTTTACATCACCTGTACCAGTTCAGCTGTCAGCCCTGCCTTGCTGTCCTGTTGTTTTTCCTAGAAGCCTGACAGCTGTAGCAGCTTTATAACTGCCAGATTTGGGATTTGTCTCCCTGGGAAAGTCCTTTCAGGTTGCCTTTTCCAAGGATGACTCTGCTACACTTGCTTAACCTGTTTAACACTACCCCAAATCAAAAATAATTTTAAGAAAGCAAACACCGTGCTGCTTTTCACACATGCAAAAATTGGGACAGTGTGAGATCCCCTCACCTCCTGCCAGGGCAGAATAAAGGATATATTCAACCTTGGTTTATGTTACACCCAGGGCCTGGCTGGTGGCATGTTATGCCTGGGACACTAAAATTGTTCACAGCCACAGGGTGTTGAAATGCTGCCATTGACAGTAACAAGCCTGAGCTGTCATTTGCTTTGTCAGGGGCTAGCAAGCAAGGTGGCAACTGCCTTGAGGCAGCCCCCAAACATGGCTGGGAGCAGGTCTCTGAGCTGCCTTGTTCCACATGTCCAATTTGCAGACTGGGTGGCAACAGCAGCTCCAGCCGAGATGCACAAATTATATCTCACAGGCACGCGTGATGTCTGGGGCTGGCCACATGCTTGTATTCCTCCACAGGGAAACAGCATTGGAAGATGCCCATCATCTACACCGGAGGCAGATGTAAGCCTGCGTCAAGGGTAGCCTCAGAGGGTCTGTGGCTTACTCACAGTCCCTGTAATTTTTTTTTTGTCCTTTTAGCCTTTCTCTCAAAAACCACATATAGTTTCAGGGCTCTACGACCTGATGGATAAACTTACTCATTTTCCCACCTCTGCCACTCTGCTGCTTGGTGGGCTTGGGCATGTCCTTCCATTCTGTGTCTCTTCATCCCTTTCCTCCTCAGTGAAATGAGGCTACTCTGTAAGTTGCTTTAAGATAAACTGCTGACCAGGGTTATCATTCAAGGAAAAGAGATTAATAAACTGCCAGCCACAAAGCATTTCAAGCTGGAATTATCAAACCCCTACCTTGCAAGTCCTGAATGTCATGCTGCCCATGAATACATCTTCCTCCCGGTCTGGAAAGACTCCTGTCACCAGGGCATCATTGAAAAGCCTGCTCATGTTCATCTCACACCTCCAAGAGACACATGCCATGTATCATCCAGGGAAAGGCAATGAGCAGCGCTGAGGGAGACCCGAGAAGCCCTTAAGGGCAGCACTGAGTGAGCTTCCTTCATTCTTAAATGCTTTGTCTGGTGCCGATTGAACAACCATCCCATTGCAATACCTCTGTATCCTTCCCAAGTTTCTCCAGGTTTTCAGGGTCTGTGTCTGCTAGCAACATGCATGGGACTGAAATAAGCTTTTTTGAGGAAGTGTTAAGAACAAGCTTCCTAGGGGCCATAATCTGTGGACAGCCAGAGCTTGCAAGGAAGGGTCAGAAGATTGTCAATCATGCTGCAGATGGGCAAAATCACTCCTGAAAGGCTTAATGAGAAGCCCACCACTAAAAGCCAATGCTGCAGCTGAGAGCATTTGGGTAGACTCAGCCCTGATGGGCCTTGCAACGAGCACTGCATTGCACAAGAACAGGACCACAGTGGCTGGCCAGAGAGGCTCAGCCAGGCGCATTTCTTGTGTACGACAGCTGAGGTGTTGAGCAACACGCAGCAGAGACAGGCAGATCTGCTGCCAGGTCTCCACTACATAGCCTAGCAGTACCCACGTACCTCCCAAGTCTCCATTTCCCAGTACCTCTTGTAGGGACACACGTTTAGCAAAGAAGCATAAACCACCATCAAATCTGAGTGGTTGCACTTCACAGCACTTCAGCTCAGGCCCAAACAACTGCACAGAGTCCACAGTAGCAAAGAACAGGCCCGTATATTATTTTAAAGGAGTAGTTTGTTTTGGTTTCACTCCCCTGCCCACGTCTCCAAAATTGCCCTCTGTTTGTTTTTGATATTTGCAGGCATGCAAAGTTTTCCCAGCCAGTTTAGTGAGGGACACTGCCGTCCTAACAGGCTCTGCCTTTGACTCCTGTGCTGCTGTGGCCAAGTTCTTGGACTCCTCTGCAGAGTAAATCAAATGACGTGTGCAATAGCAGACATGAAAAAATAACATACGCAGAAGGACTGACATGTTAAACTATGAGCAATAACTGCAGGTGTGCATGAGAGCTCCAGGGCTGATGCTTATTGCCTCACTGGATTAAAAAAAAAAAGTCCCAAGGACCAGAGAGCTACAACAGCAGGATCCAAGTCAAACTCATGCAAATCTCCCTAGAAACTCGCATTTTAGAAAGTGGGGAAACTGCAGCACAGTGAACCCAAACCTGCTCCCCAACACTCTCGGGTTGTAAACAGCCTCCCCCAGCCCCTGCCCCTGTTTGATGCTCCCCTCGTGCAGGATCGGGAGGCCCAGCAGCAGGGACTAACAAGAGCTGGTTTCTGAAAAAGATGGAAAACAAGTTTCCTGAGGGAAAAGAAAAATCAGGCTTGTTTCACTTTGAAGGCTTGTTTGTTTGGCGCCTTTGGAAAAAGGAAAGAAAACAGTGGTGTTTTTGATTAAAAAAATGCACAAATGCAGAAAGAAATCATGAAAAATGAAATAAGACAGTTATGTCTTCTGACAAAAAAATTTGGCTGGCCACATTGCTATGTATAAGTCAGACATGGCTCGGCATCGCTCAGCAGCACCAAGGGTCCTCACAGACCATTGCTGGCAACAGCCACTGAAAGATCCTGCCCTGGCATGGAGCTCACCTCCCCCGCTATTTATATTTATTGTCTGCAATTTGTATGAATTGTACAATCTCAGCAGCATACATCTTTATCTACCTGTTAATGCTGTGCTGTCATTGCACACCAGGGTCACTGGGTCTCTTCTTCCTCTGCCTCCATAAAGACAGGGCCAGGTTTGCAGCAGCAGCCTCATACCTTTTTCCACTGCTGCCCTACTGTGCCAAGAAGCATCCATTGTGGATCAACGCCTTCTTCCCTCAGGGAATTTCTTTCATAAATACCTTCATATGGCTGATTTCTCAGGATCGCCCCTCCGAAGAGCCACACGAGGGTCCTCATGGGAAGCTGGTTTTGGAAGAACAGATGGTAAGCAGTTAAATGTTGCTCCTGGTAAAAAACTAGGGCTGTGCTAACAGCAAAGCAGCCCAACAGGCTGCCCCATGCTCCCAGGCTCACTAGGACAAAACCATGAAGAGTGATCCAAAAAAAGCAGTCTTCAATACTCCCTCTTAGTAGGAGCTAATCGCCACAGTCATACATGAAGTATATGTGATCCTACAATAAACCAAAGGGAGGGATACCTTTCTTGACATAGCTGTGAATTCACATCACAGTAACCATAAAATTACTTTATCTTCAGTTAACTTTGCCCGTATCTATCAGATGCCCCATAGTCAAAACAGCTTGTCTCATGAAATACGTTATCAGTTGCAAGTATCAAAGCGACTTTTCTTCCTCCTTACTTAGACAAAACACATTCTCACCCCAGCAAATTACCACATTGCGGGGTTTCTTACATGATTACAGAAACCCAGGGGCTTCAGTGCCAATCTGTGCACCCCTGCATTCATCATCAAAGCATCTAGTGCTCTGAAACTGAAAACCCACCCAAACACTTCCTTTTTCTTGCTTTAAACAAAGCAACTAAACTAAAAGCCCTACGTGGACCCAGCTACCTGAACTCATGCCTGCGGGGCTTGAGCCCGTGCCTCAAGGTCTGTCACTTAATCCCACAGACACTTAGCCAAAATCCATGTTTCCGTGCTTGCTTTGCTCCTCTTCCTCATATAAATAACGTGGCCCAAGAGCAGACTGTGGCAGGTTGACCATGTCCTGCTGCCTGTCACCCACCCAGCTGCTCTCCCTCACACACACATCCCCTCATCACAGGTCAGGGGAAAAAGTGGCGGGAAAAGAAGCTCACGGGTAGAGACGAGGAGGGGAGATCCCTCACCAGTCACTGTCACCAGCAAAAGAGGCTCCCACTTGGAGAAAATTAATTGAACTCATTGCCAATTATAACAGATTTGGACAGTGAGAGACAAAAGCAAAATTAAAACCCTTTTCCCCAGCTGTGCACCAGTGCTTACCTGCCCCATCATGGCGTCTCCACAGGGAGCAGCACAGTCCCTGCCCCGATCCCCCATTCTCACCCCACCTCAGTGCTTACAGGGCTCTTCCTCCCCCCCTTCCCCCAGCATTTTTCCCCTTTCTTACCTCTATTTCCCCAAGGTGTCACACCGGCACGGCTGAGGGGGGGGGCTGTGTGCTAGAACCTTCCGGAACCAGCCGGAACCAGGCAGGCAGCCCCCACCTCTCCTCACAGAGCTCCCCCCCTCAGTTCCGTTGCTGCCCCCAGGCACAGGCACCCCTTCCCTGGGCAGAGGGGACCTCCCCAGCCTTGGTGGTCTCAGAATTCGGGATAAACAGGTACCCACACTCATGGAGGAGCCCCCATTTCCTCACAGGGACCACCCGAGGGCTGGGGTCCTTCACCTCCAGCCAAAGCCGCCATCTTGGAGGTTCTTGACGGCACATGCAGTCCTACACTCGACGCACCTCAGCCCAAGTTTCCAGAGGTGACAGTAATTAAGTCCTAAACGCTGAGCTTTCTTTCTCCCCACCTCCATGTGTTTCTACTTCAGCCGGACAGCAGAAATATTTCCTGGCAGCCATCTTCAATTGAGGGCAGAGAAGGCGGTAAGCTGGTGAAGAGAGACCCCCACGGAAGGGGACACACTCTTTGAGCCTCTCTGGAAGGAAGAGGGGAGAAAAGGTGTCACTGCTTAGTTTTTGATGTCAATGATACTAAAGACAGCCGTGGTGAAGGCAGGCAGTGAGCACCTGGGGTCTCGGTGACAGAGCCCCACACATCCAGTGTGCACATGGCTGCCCCTGCTCCAAGCTGCCGCCGATCCTCACCCCAGGGAAGGTGCCCGTGGCTGGGGTCAGAGATGCTTTGTAAAAGGCGGAGCGGCTTTGCAAGAAGCCTACCTGGAATAGCAACCCACCAACAAATCCCTCCAAGATGCCCAACTGCAAGAAATGGGAGTGCTGGGGGAAAAAAAAAAAAGCCCAAACCCAGACCTTCAGCCCCAATGGCTGTGGCCATGGCGGTGGCGTGCAGAAGCACTTCGGTTATACCTTGTGTTTTATAAACCATCCCCCTCCGTCTCCCCTGTCCTTTATAACCCCTTGCATTGAGGGCACAGCGAGGATGGCTTGGCACCAGTTCTCCACTCTTCCATCCAGTGCGGCGATTTGGGGACAGCAAACGAAACTGGTGGGCAGCTGGCTTGGTGTGAAAGAGAGAAGCCAGTCTTTACCCAAGGCACAGTCATGCTGAGTGAAAATTGCCTTCACCACCAATAGCCAAAAGGGCACGATGGTAAAGATGGTTTGCTGTCTTGAGGGTGAGGGGGGACACTTTCACACACCACATCCCAAGCCCTGGAAACCTGGAGTGCCCGTGAAATTCCTTCTCCTGACCGGCAGCCTCCTGTGTTACGTCTGTAGAGCCCGTGGCATCACTGGCAGCAAGGGGTGGAAGATGACAACGTCCAGGCTTTATTCACACTTCCTTGCAATGAGCTCGCGTCTCTCCCAGGAATCTCTATTCACTTCTGGATGCTGAGAAAAAGGTCCTTATCTTCTGCATTATGTATTTCCCTGCCTGAAATCAAACAAGGAGAATCCCTCACAGAATTAGCACAGCAGATACCAGCACAGAAGCCAAACCAGGAACAGTAACCTTAGCAAACATTGTGCTGGCCTCAGCACAACACTCCTGCCTGGGAAAGCACAGAGGCACCATGTACGTCCCCCACTGCTGTACGCTTACGTGCAAGCTGCAGGGCCAGGGATTAACCTCCCTGGCCAAAATTGGATGCAGGAGACAGGAGTCACAGGCTGAAAAAATCAGAGACCACAGCAAGGTAGAGATGGGGATCAAAACCTGCTGCGTGTTGGGGAGTGCTCGGAGCTGGGTTCAGAAACCAAGCCCTGGCCAAAAACTTGACAGCTCCTCTTCACTGGCAAGGACTTGTGCTGTCTCATGCCTGGGCAGAGCTGGCTTGCACCACCTGAATGATGTAAGATGGTGTGGTGAAGTATCACCTGTAAGCCGGTCTTGCTCTTACAAGCTAATTTTACCTCCCCCCCATTCTCCGCACGCACTCAGAGTGCTTATTTCCCTCTCTTTCCATCTGCAGGACATGAGGTTTTCTCTTCAATATTATAACCCTTCCAGCAGATCCACTTGTACTTTTTTTTCATTCCTTGCTGGGACATAAAAAAAAAAAACAAACTGATGCAAAGCTGTTTTCCATGGCATATCCTTCAGACTGGCCCGCTCCTTTCCACAATCCCAGCCTTTCTGCCAAACCCACCTTGTACCAAAAGCTAACATTTATTTACACTTGAAACGCACTCCTGCCGTGTCCCAGCCCCTATGTTGAAGTACAACAGCATTGTGAAGTGTGCCTGCCACTTCCAGAGGGAAAGCCCAGTAATTAATGACTATGGGAGTCCCAACTAATCATTCTTCATGCGTTACCTTTGCACAGAAGCCAGCAAAGTAATAAAATTACCAGGACCAGGGTGAGATGCTGCATTGCCCAAAACATAGCCACCTGCTGCTCTGGTATTTCCATAAAACCCCATCCCCTCACCTCCCAGGCCACTCCACCCCCCCATTTATTTTGCTGCACCATGTCATTGAAGGGCAAGTGTCCTCATACAGATTTTGTCATGCCCTAGAAAAACATCAGAATATCTCAGCTAGGCACCTGCTTTTATTCTTCACCTCAATAGCCTGAAAACCCCCAAAATGCTAAAGTGAGGATCACAGTTAAAAACCAGGCAGATACAGCCACATTCAGTGCTCAGAGCTCTGCCTGGCATAGGAATATCCAGAAAATCCTAGTTTTGCAATACCCTCTTTACCTTTCAGGTTACTCTAAGTCCCCGGGGAGTCCCGCAATGGGAGAAGCTGAGCCCCACCTCTTTAAGCAAGCACTCCTTCTTAGCCCTTACAATCACATGCAATCAGGAAGGTTGCTCTTGCTGCCACACTTCCAGGTGGTCCCAATTAATCCCATGGAGTTAGAGCACAGCATGTAATCAGGAGCTCGCCCATGCAGTCAGCAACAGGGAGCCTCAGACATGCTGTATTTATCTGTAAATCAAAGTGAAGCTAAGCAGCTCCCCAGCCCTGACAGCATTGGTGTGTCTCCCAGAACATATTACAAATGATTTTTATGACATACTATGTGTCTTTCCACATTGGACAACATGTTTACTCAAGAGTTTCTTCCAAAAAAAAAAAGTGCCAGGGGCTGTCCATTGGGATCAGAATAAATTCAAGAGGATATGCTGTCCTGTTTTACTTTTTGTCCATCAATATAGCCATTGTGCTGTTTAAAGAACTCAGAGTTTTGTTTGTGGAAAGCTTTTCAACGCTTTGATTTCTATTCCCCCCCCCCCTTCTTTCTCTGCAAAATGCCACTTGCAATTCCCCATCCTTTTTTTTTTTTTCCCCTGGGTGGTTAAGTTAAAACTTCTGCCGAAAGGCTTCTAGCCAAATTTTGCCCTCAGATATGTGCATTCAACTACTGGTGAAATTAGTGGCTTAGTTTGCGTGCAAGTCGGAGGAAGGAATTTTGCTCCATCGGCTGCATTTTCCAAGCGGCCACAGAGCGCACGCACACCAATTGTTTGGACCCAGCGCTTCAGACGCCATGGCCCAGGGGCAGCCAAATTCCCAGGCCCCCACAAATCACATACCAAAATCTCCACACTGGTGAGCTGCGCAGAAAACATACCTCAGCCCTCCGCACTGGAGGGGGATGTAGCACACCCACGGGACACACCAGCACGGGAGCAGGGTGCTGGCTTTGCTCTCCAAGACCTCACCACCTTCTTGGCCTGACCCTGCTCAGCTGCCTGTAGAGCCAGCATGGAGGAAAGTTGGCATTATGCATTTAAAAAAAAGTGCATTATCCACACATTGAGGATCTCCCTGGGGTACTGGCAGACCACTGAGTGACTCAGCTCGTGTAGGACCCCCACTTGCTCTCCTCTGATTACAAAGGGAGATGGGTGTCTCCATGCGCTGCCTGGAGTTATATCACCAATGTCACATCCTATCTGCCACCCTGCTGTCTGCCAGCAGATACCACTGAAAATCAGTTGGGGGTTTAACACCTATGGGACATCCAGAGGGACTCTTGAGGCAAGCTGGATCCTCTGTAGCACTTGCAGGGAAATCGGCTGCTCCCCGGTGGAGGGGGGTTTGCTTTTGCCCATCCTGGTGTCTGGAATCCTACAGCTACTCTTCCATCATCTGCTCCTGTTCAGGCTAGTATCTCCGACAGGTGGTAGCAGAGCAGGGGAACCTCAAGGGTGGCTCCTCCAATTTGCCCTGGCAGGAAGGGACAGCAGGTCACAGAGGGGCTGGTTTTAGGACTGTAGCAGACTGAGGAAACAACTCAACCGACATTGTGCCCAAAAGTCAGACAAGACCAAGCTCAGCCCTTTCCCACAGACATACATGCATTTAAATATGTGCATGTGCATACACATACATACAGGCAAACGTAAAGTTAACATCCCTCAGCCCTTCTTGATTCTGGCAGAAAGGAATTATGATGGATGCTAGCCTTGTGTTTTGGGATCCTGGCGTGACCAAGCTGTCTTAGAAGAAAACCTGTTTTGGGGAAGTCCACCTCCTTCTTTCCTGTGCCCATGTGTGCACACGTGTGTGTGTGTGGAGGTCTCTGTGGACAAGTCTGCCACTATGGGGAAACTGGGACAGAGGAAGCAGCACTGTGCACGGCTGGTCCCCATGTTATTTCAGTTAGTGGCAGGGCGGTAATGAATTCCAAGATGGGTGGAGGGTGGAAGAACGAACCAGCCCAACATTAATCTCTTTTGTTCGTTCAGCTAACAGCATAATCTCCAAATGTCCACAGACTGTTCTTCAAAAAGAGAGGATAAAGAGCAAACAATGCAACATGCCCACCGCATTTCCAGCCTGAAGGCCTTTCTGGTATTTGTGTCTATCTCGGTTCCAGTCTTAACAACCCTTCCTCCATGCTGAGATGCTTAGGGAGAAAACAGCATCCCTGACCCAGAACCCAGCCATTATCCTTTAAAAAACTGGTTATTCCCTCTCTTGGGTTTTAGGTGACAACATAAACACACAACAAACCGGGCTGTTCACACAAATCTTCCAGGTTAGCTGTTGAACTGAAGATAAATAAGGCATTTCCAGTCTGCAGAAGTTACCTTTTTGTCAACAGGATTGCTTAACAGCTCTGGACTAGCATCTTCTTCCAGAAATACATAACTGTCTCCTGAGGGTTAAAGGCTGCAAAGGCTTTCAGTCATTCAGTTGACTTTCTTGGCCCTTATCCTAAGGTTCACGTTCTGCAACAGTCCCACTGACACCCGTGAAGCTGATCATTGAACAAACACTCCCTGCCATCAACACGAGCATCAAGAGGTGACTGCAGGAATACGTGCGACTTACAGACCTACTGGCACAGTGCAAGAGTTTCAGACCTTCTACCCAGACAGTGCCCACAAGTGATGGACTTCCAACAGCTTTGCTTTGATTTTTGACCTGGAAATATTTCTAACCTTCAAAAGTCTCTGTACCTCAGTAAACGCAAGGGGTTTTTTGGACTGAATCTTTTCTCTAGCATCCAAGTAGTCCCAGTGGAGCTGAACCAAAAAAAGCCCAATAAACTGCTCAACTAAAAGAACAAAAATAATTGTCCCCAAAGGAAGAACCTCTCCAGTGTCTTGGCTACGTAACACAATGATAAAGCTAAGTAAAACTAGCCACAGTTTCTATTGACTCCAGAGACCTGGATGGATTTTGTTGCCATCACTTTGAACTGAAGGACACAAAAGACCTCATTTATTCTTCCTTCTTCATTCCCTGCCATAAAAGCCAGGAAATGCAGTAATATGGCATTTCCAGTGCCATTTCAATCACTCTGCGAATGTATTTTTATTTCCCCAGGCAAACAGAGAAGTGAGACAGGCGTCCATCCTTAATTCCAAATTTCCTGCCATTGACCAATTTAAACCATAGATCTAATGTTGTTAGGACAATATTTTCTTCTATATGTGTCTCACTATTGATGTTAACCACTTACTTTTTATTTCCTACAGCAGCTGGGAACATGGAAACGCGTACTGAGAGGACTGAGTCACCTCCCTGTTGTCTAATGTTAGCTTCGCAGCCTGGACGCAGCTCAGTAAGGCCATTCTTGCCTCCAAAACCAGGAGCCCCCCATCAGGGTGGAGCACAGACCTTCAAAGAGGAGAAACAAGTAGCAAGGAGCACTGCCAAATTGGGGAAGGTCAGAGAAACGGCGAGCAGGGACAGACAGTCAAACCTTAATCCCGCTAAGTGGAAAGCGGATAGCCCTGAAGGGAGGGGAACTCCTGCTACTCTGTCTCGTCATCTGAACAGCCAGAATTTCAGCTCTTTGTGGACAACCAGAGCTGGCAAGGATGGGGGAGAGCCACTGCCTTTATCTCCTCCCCAGTTTACACTGCTAACTGGGGGCGAGCCCCCAGCAGCAGTCCCTGGCACCAGCCTGGGGACCCCCCATGGACTCAGCTTGGGTTAATAACGTCCGTCTTCCCTGGGAGCCAGGGATTTGTTGTGGAAACACTGCCAGAAGGACCTAACTTTGGCTCCTTTTCCCAAACATTTGTGGAAAGGCTGCAAAGCATCTGCTGGGACCCCAAACTGAAGGTAAGGCAAAGGCAAGCGGCAAGAGATGCCCTATCAGGGCTGCAGTTCCTGCCAGAGACATGGTACCATTTCAGCCACTGGCTCTGCAGGGTAGAGGGTTCTCTCCCTCCTTCCCAAAATCATCTTCCAGAAAAAAAGGGGAAAAGCTGGATCTGAGGGACTTGTAGGCACTGGGGGGAGTGCCACCTTTGCACCTCTCCATTGGTAAGGAAGGTGCCATTTGGGAGATAAGCAGGGGTGCAAGAAAAAAAAATACCTTCCTATTTTTTTAGGGAAATAAAAAAAAGATGGAGGATATGAGACTGCCAGCAGGAAACCAGGTCTTAGCAGAGTGAGGTGTAATGAACAGAAAACACCAGTCTGTAGGGCTCTCTGCAGGGGACAGTTCCAACCGTAATGGAGCCATCAGAAAAATATTGTTTTCCTTGCAGTAACACCTCAAGCCCAATTTACTACAAAGAGGAGAGAGTGGTAAAAGAGTGGGAAGTCTCTTCATCCACTGCTGCTTCCCAGGGACTGCATGAGGCCAGTTCAATTTGCACCTTTTATCAGCCCTGTCTGCATTTCACTTGTTTGCGGGAACCCTCTCCCCAAGGCAATAAACCCAAAATTACTACAGAAAGCAGGCCGTGGAAACAGCTCGCCTGGAATTCGAAGGGGCTTTGCTGGGGTGAGAGCTGCCAAAAGACACCATTGGACCCCTCTGTCCCAGGGCACCCTGCAGCCCCCGATCCTACCAGCACCCATCACAGCACTGGGTGCCCATTCCCTGCATGGAAGCAGTACAAGCTAAGCTCCCCATTTCTGTGGGTGCCCTCCCACCCATGCATTTCCTTCTACCTCCACTTGAAAGCCCCAGCCTGGTAGGAACCTGGGGGCTGAACCCACCAACAGAAGATGACTTACCAGCTCCGCTCAGTTTTTCAGCTTGCAAGCTTTCCCCCAGCTTGGCTGCTTGCTCTTATCATGGAAATACAGACTGACCGTCCAAATTATAGCCCATTCCAGGGCCCAGCTGCTAACTAGGAGAGCAGCAAGCCCCTCTCAAAGTGTTTTCCATCATTTTTCTTCTCTGTTTGTGGGAAACGAGGGCCCACACAGCTCCCTGCCTCTCTACCTCTGCAGCACTGCTGAGGATGAAAATTGTCTCCAGGAGCACAAAACCAAAAGGAGCGGTGCCAGCACCAGCCAGGAGCCAAAAAACCTATGTAAAAAGACAGAAATAGGGGAAATAAAGATTTTTCCCGGGGGGGTGGATCAGGGAGGATGTTTAGGAGCCTAACTGTGTTCAGATCCACAGGCAGCCAGGATCCTCACTGCTGCCAGCCCCCAGTTTGCTCCAACCTGCCAAGGGCATCTTTGCCCATCACCTGCATGGCTCTGTATAGGCAAGAAATCAGAAATACAGGTAGTCCTGCTTTTGTGGGCTGATAATTGCTTGTGAGCTGATAAACCGCAGCTCTTCAGGCTGCTGTGACCTGCCAAGCACCCCCTCCCTGACCCAGCCCCTCCTCTCCCACTCAGCTTTGCTTTCAGGAGAAATTAGGCTGAGTTTCAAGCAAACCTGGGCTGAGCTTCAAGTGAGCCCGAGCCAACTCCTAATTTATGCCGTCAGCATATTGCTTGGGGTCAAAACCATAAGACACACAGAGGCTTCACCTCGTTTTTGCTCCAACCTGAAAGCACATCTGAGACATCCTGGCTGCCTCTCACTGCCAGCAGTCGCCTGGATCACAGCACCGGGCAGGACTCAACTGGGAGCAAAAGGAGGCAGGTCTCAGAGGTCGGGCTGGAGCAAAGGACTAATGCACAGGGTCCCAAGCCTGGCCCAGGCAGTCATTTCGGGGTCATGCTTCCAAGTGATAAATTCTCAAAAAACAGATCTCACTGCAGCAGAAGATGCTGTTAGTCTTAATTAGGCAGAGCTGCATCTTATCAAGTAACCCTTTGCCGGCAAGGGGGCTGTGCATGAGGTGACATGGGAAATTGGTTTCTGGAAGCTGCCAGAGGCAGCATGGCTGGACGTCACCCCTGGTTAGCAGGGTGCGGGGCCAGGGCAAGAATGGTAGAGCTACACCAGGAAAAATGTTTCTTCATTTAAGGACACCCCAGAGAATGACTGTATTTTATGGATGCTGGGGTGCAGGGGGGTGTCATCATATACGTCTGTCACTCTTCAGGCATAAGACTGATGATATTTAGCTTTGTCACATTCTCTCTCTCCTCCCAGCCCCTTTTTTCAAACATTACACCTCTCTCTGGGTCACTTTTTCCAGGGCAGGAAAGGGGAGACTTGCACTGGGCATGAGAGCCAGAAAAGCCACTGACCCATTTCCATAGCGAGGTGAGCATCACGGGCCAGAGCCCCCCTGCTCCCCACACACTGGTTGGGACTACTCACATCACATCACCACTGCCAGAAAGGCTGTTCACAACGCAGGAGAGGGCTCTCACCTCATAACAGATCTGCCAGGCAAACTGAAGAACAGGAAGGTAGACTTTCTCCTCTGGAGACCTCTACTCCAGTCCTATAAAATTCACAGAGAAAGGTTTTGGCAGGTTAGGGCTTTGTCTGCACCACCAAAAAAAAAAAAAAAAAAGCACACAAAACACACCTTGAATTAGCAAGGAGAGCGGTAAATCAAATGAACCTTGAGGTGCTGAGATGGGACCCCCCCCCCATTCCTCTGAGTTTTAGCAGCAGCACAGGTGGAAACATTGGCCAAGCTTCACCAATGCAAGAATTCCCACGTATGTGTTGCATACAGGTATGACATACAAAGTGTATAAGAGCTACCTCTTCACAGCATCAACACAAGAGGCAAACTGTGGTCTGCAGGGGGCAAGCAGCCAGCAAGATGATGGCATGGAAGCCATCATCTCAGTGGAGGAGGGCAGAGGAACAGAGCTCTTCTCTGTGAATTTTGCTCTCCCCTATGAGAAAGTTTAGTCTTGCTGGGAGGCTGCATTTATATTGCGGCTGAAGGAATCGCTCCAAACTGGAGACCAGTAAGTTAAACAATCTCCCCAGCTTGTCTTTGTGCTGCAAACATGTTCCACAGCACTTCAATAGTTTGGGCAACGGTAGGGCTGTGTGTCATGTATTATTTCTGGCCATCTGGAACAAGCATTAACCACAAATAAGCAAATTTGCTTGTTCTTTACTGCAAAAAGAGAAGAGCCTTGCCAGAGCGATGCTCATTTCCACCGATGACAGATGTTTCAGGCATGCTTGGGTACCGACTGCTGCATGTAAACCAGAAGCTGCTCTCCATCCTCAGGAACCGCCAAGTTTCATGGGCTAAGATTCTGAAGAACAAGGAAGAGGGGGGAAGAGAAAAAAAAAAAAACACACAACATCAACCTTTTAAGTTGACTCAAGTTTACTTTTTTCCCCTGGGTTTTTGACCTGGTGTTGGCTCTGGAGTGAAGCTTACCCAGTGGCTCTCTGCTTCTCCTCACCCTGCCAATTTCTTGCAACCCTGGGCAGCTTGCAGGCGAAGCGGCATGAGCTGCCCAGGACAGCCGCGTGGTTGAGGACGGATGGGCACGTAGAGGCAGAGCCCCCCATGGACCGTCTGAATTGGTGCCTGGAAAAATCCCCAAACCTGGGAATTGCAGACTTCCTAATGCGCCAGCCCCACGTTCTCTGTATCCATACACACACGCTTTCTCCCCCTCCCTTCTCATACACATATGCACGCAGGCGGCTGCTGTCTTACTTTCAACCTCCCACATGAGCCAGAGGGACAAAATGAAATCAATAAATAACCACTGTTAGCTCCTGCATTTTCAAAGTAGTGCACAGGGATTTGAGTACATGTAACTTCCATTAACCTCATTTAGAGTCAAAAACATAACACCCTGGCCCACCGCTCCACAAACGCCAAGACTGTGCTGCAAGCCACTAGTGCTGGCAAGCCTTTGGTGTTTCTTTGCCCAGACCAAGGTTGGGGTTTAGGGTTTGGGGTTTTTTTTGTAGTGGGTTTGGGCTTTTTGGTGTTTTGGGGGTTTTTTTTGTTGTTCTGGTTGGTTTTTTTGGTGTTTTTTTTTTTTTTTTTTTAAAGAGGAGCGGCTGCTGTTCTGAAGTTCTCATTTCCCCCTGTTATTGTTCTCAATTGCTGGCATTATTTAGAGGCGGTCTGCAATCCAGGAACATCACAGCCCCATATGTTAGGTTTTCAGCAGCAGGCTGCCAAAGCACACTGTGCTTTATTGCTAACCTGCATGTGCTTGGAAGAGGTGCCCAGGCGGTCCCGTTTCTTGCAGAAGTTGCCCTGAAAATGCATGTGCCAGGAGCCCCTGGCTCAATACAGGAGAGGTTGGAGGTGCAGACTCTTTCTCTTTCCACACTTGTACCTATGCATATGTTTATTCCAGGATGGAGGCAGAAACCAGCAAGAAAATGAAAACAACAGGAGGTTGAGGCCACCCCACTGGTGCTCAGAAGCCTCTGGAACACTGCACCATCAGGGCTGTTCTCCCACCAGCCAGGAGCAGGTACACATACAGGCACGTAATCCTCACAAACTTTAGGAGAGCACATCCCCCTCCATCATTCCACAACTCCGGAGGATTTCCGTGAAGAGCCGTAACACCGCAGAGTGCTGACAGCAAGCGCTGCCACCCAGAGCAGGAACCTGTATCCCACACAGCTTTGGCAGGCGAGATGACACTGCTACATCCCAGCATTACAAGCGTTTGTCATCCCTTTGATAAACAACCTTTTACACCAGGTAAAAACCAAGGGCTCGCTTGCTGCAGGAATTACCGCAGCCCAAGCGTAAAGGATTTCTTATTTTTGTATTTTTTTCCAGCCTTGATAGACAATGGATGTAATTAGCAAATTAAAGTCATTGCATCCTTCCTTACCTTTGCTCCGAGTAGCACGGAGCACCTCTCCAAACTGCAGCACAATAGCGCGTCACTGTGCATTTACACCCCGATCAACCCAGACCTTTGATTGTGTATTTTTAGAGAAGCTTTAGGAGACACGGCAATTGTCTTCCTTTTTAGGAAATTCTTTTCAAGAATACTAATTTCTAATCAGGGCTGGGCACAGAAAAAAACGTCCTTCCACAGGAAAAGGCCTTCAAAATGTTCGGCAGGCAGGTGAATTGTTGCAGGGTTTTCCTTTGTACTCATTTTCTCTTTTTATCTACTGGAAAGAGGACAAAAAAAACAACTGTTTTGGGTTTTTTTAAATACCAAAACCAAGCCCAAATATTTTTGTAAGAAAAACAGAAGAGAAAGGAACATGTACATTTAAATTTCATGTAACTGAAAACCCCACTTCAGGTAAAGACACTTCCATAAGTGTTCCCTTCCTATGGAAAAAAACAGAAATCCATTTGCAACACTTTCGTCAAAATGTTTTTAAACAAATGCCTTTTGTTTAAAGAAATTCAGCTGCATCTCAAGCAGTTTAGCACATGTAAAGAAAGCGTGCGTACTGCTGGCAGAGACATTTCTCCATCAGAGCATTTGCAAAGATTTCTTATTAAAAAAGCGCAGCTATGGGCTCTTTTCCTCTCCCTCAGCATCGCCAGCGCGATGATGAATCCACGAGCTGAATCAGTGGAAAAAATATTGCTGTGTTATATGTTAGCTAAAAAAATGATGCAAAGACTAGTTCTGCTCAGTGGGTGACTTATCTTCGGCTACATTTAAGCAAAGCTTTCAGATAACACCTGGAGGTGAGCGATGAAACCCCCAAAAAAAGCTGTATTTGTACACATGGATGCAGTTCCATACACCTGGTCATAAAAGAACAAGTCCATCTACGCAGAACAGAGCCACTGGCACAGGAAGATACGTGCCGTTGTACACACAGCTGTGGAGCAGTGGAGTTTATGAAACCCCATTTACTACAGCCTCAGACATCTGGCTTGGATTCTCTGGTGTCTGATATAAGCTGTGCTCAGACACAACCTTCCCCTCAAAAGCAGAACATGGACAAAAATGTTTTCTTTTTTAACCTTTTTGCAAGGCCACCTATTTTCCCTAAACCCTAAGAAAATTTAAAACCCCTGAGGAATTCTCTCTCCATGCCCTTCGCTCAGGTTGAAGCTGGCCAGTGGGGAGGGGCACACATCAGAGGCCCATGCACAGCAGCACTGCAATCACATCCCACTTCATCACTGCAAGACAGCTCAGCAGACACAACTGTGCATAAATACTGAGTCTCTGCTCAATTATAGACCTACACCCAGGCATGAAGTGGTATAAATTACAGTAGAAAATGCTACCTCCAGTGCAAGAGTGCAGGTGAGGTCTGCCTAGTATCCCCTGCACAGCTCTCTCACCATCAGCCTTCCCCTCCCATAGCGCAGGATCTGCCGCCCTAAAAATAGGCGTGACAGCTGATCCCCACACAAAAGACCCTCCGTATCCCAGGAATTTCACATGGCCGACAGACAGGGGAGCAGTCCTGCTTTGTGCTCCCAGCCCCGAATACCACCGTCAGCCCGTCTCTCCATCCCTAGCCCCGCAGCCTGCAGCATCCTCACAGCTGAGCTCGCCGCAAGCCCCAACAGCCCCAAACGCGCCCTCGTAGATGACCTTCCCTGTGGATTTACACCGGCATATACAAACCTGGGCTTTTCTTATTGCTGCAGGCTGGGCTGATTTTCCATCACATGGATTTTTGTGATGGATCTTTCCACTCATTTTCCTTCCTCAACCTAAATCTGTTCTTTTCACCCCATTTTTGCCAAGTTCTTACAGTCTTTATTGTAGTGCTTTACAAAGTCCATGCAAGCTGCTCAGGACAGGACACACATGTCATGGGAGCCAAAACCTGCCAGCCCCGGCAAACTACGAAATGAAAATCAGACCCCAAAATGCTGTCTGAAGGACATTGGCAAAGTGCTGCCACAGGTGATACTCTGAAAATTGTGGTGGTTTTGAAAACAGTCACCAAGCCTGGAGAGGACTTGCTGCCTTACTGATGCGCCATCCTTGGTATTTTAGGAAACAGCAGTTTTCCTCGCCCTGTACCTTTTGTGTTGCTGTAGCAAAAACAACAATGCATTAACCCATCATAACTGTATCGCTATTAGCCTGGTAGCTTTGTTCCCACCCTGAGAGAGGGTGGGGAAAATGGGGTAGAAATGTCACATCTAGGGACAATAGCACCTCAGGGGGAAACACAGCTGGAGGCTGCCCGGCAGGACAAGCCACCCCCCCCGGCACCCTGCAGGAGCAGCGGCTGGGACTGGGTAAGCCCAGACCTGGGGCAATGCATGGCAGATGTCACTATAAATTACCAAGGATAGAGCCAGGACAAGCAGGACACCTTTTTAGGACAGCAACAGTCTCGTGTAGGAGAAGCCTGGGCAGGCGAGGCAGAAATCAGCGGCTCCAGGCTCTGGCTGGCAGGTTAGCAGATATTAGGACCATCCAAGTGCACCTGCTATGGGCAGTCAGTGCCACAGAGCAAGGCCACTGCCAGCAGACAGAGGACCATAACAGACTGATAAATGCCTTATCTTGTCATTACGTTATCCATACGCACTTAAATCCCAGAGCAGATTTCGCCAGCTCGGCTCAGCCCGCATTTCCCCGGCTCGCGCCTGCCGGGCTGGGCAGCAGGAAGGTGCAGAGTGCTGCTCTGACACCAAATCCTTTTGTTTTCTATTTATACCCTGCCCTCTGGAAGCAGCTCGCTAGCGGCTGTCACTTGGAGTCTTATCTCTCCTCGCTTCGCAAACTGTCTCCTGGCAGCCCCGCTGCACCCCTGCCACCACTTGGGAGGCTGCTCCCATCCCACTCACTTTTTTTTTTTTAAAAGACGTGAAAAATAGCATTGTAAGGCACCCAGAGTGCACTATTTGGTTAAAAGGCAGGGGTTTTACCCTTCTTAAAGGCATAAGGATTTGCTGATGACCCCAAGATCGAAACCATTACCTTCATTTTGTTCCTGGCATGCAGAAGTTGATGCCTCCTGCTGCACAAGTGGGTACCAAAGGCAGGGTGCTGAATAAGATTCATTACAATGAACTATAACGGTTCCCCTGCTGACATAGCCTTAGATCTCCAAGCCCTTTAGAAGAATTTCCATATTATTACCCTTATTTTACAAAAGGGAAAACAGAGGCACAGAGGAATTAAATGACTGCACGTGTACACCCAAAAGCCACAATCCCAAAGCTTTTGAGCTTTAAGACATCAAGAACACCAGGACACCAGTGACTGACCCCTGGATGTCCCTCCCTTCGTGTCCATCTCAGCCAGCATTTGAGGCTTATTCTGTTCACATCTTCAGGGACTTTCAAAAAACAAACCATATCGCCCAACCACAAGACTAGTATTTGGATCAGTCCAGATGAAGTTTCCCATTAAACCACCTCCCCATGAGGTCTCCACCCCCTGCAGACCCAGGGCGGAGAGGGTGGAGGAACCTATCTACCCCAGGGTCTTTCCAGAAGCCACCACAGGTAACACCTCAACCCTTCCTTTGCTCTGGTGCAAACAAATATGAGGAGTTCTCAACCCTCCACCTCAGCAAGTGCTCAAGAGCGTGGAGGGGGTGGGCTCACGGTCATGCCTGCTCCTGGACCACCTCTTTACAAAACTTGTAAACCAAGGTCCAGAAGGGTAGTCCAGCAGCTGCGAGAGGATACTGGTCCCTGACTGGTGGCTGGCAAGACAGAGGACCCCCACACAGGAGGCCGCAGCCCAGCCCCACATGGGGACATGTCCTGGGGGAGGACCCCGGTGGACCCAGCAGGGATGCTCTGGGCACCCTGCTGGAGACCAACCCTCTGTTAATGCCCATTTTTCCCCGCTCCGGAGGACAGGGCAGCAGGCAGACACCCAGGCAGCAGCACTGACAGAGAGGGTTTATTTATGAGCAGTGTGTGTCTCTGCAGCCCAGTGACCCTCCAGCTGTCCCTGGAGCCGCTCACAAAGCCATCGGGCCAGAAAGTGTCAGCTGGGGCTTGGGGAGGGCACCCACCCTCCCTCCCTCCCCAGGTCCTGTTGCACAGTCAGCTGGTGGGGACAGAGGAGGGCAGCCATGGGAAGCGACAGGGCTGCTGGCTGCTGCTTGTCACAGAAAAGCAAAAAGCCAAACAACTAAAGCAGGGAGCGGGCAGGAGCAAAGCAAAGCTGGGTTGCCTGGTCCAGATGGAGGGAAGGCAATGGGGTACCAGAGATGCACAACCCCCATACAGTGGCAGGAATGGGCACGAGAAACAGGGGCCCCTCACAGGTTTGAGGAGAGCGAGAACCTGCGGACGCCATAGCATTCAGCAGAGGGAAGTCCCACAAATGGGTTCTGTAGGCCATGTCCCAGCAACGGCTTGTAGGGACGAGCCTTTTTGCAGAAGGAGCACTTCTTTGGAGGCAGACTGCAATTTTCAGTGAGAGGGTGACTTGGCAGGATTATGCACATAGCAAGTGAACTTAAAATCAGGCTGTAGAGGCTTCAAGGCTGAGCAAACCTCAACTCCACAAAAACTCATGAAGACCACAGTGCTGTTATAAGCCACCTCCGACCACCTTCCACCTTGAAACACTGCTGAGTTGTTGGACATGTGCAAGAGCTCCTTATTTAGCTGTGACCGCATCCATCCCAGTGGCAAGCAAATTCCTCCTGCCAGGAGGAGCCCACTGACAGCAAACCCCAGCCGCTATGACCAATTTCCAAAGCATTTCCCATCTGCTCTCCCAAAACCCCTTTGCCTTGCGCTGGAAGGCTTTGGGGCAGCCTCGGAGGCTTTCTGCGCACCTGGGGCTGGATGGGGTTTTCATTCAGAATACTTCAAATTAATTCAAAGCACCAGTAAAGCTTTGAGTGCCACATTATTTCCTAAAACATTGGCCCAGAAGGGCTCATGGGAATGAAGGAAGCAAGCATTGCCTTCCGCTTGCAAACAGATTGCTTGACGGCACCAAAAGCTAGAAAGAAGTCACCATAAAATGCAATCCTGTGCTATTTATGCTATTCTCTTTTTAATGTTTTCCCTAGAATTTGGGGGAAGTTGGTTTGTGCAGAAGCTTTACATTTCGGCTCTTCTCAGCAGCCCAATTTGCCCCAAATCCTGGGTTTGCTAAGCTCTCTGAAGGAGGATGCCCTGTAACTGGTCTCCCTCTCCCACCTCTGGGCTCGTTTTGGGGCAAAGCTTAATTACCATACTCCCAGCAGGCATGAGGTCTGACAGCTCTCCTGCTGACATGCTTTTTCCCCAGCTAGAAGAAAACCTATAACTCTTCCCCCCCCAACAGCCACATGACAGCTCGGTCAGAAGACCAGTGCATTCATCCCTCTGCTCCTACCTACACCTTTATGAAGGTGCTTCTGTGGCTCAGGGGCCCAGAGGGAGCTCTCAGGTGGCACTTTCCTCTGCACAAAAAAATTGCTGTCCGGTAAGGTTTCCAAATACTTTATGTGTACAGAAATACAGACGCAAAATCATCTCATAAGGAGGTTCAGCTTGGGCAGAAAGCACTCCAGGCTGTAAAGAAACAGCTGCAAGCTTTAGCAGTGTCTCCTGTGAGATGAGGAAGCCTGGAAAGGACACGTTACACCCCCAGGAGCATCTCTGGGGACAGGTTCACCCCATCAGCCCAGGTGCCCGCTGTCACAACAGCAGGTGCCCAAGCACCCTCTCCATTTCACCCAGCCAGATCTTCTGTCCTCATTATTCCTCCTGCCTCCCGGCTGCTGGTCCTCAAAAAACAGGCTGGAAACACAGTCCCAGCTCCGAAAAGCTGCTGCCATCTCCTGGAAAGAGGCTATTTCCATCCCTGGAGAGAGGCGAGAGTGTGCGGGGGCGGTGGGACACGTGCTAGAGGGGACCTGCGGCCACCAGGCACCTGCTGCTCTGGAGATGGCCTAATCCCCTCCCATGATGTCATACCTGTCACCCAGATGACCGAGGGCGATATCAGAAAACCGCAGTGCAAGCCTGCAATCCTGAGAGCAGGTGAGGTCCATGGGGACCAGGTCTGGGGCCACCCTCGATTTCAGTGCCAGCTTCCCGTGGGCAGAAACACGCTCCTTCCCAATACCTTTTTAACCAGGACAGGCAACATTTGGGCATCGGGGCTGCTTTTCTCCCTCTCCTGCTTGCAAAACCAGAGCCTTCTGTGGAAGGAAACTGTGGAGGATGGCTCCCCGGTGCTGGCCGCCGAGACCCCATCACTGTCAGGAGGCTGGGGATGAGGAAATCATCGCAACCCCCCAACCCTCCTTTCATGTGCAGCTACTGCACAGCTGCCCAAAATATAACCTGCCACCGCCATAGGTCCACACAGAGATAACCTGCAGTCCCACGAGCTTCTCTGGCACCAGTACACATTTTCATAAACACATCTGTCAAACAGGGTTGATTCTCCCCCTCCCCCTCAAAAAAAAAAATCTTAACCATTTCTCCCTGATGCTGCAAGAGTGAGGGGTTCAAATTGCCTTCCCCGAACAGTGGTGCACGCCAAGGCACAGCTGATGGCCCCGCAGCGGGCTGCACGCCGACCGTGTGCTGGCCTGTGCGAGCATCACTGCCGTATTTATATCCTTTTATTATGCTTTAAAGCATTGGGGAGAAACAGGTGCAGAGTTGTGTGCGAAACAGCAGCCGGCAACGTCCCCCCAAGCCTCAAGCTATTATATACACCAGCATGGACACGAAGGCAGAGACGGACCTTTTAAATCCCCACTGAGTGCCAAAGTCATGGATAAAAAGTCACTCCTGGAGGAGGACACACACTAATGCACAGTAAAGATCTGATGGGTAGATTAAACCCTCATAGACAATTCCTCTGATAAAGATGCTCCGCTGCAGCCCTTCAGAGGGGGCTCAGCCAGCCAGGGACACCCCCATGCACCCCAGAGAGCTCCTTCAGCAGATAAATCACTGCTGCCCTTCAGCTGCCACCCCAAGAGTGCAGCCTTAGCAGAAGATGCTCTCCCAAAGGTGCCCAGAGCAGGACACACAGCTATGAGGCTGCAGAAAGGCCATTTGTAGTGTATTTTGGTCTGGGACTGCACCTCTTACCTTGTTTCTGAACTTGCAGTCGCAGGGGGGATTTGCTGTGGTGCATCTGTGCATCCTCCTCGGCAAGGAGGGGGATGTCTCCTTCAGAGAAAAGCAACTCTTCTAGACATAGACCAGGTTCTGCCCACTTGAGATCCTCCGAAAACTCATCTTCATTAGGAGTAGGTTGGTTGACACCTTTCCTTGGTGTCTCTCCAAAGAAATCTCCTTTTGCAACCTGGTGCGGAGTCACAGTATCCTCTGGCAAACTAAAAAAGCAGCATGGCCTGGGGTGGGTCTATTGCTCTCACCCCAGGCAGGGTGTCACCATCTCACCAGGGGTGAACCTGACCCAGACTTTCCCAAGGCAAAATGAAGGGACAGCAGAAAGGCACCGGTAGCTTTATAGCCTCAAGTCAGCTGGAGCAAGAGTGACATGTCCTCACCAAGCAGGTCAGAGGTTCCACTACCTGGGCTGTGTTCAGGGACAACTCACAACCATGTAACACCTCAGGGAGAGTCCCATCCAATGGTGTCATGTTCACAGCTGGCCAACAACCCCTCGCTTTTCCTTAAAACAGGAGGAGGATGATATTAGGGTTAGCAATATAGTACCCCAGTGCCTCGAGCCCCCCTGGCCTGGGGCAACAGTGAGCCAAGCAGCAGATTTGAGTCAAACCTTGTCAATGCAACTTGCCTTCGGACATGCCTGGTCTTCATGGGAAGGGGGCAGGAAGCCTTGGGTTAATTGATACAGCATTAACACTTCATTGCTAGAAGTCAAAGCTGAGTTTAGCTTTGAAACCCACCTTTTATGGGTGGGGGCATCACCCAGGGCGGCACCATACGGGATAAAGCCAGGTGCCACTGTCACAGCCGCTATTCAGCCTTTACCAAAAATGAAACATTTTCCTTCCCAAGCAGGGGAGGAGCAGAGGCAGTCGGTGTCAGCGTCCCCTGCAGTTGGGCACCTCATAAATCTCCCCTTCGGAAATGCAGGGCAGCCCTGCTCTGCTCCTGGGGAAGAAAGCAGGTATTGTTCAGCCTCAGGCTCAGGTACGCCACAGGGAGCGTCTGCGCTGAAACCCAAACACGTGTGCTGTAGGACGGGCTGGTGCCACAGCCAGGACAGCCCGGGCTGATAAAAGACCACAGGTTTCCTCCCCACCGGGCTCCAGAGAATAGTGCTTCCGATTTCTTCATCACTACAAAGAATAACGATGCGCTTTATAACATACGAAATGGAAATACTGAGATCAGGTTCACCTCCACCGCTCCTCCTGCACATATGCCGGGGGTACACTTCGCTGGGTGAAGCTGGGGGGTTTCCGTTTCCCCCAGTAGGACAGAACAAAGCTTTCACAGCCCACTTGCCAGCATCCTTCTCCTTGACTTCAAGGCAAAGCTCTGGGCACCTCTCCCCACCGACAGCCTGGGGTGGGGAGAGGGTTTGTAGATCTACATAACATCTGGCTTGGCAAGGGGAGACCCCCGCCCCCCCCATGTCACTGCCATGGGGAAAACGCTTCCTCTCCCTCCGCACGCCTCCCCCAGGAAACCAAAGGTCAGGGAGCCAGGGGGAAATTTATGGGCTTCCCCTCCTAGAAGACTTCTCCAGATGGGACGCCAACACTGGATTTTTTTTCCAGGTGAAGGGAGAGGGGAGGAGGCAAGGAGAGGAGGGGAGATGGGCAAGGCTGCCGGTCACATCTTTCTGCTCGCAGCAAATGCATGGGGCAGAGGGGCCAGCGGGTGGACAGGATGCTACTCCTGCTCAAGCTGCAGCAGCATCAGAAGGTATTGGGCTCAACAGGGGGCACAAAGACAGCTCGAGCTCCAAGTTCCCATCTCCTCAGTAGGTTCTCAAGCTCCTACCAGAGCAACACCAAAACTCCCCACCACAGCAGCTAGAGTTGCCCCCTGGAAAAGCTCCTTGTGCAAAACAGCAACATTTTGGTGGTTTGATATGACAGCCCACACTGGGAATAAGCAGCATTTTAACAGGAAGAGGCACAACAGGTACTGTGCAACACCCTGCCACCCCATTCCGGCCAGACCCGCAGGCACCAACATCACCAAACCTCAGCGCCTCCTTGGGCAGCAGGGCTGGGGGTGACATTATTTCAGCGTCCCTGCTTTTCATACCAGTCACCTGCGGGCGGGCAGCCAGCACAGCGGGACCACAAGCATGGTCCAGCCTCCCGGATCGCCTGTCAGGAAGAGGAAATGCCACGCATTTTCCGGCTGCTTGTACCTGCGCCAAGTCTAAATGCCACCCCTAAAAATACCAGTGGGAAGGAGAGGCAAGCCACCCTCAACCCAGGCCACCACGGCCACCCGGTTATTTTTGAATGAGGCAGCAACTTGAAGCAGCTGAGTGAGACCCAGCCTGCGTTTTCACACCTCCCCACGCGGGTCGGAGGGTGACAGCCCGGTGTCACCCACCTCAAGGCAGCAGCAGAGCCACCATGACACACTCAAACAGGCTGCGGGCAGGGGGTCAGCATCCCAGGAGCTGCTCTCGGCATCCACAGGACACCAGGGGCTTCAGCCAGTGCTCCTAATGAAATTAAGCTCCTGTGAGGCTTCTATCTGACCAGCAGCCGCCCCGAGCAACTTTGATCCCTCTGACAAACGACCCCAGGCACCTCGCTGGCTCCCCTGAAAGCCACAGCTCCCCAGTAGAGAGAAGGGGCAGCAGCACCTCCATGGGAGCACCGGTCCCACACAGAACAAAGCTGCCCATAGCCCCATGCCAGTTTCCATCAATATCCAGCCACGAAAAGCATCCCTCAGTGCCAGACAAGCACACCCAGCAAACCACAAGGCCCCAATCACAGCCTAGCTGGAGCAGCTCTTCTCATTATTTATTTATTTTTTTTTAATTGAACAGTGCCTTATTTCAAGGTCTGACTTATACTGGGTAAATCGGGCTGAAACCATCTAGCCACTGAGAATTACCTTCAAGTTTCCCTGCTGTCTTCTTGCCCATAACAAGCAGGAGGGGGTGACTGGGACAGTTCAGGGAGGCATTAGACACCCCAATGGTCCACAGCCCTAGGGGGCACAAGGGAGGGCTGAGCTGGGTGTCATCTCCCTGCAGCCCGAGCCATTCCTCTGGGGGATTTGCACCTCCCAAAAACTGGCACGGTCTGAGGGCTATCACATTGCTGGCGCCGGGCAGGGACAGCTCAGCAGAGTCTCTCACCTCCCCTCCAAAACACATCCCCACAGCCAGCGGCACCCACGCAATCCTCCCCGACATCACTCTGAAACCGGGGGGAGCTTTGCCGTTTGCTGTTAAAGAGCTGCCACCTCCCACCCTGGAGGGGTGCGATGCCTCAACAGCACCCACACACAGTGCCACAGGCAGATGACCCCAGGAGTCCTTCCAAGGGCAAGAAATGCAGCAGCTTCAGCTCTGCAGCCCCTCTGTAGGCACCAACCTGCAAAGACAAAGCCCACCTTTGCCTGCACCCAAGATACAGAATAGAAGCAACCTTCCTGCCAAATTTTTTAGAGAATTTGCTTAAGCATCAGGCTTGCTAAGCAGGACTCCAC
The DNA here is from genome assembly GCF_000708025.1 of Charadrius vociferus. Taxonomy (NCBI): domain Eukaryota; kingdom Metazoa; phylum Chordata; class Aves; order Charadriiformes; family Charadriidae; genus Charadrius; species Charadrius vociferus. The sequence continues at coordinate 823,562 of NW_009646844.1, forward strand.
AGTGCTCATTTAGAGCCAAATAATGTGATTATTATTTTTTTTTCCTGTGCAGCGCATTCCAATCACCTCTTTGAAGCCACCCCAAGCCCTGCTTGGATGCCTGGACCAGGCAGACCCACCTGATGCCTGCGAGCATCCCAGGACAAAAGGCTTCTGTGAGGATGAAGCGGTTGACCAGGGTGGGAGCACAGAGGCCACCAGAGGCACATGTGCAGCTGCCCCAGATCCGAAGGGATGCGCCAGCACAGTGGCTAAAATTGATGATGATGAGGGAAGTCCATCAGGCCGCACGCTGGCCCCGCAGATTGATGGCCTCCGCAACGAGCCGTGCATAATGGCCAAGTTCAGGCTGCGGTGGCCGAGAGCTGAAAGGCAATGGCCATAAATAAGCTGGGGAAAAGAGGGAAGACAGAAGGCTGGCAGGGATAAATAAATACTCACACTGCAGCGGGGCTGGGGAGGGGGGAGCGCAGGGAGAGGTGCTGCAGCACCAGGATGGGATGCAGCCCACGTTGGGGTGGAGATGTTGCCCCAAAGGTGACTGCTTTGAGGTGAGAGCTTCCCATTCAATAACACTGAGCTGTTTTCCACCCAAAATCATCTTCCTACCCAAAGCCACAGCCAGCTGCTAGAGGGGCCACGTCACACATCCGCCCCCAAAACACACCGGAAGGACAATAGTAACCAAAGGGACTTAGTACAGGGCATTTTTAGAATTATAATCTCACCATTACCAAAGCTCCAGCTTGCTCTGATGTCTGTCATCATCCCGTTTCCCCCCGACCTTTACACCTCAGCAGGTTTCTCCATGACCAACCTGGCCACCTGGGCTTCCCTCATCACCTTCCTCAGCCAAAAGTACCAACCCTCAGGCTTTTTCCTCCTTTTTTGGTTCTCAGCTACTGAGGAATAGGGGAGACGGGGGGGGAGCAGAGGGCACAGAGCTGGAGGTTTCCCCTCATTGTCCCCCATCTGCTTCATTCAGGCCAGTTACTCTTCTCTGGCTTAAATAAGCCCTTTGCATTTTGTTGTGGTCTCTTCTCTCTTTTTCTCGCCTCCACCGTTTTGTCAAGAAAAACCTTGCCCAAAGAGCCGCTGTGATTTACTGCGGCGTTAACAAATGTCGAGCTTGGGAGCCTTGTAGGAACCGCTCGCTGGCAGCCTGCCTGGACAAACATACTAAAAGTCAACCCTGGCGTGGATACTTGAGGAATTAGTGTCCATACAAAGATGCATTAAATACGGAGAGAAAGGCAGGGATTTTTACAACAGAGGCTTGAAAGCTTCCTTGGGGCTGTTTAACATATGGCGCTTCTCCTCTGCACCTGCCCCATGGCCCCTCACAAGAGCAGCTCCTGGCTCCCCATCCTTGTCACCGGAACCAAATGCCACTCGAGTTATAGTTCCCAATGGGTGCTGCCAGTCTGGCAGGGGCTGAGCCCACCCGCAAGGTGGGGTTTTGTACGTGTGTGTTTTAACAGTTAATTTTTCCCCCCGACCCTCTCTGCCAGATGGGTTTTGCTGGTGGTGGGCACACCACAGGGCAACCCCTGCTCAGCAAGGCAGGGGTTCCCCACTTGCTACCAAAAATGTATTTTTAAATGCAATAAGTGAGAGGGGAAAAAAAAAAACCAACATAAATCCAAATCAAATTTTTTTGCTCACAAAGACCTTACATGCAGCTCAGCCATAGGGGAGCACATCAGACCCGTGGTACCCAGGCAGGGAGAACCATCGGGAAACCAGAGACACATCGGCCAATATAATGATTTTTAAAAACTCTCGGCATTTCCGCAGTGGCTGCCAGCAGCTCCCCAGCCCTGCCTGCGTTGGCTGGACCATCGCTTCAGGCAGGTTGGGCCGGCCGTGCATCCCACGCAGCCCCACTGCTCTGCTATTGTCGTTTGCCCAGATCCCAAGCACTGCATTAGGGAGGAATATTTTGCATGGGCGTTGCGTGTGTTTTAAAAGTTAATTCCTCCTCCAGCACCTTCTGCTCAACAGATTTGTCCAGCATTGTCTACACCGTAGAAAGCAGCCCCATGCCAGGAGAGGCACACTCAGCCTTGCAAAGCGTGGCCAGGCAATGTTCCTTGGCCGATGCCAAATTTCCAAAAAACCAAAAACAGAATATAGAAAAATATCATGTCCTAAAATAAAAAAATAAATACCCCCAGGGGCTCTCAATACAACAAAACATTTTTCCCAAGCAAATCCATTCCCATATATGCACTGCCTGACTCTGAGGAGGGTCAGATGGAGAAGGCTCTGGAAAGGCAGTTATGTGAACTGATGCACTGTAAATCTCCTGCATTAAAGGGGATATCATAACCCACATTAATTTAGCAACTTAAGGATCATTGTGTTGACCCAGCTGACAACGTTACCTTAGTTTACCTCTACACCCTGCCTCCAAAGCACAATTCCTTGCCCATCAGGCAAGACCTGCAGGAACACACCAGGGATGGAGGGATGGGCTGATGGAAACCTCCCCTAGGTGGGGGGGATGGAAGGAAACAAAAGGAAACTTGGAGGACATCGGCCAAGCAGTGCCTTGGCAAAATTGGCTCTCAGGGGAACACCTGGGGTCCCTACCCACCCTGAGGAGAGCTTTCCCATCTCCAATGGTCATGCTGGAAATTCAGCAGCACACCAGAGCAGGATGGAGAGGGGCTGCCCAACCCAACCACGCAGCTCTTCGCCCAGCAGAAGACTTCCCAGGGACCTTCATCCAATTAGGGCTGCAAACACACAACCTACACACTTTCTGCAGTGTGCGGGTCAGGCAGGCCCTTTGCCCAGCAGAGAGGAGGGACTCAAATGGGGAGGGAATGGAAAAAACAGGATTTTCTTCCCTACCCCCCTGCACTACACCCTCACCAAGCAAGTCCAGCAGAAGCAGAGCCATTCTGCTTTGAGCCTAGACCTCATGTCCTCACCCTGGATGTTTGCCGACACAGCCACAGCCAGGAGTGGGAAGAGGAAGATCCAGCCAGAGGGTCCCACCTGCCCACTCCCCCCCACACCACCAGCCTCACATCAGGCACAGCTCACTACTCCCAAAAACACATCTGCTGGGTGAAACCCTTCCCCTCACCCCCCACAACAACTTTTCCCCACCAAAAAGCTGCTCCTCCATCAGGTGGCTGCCAAGGACCCAGGGAGGGGCTTTAATCTTTGAAACAGCCAGGCTGTGGGAGGCAGAGGGACCTCTGTGGGACAGCCCTTCGGCACAGCAGCCAACTCACCTCCAAGGAGTAGGAATGAGGGACTTCCTCAGCTCCCTCTCCAGACTTACACCCTTCCACACCAAGCTGGAGGCAGGGAAAGGAGAACAACCCCCAGCTGGGCTTAAATAGAGCCAACCCATGGGTGTTGGGAGGCCCCAGGTGAGACTGCTTAAGCTCATCAAGGCCAATTAGTGCCCTCAAGGCTCAACACAGCCAGATGCAACTAATAACTAATCCAGGTGTTCTGGCCCTGGTGGGGCTTGTTCTTAGAGGGGCTCATGGTGCCATCCATCCCTGCGCTGTGCATATTTACTGCACTTATTTCACCATGCTCTTGTTAATCCTGCACCCAGAGTTAAATCCAGCGCGGGGTTAGTGCACACAGCCTTTCTTCGCCCATCCCCAAGGCACAGCCCAAAACTCATCCTTGCGCCGCAGAGTGTTCGTCGGCAGGCTGAGCCTCTTGCAATAAACCGCAGGGCAGGCATTCAAGGCAAAAAGCCTCTTTTTTTTTTTTTTTTTCTTTTTGCCCTGCCAGGCAGATAAAGTTTGGCTGAGGTACCAGCCAAGTACCTCAAGTAAGCGCAGGGAAAGCAGCTTCCTGCTGCAGGAAACCCCGGCACCGCTGCGGGGCCGCCGGCTCTTCCCTCAGCCACCACCGATTCAGCGGATCCCAAGTCCAGTCCCAGCCAGGTCCAGCACATCCCAGCATCCCCGAATTCGCCTCTCCACCCAGCCCGGGCTGCGGACCCTCTAAACAAAGCCCAGCCTGTTCCTCGCCTTTTCACCGGTGCCGCGTATATCACCGGGCTCCCCTCTCGGCTCTGCCGTGGGAGATGGCCACGCGATGAATGGGTCCCTGTTTCGCCCTTGTTGTGGCATGAGCGGGAGGGTTTCAGCCTCCACGGCACTTCATAACTCGGGATTTTATTAGCCCCCGGCCGCTCCGATTCCGAGAAGCTCTAAAAAGAGACTTTGATTTCCAGGGTCTGTTTTTTTCTTTGGGAATTAAAATACTTTTCATCTTCACGAACGGGACAGCGGAGTTACAGAAAAAGGGTGGGGAGGGAAATTACAAGTAATTGGGGGGAATTACTGGAATGTGCGGGGCCTCTCCAAGCGCATCCCCCACACACACCCCCCGCAGGAAAGGAGCTTCCATCCCATCTGAGCTGGGCAGGAAAAGTCTCCGTAAGCATTTCTCAGCCTTTCGGGGACACAGCGTGAACCCGAGGTGGAGGTGTGGTGGGGAGCCCTTGGCAGAGGTTTGGTGCAGGCTGCTTAGCCCCAAAACCCAGCCCACCGGCTTGTCGGAGCCTTTACAAGCCCCCAGATTCCCACAGAGCAGGAGCAGAGCCATTTAGTCCAGGTGAAAACATTTTACTGTTGAAAAATAAGAAAAAAAAAGCTGCTTGGGAATACTGACTAGAGTTGATAAAGTTAAGAAAGTCATATAAAGAGTAATAAGATTTGAAAAAGGGCTCTTTAACTTCTATTTTAATACAAATACTAGATCAAATGTGTGTTGCTGTGCATTATTGGCTGAAGTACACCCGTCTTGCTGACTTCTTCTTTCCAAACCATGAAGGCTTTAAAACCTTGCCTGGTGGGCTGCACTGCCGGCTGGCCTTGGGGAGCTCTGCCGTGGTGGGAACCCATCACATGTTGTTTTGGTGGAGGCCACGCTGTTTGGCCCCGGAGAGCCGGGTCCCATGGCCAAGACCTTTTTTTAATATCTTAAATTTTTTTAAATCCTTTTTTGTATATATATATAAAGATTTGGGAAAACAATCTGGTTTCTAGAAATATGAAAATGCTGGGCCAGCCGCTACCTGGCCGGTGCCCTTCCAAGGTGTCCTACGGAGCAGGAGCTGTACTGGGGTATCCCAGAGGAGCACAGGGGTCTAGGGATGGAAACGGTGCTTCACTCCAAAATCCCCTATAGCAAAAACCCCTATAGACACTGCTCCCTGACCCTGCTTTGGGCCTTGCCAAACCCTGTTTGCAGCGATGAGATGTCCCTGCCAGGGGTTACACCAACAGTAATCAAGACGCCGCAGGGATCCCCCGTCTGTGTTTTACGAGGCCGACCTTGCCGGGGTGAAAAGTACAGGGGGAGCAGCGGGGAAGGCAGCGCAACCCCCTCCCCTCCCACCCACTTGTAGTTTTAATTTGTTTTCTGCAAATCCCTGCTTCTGCAGCAAAGCCGGGACAACGCCGCGGCCTTACTGAGGCCAGCGGTTTGGGTGCAATAACAGGAGATGAAATTTGGGGAAGAATTGGCAGTAGAGGTGCCCCACAGCAGGGAAGGGGGGGGACAAGGCAGGGGGCTTGGACCACCGCAGTGCCATCACTGGTTGCCCGCATGGCGTTTGCAGGTGGGTGCAAAAGGGGCTCAGGAAAAGGCTGACCATGAAGTCATCTCCTCCTGATTTTCTGCAATCGTTAAGGAGAAGAGCAGGCGATGGGGCCAGACACGCTGACCTCCTGCAGGAGTCCCCGGAGCCAAAGCTGAGCTCGGGCGAGCGGTCACAGGAGACAAATTTGGCCAGTGCTATAAGAAATGCATAATTTCTCCCTTCCACAACCACCTCCTCCAGGTTTTCCCCCCTCTCCAGTAGCAGAGCTCATTTCTCCGCATGGGCCAGGCTGTTTGGGAATAGTGCAAATGCAAAAAAAAATCAAGCCACTTGCCAAAATAATAAATAACTGGCAAATAAGTAGCTTAAGAAGCATTCAGGGAGCTGCAAACGGTCTCACTTGGCCCCTCCAGTGACGGGTACAACCGAGACAGCCACAGCCACGCCGTGGCATGGACCTTCAGGCCAGGAAACGGTCTAAATCAAGCTTCTCCCCTGCAGTATCCCGGGCTGCTTCCTGAGATATTATTGTTTTCCTTCGCTCTCTTGATGTATTGTCCCCGTAGCATATTAGGGGTTTCCCAGAGTGTGCCAAGAAACCGCTGGCCGTGACGCACCAGCCTGTTTTTAGGCTGCCGGCAGCAGCTCCTTCCTGCGGGGACTGGGAAGCGCAGCCCCCTTACTCCCCTCCCAGGGCTCCCCAGGGTTCCCCCACCTTCTGCTCCAGGGGAATGAGATGCGTTCATTTTTTAACGTCATGAGTGGACGTGAAAAATTAACAATTTGAGGAGAGGATGATGAACAGCGTCTCCTCCGTGGCCCTGTGAATTGTGTGGAGCCGTCTGCAGAGCAGAGCCCATCGCACTGCTCCAAAACCTAAGCCGTCCCCTGTGTTTTCCTGGATTCGGCCAAATAAAGCGGGGGGGGGAGGAAAAAAAAAAAAAAAAGACCAGGCCACACCTTTCCTCAGCCTTGTTCCCAGGCAATAAAAATATCTTGGAGTGGGAGCCCCGGCTTCGCAGCGCGACCGCTGACGCAATCGGGTTGTGGGCCAAAGCAGCAGGGAGCTCACCTGCATGGCTTGGCTTTGCTTTCCCGTGGGGTGGTTTTCGGGGACCCCAGTTCCCAGGCGGCATCAGCAGAAGCTATTTGAGTGTGGAAATTAATGGCCTTCCCTTCCTGATGCTCCCGTGGACCCTCTTCTCCTCCTCCTCCTCCCTCCCCATCCCCTGCTTGCGGCAGTGGTGAACCCCGGCAAACCCCGAAAGCTCCCCTGGGGACCCTACGCCCAGGGCCACGTTTTTCCGAGCATCTCTCCAAATATATATGTCAGCAGCAGAGAGGGGAGAAGAGCAAGAAAAAACCATTTTGCGAGTATCCGTCTGTTTGCAGATCATTAATTCTCCCTGGGGAGCCTCAGAGCTCTTTCATCTGCTTTTCGCTAAGTTTAGGTTAGGGAGGTTTTCGGGTGCAAGCGCGGTCAGGGAAAGGCAATGCCGCCCTGGGCTTTAGCAGATCGCTGAGGAGGAATTTGGGCAGGCAACAGGAAAGCTCTTTCCCCGGCTGGGAGGCATCCAGTCAGGACAGAAACAATCTTGGACGCTTTACACTCCCATGCTGAATGCTTTTATAAAAGTAAGAAGAATGGATGTTTACTCACAGGAAAGCGAAGAACGGAAAAAGTTATCAACACCATTGTTTGCCGCAAATAATTTCACCTTCTTTAGTCATATGGTGTATTCAAAAAAAAAAAAAACCCAAAAATACCGCTGTTTCTTATTTAACATCTCATACCGGGGACTACGTAGCACCTACATAGCCGGGCTCGCCCCCGGCCAGCCCCAAGGGCTCAGCTCAGACCCACTCCACAGCACAGCCCGTTTCCCATCACCTCTACGTCCCCTTCTCGCTCCCAACGCCTTGTGGCCAAGGCGACCTGACCCGAGCCCGGCTTTGAGAGCTGAGCTGCCCCTCTGCGGCTGCATTTATGGGGCTGACAGCTCTTTAATTGCCTTTTATGAAACACCCTGCCACAGCTCACAGCACAAAAGCTCAGCTAAGAAACCATCTCTGGCCACAGCACGGTTTGCCCAGGGTGTCTTTCCCCCCCACCCCCACCACTGCAGTGGGGTTTAAGGGTTCACAGGCAGGCTTAGGCAGTGTCAGAGCAGCAGAGGACACAAAACCTCCCCAAAATATTGCTCTTTAGGCATAAGTTGTGGTTTGTCCTTCCAGTGACTTCTCCGCGTTTCTGTCCGAGCTCTCTTACTTTTGGAAAAACCAAAAGCATCCCCAGACTCCCTGCATGGGGTTGGCTTGTTTCCGCAGGCAATTTGCCGGGAGCAGAGTCGAAATCAGCCGTGTTTCAGAGGTAATAAAACGCCGCAGGCTGATTTCTCAAAAGGTGTGCGAGGAGGATGCTAGAGTAAAGCCCACGGGCGCCAGGAACAGGGCACGCTGCTTCCCGGGGAAGGATCCTTCCCGGTCTGATCCGTAGCTCCCTGGTTTTCCATTGGGACCTTGCCAGCCATGACCTGACATCGCCTTCCCGGCTTCTGCAGCTCCCCTCACCACGACCGACAGCTCCCTGGAAAATGCAGCGTGCCCAAAGCCCGGTGTGCTGCCCCGTGTCCGGCCAAGGCCAAGGGCGCGGGATCCCAGCACCACCTCCTGGCAATGCGCCGCCGTGCATGGCCCGCACGCCGGCTGCGGCCAAAAATCCTTCCCAGCGAGCCATGCAGACCACCTGGAGGGAGAAACTGAGGGCCATGAGGACCCCAATCCCTCTGGTGTCTGTCCAAGCCCAGGTGTTTTCCCCTTTCCCTGGGGTGGCTGCGGGCACAGGACCCCCAGTTGCATCCCCCGGCGAGCGGCAGCTGCCTGCTGCGGGGTGAATAGCGGCGCGGCTCGCCCAAGAGGCGACCGAATTTAATTCGAGATGAATGGGCACCTCCCTGCCGCCCATGACATTTTCATTGCAGGCTAACAAGGGGAGAAAAATCCAATTAGGTGACAAAGGGGGTCCCTAATCGGCCGTGCAGCTCGGCGTGGGGCAGCCAGGACGGCGCGGCATCCCGCGGGAGAGCGGGGACAGACCATGGGAAAACAGGGAAAACCCTGCAAAAAACTCCTCCAACCGCAGGATGGCAAGGCTGCTGAAGCGCACCCAAAAAAAGTAGTTATAAAGACAGTTTGTATTTGCACCCCCAGGGTCCCATCCGTATGTGTCCCAGATCACTGCAATAAAGCTGAAGTGGCCCAAAGCGAGCCAGGCAGGGCAGGAGCATCTCCCAGGAGCAGAGCCGGAGGGCAGCGGGATAAATAACCTGCAGCCAGCAGCACGCTGCTCCTGAAAGAATATACTAATAAAATTTGGCAGGCTCCTTCTGGGGCATCCACCCGCCACCAAGTATTCAACAGAACCCGGTTCCAGGAGCTGGTGGGGATGAACCACATCGGGGTTTATTACCAGAGGAGCTTTTTCAAACCGCAAAAGATTTCAGCTGCCCCTGGGTGGCAGTTTTTCCAGCAACAGGTGCCCTTTCATAGTTTTAACAGGTGCAGCCAGCGTTACCATTTATCTCCAAGCTCCGGTGCCTAAAGCAGGGAGGGGGGAGGGTTGATGGTGGGACCCCCCTCGCCCACAAAACCCCCTCCTGCCCAAATGTGGGGACATTGGGGCATCGCGGGATGCAGCGAGAGCATAGCAGCGCACTGGGAAAGGCGAGGAGGGGGGGACACGCACATGAATAACTGCTGGGTTTTAAAGGAAGGGTGATAAATGGGAACGCTGCGCTCCCTCAGGAATTATTAACGGTGGGGGAAGGCTGAAACCTTGGCTTTGCCCCGGGAGCCGGGCTGTGCGGTGAAAGCCGATGGGAGGGAGCGGGCAGGGGGAGCAGATGGCCGGGGGAGACCAGGGGTCCGGCTGGGAGTGGGGGGTCCCCACTGGCACAACGCAGGAACCTGTGGTAGGGTACAAAGGCTGCATCTCCTGCAGGACACAGCTGGACCGCGCAGGGGGGAAAGACCCCCAGGGTCCTCTCCTCCCTGGAGCCACTCAGGTGGCTCCAGCCACAGCTCCAGGTGGCCACCGCTGAGTATTGACCCAGCGCTATCTCAGCTCCCACCTTATCAAGGCGAGGGCCAGCTCTGGGCACCGGCACCTGCCCCATTAATCTTCCCCCTGTCCTGTGGGCGCGAGGTCTCAGCGGCTGAAACGACCTGCCCGGGTAGGGAGCGGGAGGGCTTGGGCCACTGGTGCCAGGGGTCTGGGGATGATGGATTGGTATCTGGGAGGTGAAAGGGAGAGGGTTTTTCTTTTTTCCCTTTAGCTCCTGCCAGCGGCCCTGCCCTGGGGAAGGGACTGTGGGCAGGCAGGTGGCTTTATACCCGGGTGTAATGGTGGCCACGTTTCCCACTGAAATTTGGGTACTGAAGACTTGGGGATGTGGTGCCCTGAGGAAGAGTGAAAACGAGCTCCACTTGCACACACAGGGTGGGAGGGGAGGGGGAGATAATTTCCCCACAATTACTATCTGAAATAACGAGCTGAGCCTGAGCGAGGAGCCCAAGCTTCACGTGCATCCTTCAGGGTGAAGATGGAGATGTGATTCCTCACACTGGGACCTGCTCCAGGCAGAGCTGCACAAAGGCCAGGCAAAAATCACATCTGAGGCCCCAAAAAAACAAAGTAAAACTTCTCAGCTCCGGCTGAAACAAAAACCAAAAGGCTTCACAGCTTCTTCATGGCTGCAGCTGTGCAACTCCTGGCTGCAGGGAATTAAATGCAATCAGAAATGATCATCAAACACAAAAACCTGTGTATGTCCCTCAGGGAGGGAAGCCCCACATTTGACAAGGATGGGGGGGGCTGATGTGGTCCCCCATGCCTCATCCCCACCACCCTGCTCTTGCTCATGCCCTGGCGGACACCGCTATGAGGGTGCATGGAGCTGCAGAGGGGCCAGCAGGTGTGCAGTGGAAAACTCACCCCTCCTGCTTGCCCCGGCATGGGTTTTCTGGGAGCATCCCCAGGCAGAAAATGGCCAGGGAGGCAGGATGACGTGAGCAAACTAGCACGGAGCTTTTGCCATAAAACCCGCCTGAGGACACGGTGTGTCTAGGAATGAAGAAAGATGCCATGGATGTTGTCATGCTCCTCTTTCTCCAAGGAAGCAGAGCATCACTAAACAGTCTAAGCTGGGAAGAGTCTAACTTTGCCAGCCAGGGACTTGGACTCACAAGCAGATAGGACCTGCTCAGACATTAGTTAGCACGGTCTAACACAGTTCCAAATACAAATACACATTGGTTTATCCTTTTCTTTTGCACTGTGAAGCCCAGAGCTCCAAAGGGGAGATGTGCCCTGGGTCAGTCCTGTTAGAAAGCGGGGCTGCCGCATCAGTCACGTGCAGAAAAGCCCCTGAGCAGAGGAGAGGACACTGTGGGGAGAGAAGACACGCTGGTGGCTGCTCCTCAGGGACCTCACTGCTCAGTTGATGCCTTCGCCCTCTCCTTAAAAGTCCCTTAAACCCTCAGGTTGTGTTTCCTTTGACAGAGAGGCCCAACTCTTGGTGAGGGTGCCATGTGAATCCCAGGCAGGGCTCGAAGGCAGTTTGGGGTCACTGGCACCCAGCACCATCCCCCCTCCCACCCTCCCCGTCTGGGCTGTACAGCGTGTGCAGCCTGGGGACCAGACGGGACCAAGTTTTCCCCCTTTCCTTACACAAACTTGGGATCTCCTTTCAGCTATTGCTTTTTTTTTTTTTTTTTTGTATTGATTTTTAAAAGGGGGCACTGCGGTTTTAAAGAGCTTCCCAGACTTGCCTTTGTGACCGGAGGAGAGGGTGGGGTGGTGGCGGAGGTGGGGACCCAGAAGAATGAAATAAAGAGAAGTACAACAAAAAGAAGTTAAAAGTGTGAGTGACAAGTTTTCGGCAACAGGCTTCAGCCCCTGTGGGGTCGTTTGGGCGAAGAATGGCAACAAATGAACAAATGAGCTGGATTTTCATGCTTGGTGGACGGTGAATGAATAAGCATCTTTTAAAACCCTATCAGGAACTCTTTGGATTGTCATTATAGCTGGGGGGGGGGGGGGGGGGAGGCAGACTTTTGAGGGCTGACCATGTGAAAGAATCCTGATTCTTCGCCTTTTCTCCGCCGGCGAGCGCAGCTACACCAAAACGTGCGGGGCGGTGCGTGAGGACAGGCGTGCAGCCATAGCTGAGCATCCCGCCACGGCCCGGTGCAGGAGCACCTCTGGGGGACATCGGGGTGCCCCAGAGCTCGTTGGAGGAGGCAAGAGGATCCTCTGCTTGCAGGAGCCCCCGCTGATTCCCAGCCGCACGGAGGGGACAGGCAGTGGTTCTCAGCCTCCTCCGCCGGGAAACCTGACTGCAATGTCAGAGGCAGACAATGTGAGAGGGCAGGAGGCGACTCACTTAAAGCCATACTTAGAGTGCCAAGTGGAGACCTGAGGTCAAAAGAATTGCCCTGGGATTATGGGAATCACCTTCATTTTCTCGCTTGCCTTCAGACACGAGGGCGGCAACCAGGAGCAAGGAGGAGGGGGGACAAGTTTGTCACTGAAGAAGGAACCCCAGTGTTTCCCCTTCCCTGGCCCTGGCAATGAGCCTGGCCTCTCTGAGCCGTGCAGATAACTTGCAGGCTCTATTTTCAACTATTTGTTACCCTCAGCGCCCCATTTTAACGTTGAGCAGAACAGAGCATCAGTGAGGAGGAGACTCCACTTTGGAGGCATGGCTAGAGTTTGCCGAATATACCCACAGCCAGAGTTCAGCAGTAAAATGCAGCTACAGAGCAGAGGGAAGGTTCAGGAGGGGACAGATTTAAAGCCTCCTTATTTCTGTAATAGAGGATAATATCACATACTCAAAAATCTTCTTGTCAAGACAGAAAGAGACCTAAAACTTTTAGGGGCATGAAAACATCATCTTGTAACAATGGGGTCTCCGCTGGCTGCAAAAATAAAAGTGGAGTCCGCTTTGCATGGGATTTCAGCAACCAAACCTGACAGCACCCGGGCTAAGTTTGTTTCCGACCCGTCGCCTGCAAGTATGCGAGGGCACAAGCCTGCATCTCTGAAACGGTCGTGGTCCCAGCAGCCACCTGTTTCTTCCACATCAAAAAGTCCGGAGGCCATTACAGCAGCCATGGTTCTAAAGGCCGGGCGCTGGCGCTGGGACAGCCCCGTCAAGAGAAATGAGACCATCATGCACTAAACATAGAGAAAAGATAAATGGAAAAAGAGTCTTTCAGTCTTCATTATCAAGTTTCCATGGGTTTGCCAAAACCATAGCAACCAGTTCAAGCAATGATTAACCTAATAATGTGGAGGCAAAGAAAAAAAAAATGCATTCAAGCTCCTAAAGAAGTCACTAGTTCTCCAGAGGTAGTAAATCCGCCCGCCTCCCCCAACATATAGCCTCATGGCTGGAAGACCAGAAGCATCCTAAGCTTCCAGAGAAAAGAATCTGCAACACAGTAAAACCCACTGAAGTGACCGCTTTTCAAAAACACAGCTGTATAGACATCTTTTGGGTCTTTTGTAATACCTGCTCTTCAAGGGACTCTCAAGCTCTTCTTGCCCCTTTTCTTGCCCATATAGACACTGAGCTCCCTTTTGCAATATTTTTTTTTTTTTTTTAAAATGCCACTTTTGCATACTGAGTGTGGTGTTATCCCCCTTTAGTCCCCCGGCACACGCAGATAGCTAGGGCAAGGCGATACCTCCCATGGGGAGATATCAGAGTGGAGCTGGGCTTGCAGGGAAAACATTAAATGATTTTATCACCCAAATAATCACGGTGTTTCGCCTGTGGCCACACACGGAGGCCTTGGGGCACTTTGCAGACTGTTAGAGTATGAAAACAATACGCAATTCAGCCAGAAAGGGGGGAAGGGGGAGGAATACTATTAGGTCTTTCATTCTGCCTATCTGATCTACGACGCAGATAGATCACGTTCAGGACTATAACAGTACACACAGAGATAGGCACACACTGCCTTTTGCTAGTCCTCAACCTTGCCCCATGGCCTGTGTTTCTCCAGCAATGTGTATATTGCTTCTCAAAGCAATGAATAGGCAAAGTAGTGGGGCTCTGCATGGATGAACGGGTCCCAGGAGGCAGCAGAAAGAGCAGATCTCCAAAAAAGCTCAAGTAGGAAGCGAGTGCTGCTCGCCTTGCTTGTCAGCACTGCACCGTGGTGCCCTCGCTCCCTTCTCCCGGGGTGCATGGGTCACCTGCACCTCCCCTCTGTTCGTTGACTAAGGCTGAATCAAGTGCACAGGAAGACATCACTGGTTCTCCAAACTCCACCAGGTCCCATGTGTTTTCTAAGCTGCAAAGTGTCCGGTTAGCACCGGGGCCAAGCTGGCCTCTCCCTTCGCCACAGCACTGGGGGATGCTGCCCACAGCCCACCTGGAGGCAAGTCCAGCAAGTCCCAGGAGTGACACACCGGGCGGTGGCGGGGGTGTGGTGGTGTCCACACAGGGAGGGATTCCCCAGGCCCCCGTGCCCTGCCAGGACAGCTCCCCAAATGCTGAAC
>NW_009646844.1:838060-839538 GCF_000708025.1 Charadrius vociferus
CCCCCTCTTCCGCCTTGGCGGGGCAAGGGGGGGGGGGGGGCGGCGATGGGATCCCGTACCCGGTCAGGTTTCACTCTCACCTCTTTTGTTGCGGTGCGGGAGGGGGGTGTTGGGGGTGTTTGTGCGTGCGCCTTTGTTTCCAGTAACCAAATTTCTTTTGTTCTACAAATTGCCTCAATAGCGTCTCTTTGCCGCGGGCAAACGGGCTCAGCTGAGAACAATTAGCATCACAATGGGCTTTTGGCCTCGCGGGCCGCTTTGTCTAGCGACTGCCGCCCCGCTGGGGCAGCGCGGAGAGAGGGGGCGGCCCGGCCGTAAATCTACCGGCTACAAATTGAGTCCCTGGGAGGAGAGGGTCGGGAAGAGCTTGCGGGATTCATGCGGCTTCTCTTCTCTTCTCGCCGTGGCGTGGGAGGTGTCGCTTTTCCCACCTCCCCCGTTTTTAACCGGCCTGACGCTTCCCCCCCCTGACGCTTCGCCAGCCCTCGATGAGGGCTGCAGGGGCTGAACGAGATCGCTGCACACACCCCCCCGACCCCCGCGCCTGCCCCGGATAAACCCTCCCCCGGGGAGGATAAGGTCGGCTTGGCGCAACGCTGCCCCGGGGACCCGCACCGCCCCGGGAGCTGGAGCACTGTGCCCCGGGGACATCCCCAAATCAGCCCCAGGGCCGAGCCAGGCGCTGAAAATTCACCTGCGTGGGGAGGGCTGCAGCCGGGCGCACCTTGCCGGGAACGCGGCGGGCAGAGCGGGGGCGGCTGCCCGGAGGGACGGGGTATCACAGGGACCGGTCGCAGCCCTGCAGAAAAAAAGGGGCGCCTGCAAAGAGAGGCCGGTTTTAAATCCACGCGTGGGCCCCGACGAGCACACGCCGGCGTGCACACAGGCGCAGGACCCCGTTGCGCCGCTCTCCATCGCCGCTCCTCCCCACGCAGCGGATCACCCCGGCACCGGGCACACGGCCCGGGGCCCGGGCACACCATCCCTGGCACCGGCCACTGCCCTCGGGCTGCGTGCGATTTTGAAACCCTCGGTGGAAAAAAACCACGGCGTTGCACAGGTCTGACCGCGACACACTTTATTCTTCTCTTCTTCAAAACAAAACAACCCCAAAATACAGCCGCGGCTGCCCCTTCCCGGTACAAACAGCCAGACCACCGCTGCCAAAAATACTCTTATATACAAAATATATATTTGTTACGAAATATAATCAATAAATACCGAGAGCGACAAATTAATATAATTTACCGTTTCCGAGTACAAAACCGTGATTTGTTTTTGTCCGCCCGCTCCCGCTGCGCTTCAGCCAAGCGGGACGGGACGGGGGGGAACGGGGTGCCCGCCGCCCCCCGGCGCGCAGCGCAGGGATCCCCCCTCTCCATTCCGCCGGCTGTTTGGAGGCCAAAAGCGGGGAGGGGGGGAAGCGGCGGGCTCAGAGGAAGGCGGGGAAGGCGGCGGGGCCGCGGCGCAGGGCGGCG
>NW_009646844.1:841617-842152 GCF_000708025.1 Charadrius vociferus
GGGGAGGATGATAGGAAGGGCCCGGCGGGGTTTGTTGGTTGTTGGGTTTTGTGTGTGGGGTTGGTTTTGTGTGTGTGTGTGCGCCTGTGCAATTGGATGACAAAAAAAATCTGGCGAGCGAGTTTCCAAGCCTCAGACTGCCCACTTCAAACGTCCTTCAAACAAAAGCTGAAGAGGAAAAGAAAGCCCCACCTGGTACCGCTGTTTGCTAAAATAATAATAAATAGATTTCGTTTAATAAATAATTACAAGAGATTGTAAAGTGGAGTGCTTTGGGAAGCATTAATCATGGGGCTGGGGGCAGACATCACCTGCTGGCAAACAAGACAACTTTATTGTTAAATCACCTTCCCACTGCCACTTTCCGATAACTCCCTCCCGTCGCCACAAAGCCCGGCCGGGTATGTTTACTCATAGTTAGCATAACAAGCACCATATTACCACAAACGTGATAAAAATCTCCGGGGGCACCGCGGCGGGCTCCCGCTCACACCTGGCCGGGCCGGCCCGGCGCGGAGGTGGCCCCCAACCGCCC
>NW_009646844.1:842909-843658 GCF_000708025.1 Charadrius vociferus
TGTGTGTGTGTGTGCGCCTGTGCAATTGGATGACAAAAAAAATCTGGCGAGCGAGTTTCCAAGCCTCAGACTGCCCACTTCAAACGTCCTTCAAACAAAAGCTGAAGAGGAAAAGAAAGCCCCACCTGGTACCGCTGTTTGCTAAAATAATAATAAATAGATTTCGTTTAATAAATAATTACAAGAGATTGTAAAGTGGAGTGCTTTGGGAAGCATTAATCATGGGGCTGGGGGCAGACATCACCTGCTGGCAAACAAGACAACTTTATTGTTAAATCACCTTCCCACTGCCACTTTCCGATAACTCCCTCCCGTCGCCACAAAGCCCGGCCGGGTATGTTTACTCATAGTTAGCATAACAAGCACCATATTACCACAAACGTGATAAAAATCTCCGGGGGCACCGCGGCGGGCTCCCGCTCACACCTGGCCGGGCCGCCCCGGCGCGGAGCTGGCACCCAACCGCCCTTCCAGGAGGGGCCCTTCTGCCGTTTACATTGGCCTACTTTATGCTGCTTTATAACAGGTTTACTGCAATCCCTATCTCCCGGCCCTATTTGTCTTATTTTATTGAAAACATATGGTAACCAGCCCGGTCCCGGCGCATCTCTCGCCTGCCAGGCGTCGGGGACGTTTGGCGAACCGGGGCTCGGCCGCAGCCCGCCGGGGGCTGTTTGCTCGGGAGAAGAGAGGGCAGATAAAGCCGGCCCCGCTCCCGACCCCTCTCTCCCCCACGGTCGGAGAGCCCA
>NW_009646844.1:844220-845323 GCF_000708025.1 Charadrius vociferus
GGCGCCGGGAGCGCGTCCCCTGGAGCCGCCCGACGGGGCGCACGGCCGAGCGCAGCGCCGCCGCCCCGGGACAGGGGGCCGGCCCCCGGCAGGGAGAGCGCAGCACCGCGGGGACACCTCGGAGCCTCCCCGGGAAATCGTTGTTTACCCGGTGAGGGCTGAGCAAGCGGCCCCCCGGGGCCGGGAAGGGGCAGAGCGGCAAAGGCTGTTTGGGAAAAGGATGGCAAAGCCCGTTTCGCCACCGTAAACCTTCCTGCCTTTTGTGGTCGGGGTTCGGCAGAAGAGAACGAGTCCAGAGCAACTGGTACACATGCTGACGGCTTGGCTAGCAACAGCTCTCCCTGGTGTGAGCCAGGGACACTGGAAGGGACATGTCCCCCCCCCTTGGGTGTCCCTCTCTGCAGGGGCAAAGTGAGCTCTACTCAAGGCTGTGCAAGGAGAAACATCTCCCTAAGGTTAGAGCCCCTTCCTGCACCGACACTGGCACAAATCCCACCAGCTGCAAATACCAATCCCCTCCATAACCATCTGGCAGCCATCACTTTCTCTGTGCTGCAGAATCCTGCCTCAAAGGTCTGATCCATGCCAGAACTGGTGGGTTTTCCTCTAGCCCCACTGGCAGCTGGGCTCTGCGCCTCACACACTCCGACTTACAAGACCTGAGGGCTGAGGCTATGCAGGGGCAGGAATAACCCAACAGAGCCCTGGGGTGAGGGATGCTGTCACTGCACCAGAAGAGGAGAAGCCCCGATAGTGCACAGGGAAAGAAAACCCAAGAGTTTCCAGTGTGCAATCTCGCTCTAGAAAAAACCTCTCTCCGTGTTTATGTGCCCTTAAAACACAGCCTGACAGGAGAAGATGGCTTCATAAGGCTGCAAGAACATGCAGTTGTTCTAACACCAAAATATATTTTGAGTCAGAATGCAACAATCCTAAGCATAGCACAAACGTGGATTATCTCTGGATAGCAGAGAGGAGAGGAAGAGAAATAGCACGGAAAGGCAGGGAACAAATAAGAAGCACAAAAGTGTCAGTGGGATACTGGGCTGTGATGCCTACAGGTGGGTACTGTGAAACTTCTTACCTTAAAGTATTTACAAACC
>NW_009646844.1:845349-871210 GCF_000708025.1 Charadrius vociferus
AAGATGGTTCTCACCTCTCTGGGGGTCGGTCACTTCCCACCATTCCCAGTTCTGCCAGGCTTGCTCCCCTCTCCACTTGTGGCAAGTGGTTCCTTGCCCAAGCCCGTTTCACCTGCCAGAAAGAGGGCTTCTCCTCTACCCTGATGACAGCCTGGGCAGACATGATGGGTTACACATCCCCTACACTCTCTCATTTGGGGTTTCCAAGTGCTTTGAACTTCACAAGTTTCTGGTGAGATCTCACAGAGGACACCACCACCACAATGTTCCTCTGATGGGTGAATGAAACACAATGGGGGCTTACCAGGTGTTCGCGCACATGTCCCTCTTTAACTCATCAGCAGCCCCAGAGTAAGCCCGTACTTGTGTATCTGCCTGCATGGAAATCTCAAAGAACAACTGTAATTAGAAATTTACTGTCTCCACAACTACAGTTCAACAGGAGGAAGCTTTCATGGCAGGGTGTCTCTAGCACTCAGACTTCACCGGCCGGCAGCGGTTGTCTTCAGCTACCGGTTGGACAACACAGACTTGAGGCTTCAGTATTCACTTGTGTTAACCCTCCTTTGGCCATCAATAAATACTGACGGACCAAGGATATGCTGATCTCAGACTACCATCTTCCTGAGCAGCGCTTCTCTCCTGTAAGGGCAAAAATCTAACTTCTGGCATTTTGATGCACAGTGGGGTTCTAAGCGGTGCGGACTGGCCATAGTGGCTCCCTCTGAAAATCCTCACCCTCCAGCTGCCCGTCAAACAGGTAGACACTACTCCAGAAATAATCAGAGCTCCAAAATATATCAGAGATATATCAAAAATAGTCAGAGATGTGCTTTCCTCTCTGATTCAGAGGCTCCACAGGTCGAACTTTGAACGTACCAGGAGGCACCAGAGCTGGCTTTTGAGAAGTGACAAAGTTACTAAAAGCCAGGAGTCTGGAAGGAAATTCCCCGCCTGGCCTGGAAACAAGGGCAGAGGTGCCCTGAGGGACTCACGCCCCACTAACCCCTCTCCTGATCTTCACCGAAGCCCTCAACACGAGACAAAGCGAGGCATGAGGGCTTTGACTCTTCCTTTGCAAACCGACATTGCTGTCACATCACTGCCACCGCTGGGCGATGTGCCCAGCCTGGTGCTGGTGTCACTGTTCAAGCCAAACCACTCCTAGCAGGAGGGATGTGACCTGTAAAGGTGTGGCATGGATATTTTGCCTGCTGCCCCCATGACCTGCCCAGCACCAGCTCACGCTCCTCCCAGCACTGTTCCCAGCTGTGCCATACACATCTGGCAGCCTTCAGTGCTGTGATGACAGCTCTGGTACCGACCGTCCCAGAGGGCTGAATGCGGTTGCAGCCCCCACACCAAACCAAGCAACACCAGCTGTGGTAGCTCACCTGGGCACACCACCAACGCATGAACCCATCCCATCTCATCCCATCTCCTCCCTCCTTCCAGTCTCAGGAAGAAGCATCCCTCCTCACCCACCTGCCTCTGTCCCAGCACTGGGGTCCATCTGCTGAGTCCCTGACCTTTGAATCGGAGCCTTCTCCTGCCCTGCACTTCTGCAACGTTGAGAAGACAAGTTTACATCCAGAAAGGATCATTTTCTTCCCCGAATCGAGGTGTATAATGAACCTGGGGAGCCCATGAGTAGCACACCCCCTCCTGCCAGCCCGTGCCAAGACCTCTGGGAAGGTGAGCAGCCAGTCTGACTTCGGTATCTCAATGGGAAATGGCGTATTTGGAACAAAAAGGGAAAAAAAATAACCCAACCTCTGGATATTTTCACACAAAACGCTCTGCAGCTGTAACACACCGCTTTAGCTGCAGCCCAGCTCTGCAAGGCAAGTTGCGACTAACCTGTAGCAGTCCTTGGCAATGCAATTTTGGTGAGCCACCACCAAACCACGTGGCAACAGGCTGTAGCAGTGGGAGAAAGGCAGTGATCTCATGGCGGGTAACTGCAGGGACGCCTCAAAGCACTCAGCCACCCGGTGCATCCAGAGCATTTTAGCCATTTGTGTGGCTACGGCAGCCCCCAGCTGCAGGGAGGGGAGCGCTGGCTCATTGCTGGCTGTGCCCATGTCGCCGGGCTTCAGCTCAAACCCGGGGGGATGCCCCAGTCCACAGCCCAAACTGGCAGCCCACAGGGATGGGGCTGTCACCCGCAAAAAACCCCAGGGACAGAGACCATCCCCAGCCGCCCCGTGAAGCATTGCCACGTCCTTTGAAGCCGCGCGAGGGTCTGAGCTGGGTCCCGACCTTGCTGCAGGTCTGGGGCACCACGCTGGCACCGGAGACGTGGGGGGCACAGGGCTGCTGTCCCCCACGTGAATGCACACATCCCGGGTCCCAGCAGCTTCCTGGGGTTTATCAGCACACTTTATCAGTTTCCTTCCTTACCACATTTCTTCAAACCTACTACGGCTCCTTTGGGCACCCTGCCTCAGCCTTCCCCGACGGCTCCCGGGTACTGGCACCTTTTGGGAGTCTCTGGCTCCAGCAAAGCCCCCATAGTCAGGGACACATCATCCCACATCCCCTCGTCGTCCAATATCCCCTCATCCCGGGGGCTACGCCTCCCTCCCCCAGCTCTTCACCGCAATCCCCACCATTTTCCACCATCATTTAAGTTTCTGAAGTAATTTCTTTTTTCTTTTTTGTCCCTTTTTTTTTTTTTCCTTAAAGCAAACCATCTACCATATGTTCTCCCCTGAAAGGGGTAATTGTTAACAGATCATTAAAACACCGTGGCGAGTGCTCTGAGATTCCTTCCCTCCGTCTTACGCATTATCCCGTCTCTGTCACCCTTTCAATGCGGCTTTGAGGGCTCTGCTTTTCTAACTTCCTTCTCAGGAGGAGGAAAAAAAAAAAAAAAGAGAGAGAGAAAGACCCACTAAAGTGACCCTCTTCACAGCTCTCCTCCTTGCTTTTCAATGTCTTTTTGGACACCCAACAATAATCGGGGCGAGGGGCTGGCGTGCCGCTGCTGCTGCCGCCGGGCTGGGGGTGGCAGGGCAGCATCCTGCCCCGTCCACAGGGCACTGGGGTTGGGAAGGCAGGGTGAGGGGCGGCAGGGGTGCTCCAGCCACCCCGTGGGCACCGACGGCCTCTTCTTCCACTGCTGGGCGATGGGGCTGCTCGCCATGGGATGCTCGAAAGGTGTATCCTCTCCATCCCAGTAGCTTTGTCCCTGCTGCTGGGATGGGGGCTGCAGGATGACCCCGTGACACACGTGTGCATCCCAGGCTGCCATAGAGAGTATTTCTTACAAAGCTCATTTCCTCAGGTGGATTGGACTCTTTCGGTGGCACAAACACATTTTACATAGAAATAAGCTAACAGCTGGCTGGAACTAAACTGAGCCCAGAGATGGAGCTGTTTTGGGGGGCTTGGACGTATCACCTCCCTTTCCTGGAGGACGAACGCTATTTTAGGAAACACCAAACGCCGGGAAGCTGGGCACCACCAGGGCACGGACCACTTTTACCTGAGCCACAGTCTCAGCTGAGGTGAGCACAGGCACAGCACCAGCATCTGTCCCCCTTTGCTGGGACAGGAACCTCCCCAGAGCCGTGTCCACGTGTGTCCCAGCACCACACGCAGGGACAGGGGCCCCGGGAGGGCTGTGAGCACCATCAGCAGCCACAATCCTCTTCAGTGCCTTGTTCAACAATGCCGTTTTACGAGGAAAGAGAGCCAGCAAAGCTACATCAAGCCTGGGATCTGTCTGATGCTGTGGCAAGCCAGGGGGCTGAAAATCATCACCATCATCTCAGTTGCCCTGGGATGAGCCACGAGGGCTTGCAGCTGCAGAGCCCCTCGCCACTGAGAGAAGGGCGAGGAGAAAAACCAAGAAAAGCAAAGGCATGTCCCAACAGCAGCGTTACACATGCCCGATTCCAGTGTCACAGCTGCCAAACTCACCATTAGCACCAGCAGCAAAGATCTTGGGTTGAGGGACACCTCGTCGCAGGCTCCCTACTCTTGTGATCAGAAAGGTTGAGGCTTTCAGAGCTCACGCTTATATTCCTTACCTTCATCTTCTTCCCTTCCGCCATGGACTTGGCCATTCCCCCAGAGGACCATGTTTCCCGACTCACCGCAGCCTGCAGCTGAGCTTCGGGCACTGTTTGCATCACTCCTCCAGTGTAGGCACCTTTCCCAGCAGCCACATGAAGCCCTTTGAATTTGCACTTACCCATCCCAGCAAAGGAGCGTGCTGCATGGACCGGAGAGCACTGGGAAAGATTGGGAGGAGGCAGCTGTCCCATTCAGCAAAACCCAGTTACATTTGAAAAAACTCAGAAACTTCAAAGCCCTGCACGCAAACTTCTCCAAAAGCCAATAAACTCCAGCAGCTCAACGGCTTTGCCAGTGCCCACGTGTGGCTCCAGGGACCTCACAGAGAGCTCCTTCCTCGGTCAGGTGCCTGCCAGCCTGACACCCCAGCCCATTCCCACCCCGGCTCTTGCCCTTTGGCCAGCAGGTTTATCCCAGCACCCTCCAAACACCCCCTCAGGGTGTTGTTACGCTTCTTTTAACCCAGCAACTTCTAGTCTCAAGCAGGAGGATACGGTGCTGCTCTGCTTTGCTCCAGCCGAGGGATCTGCCCAGCATGCTTCCCACCGCAGAGTCACCAAGCATCCCAGGAGCGACACAGCAAGCGATGCTCAGCTGGTGCCAGCGGCTCCTTCTGCTTCCCTAGGCGAAGCCTCCTCATCCCCAAAACCTGCTGCGGGCAGTAACATCCCCCACCCGTGATGCTGACCCACAAGATATGTCCAGGGAGGGTTGAACACTGTGGTCGGTTTTAAGCAGCACGATGGACTGAACGCAATTTCGACAAGTTAAACACCAGCGCTGCTCTCACCACCACAGATGAAGCTGCCGCCCTCTGTCCCCCCTCCCCAGAAAGGCACAGACATCGAACGAGGGTGCAAACCCAAAGCAACTTCACGTGCCACCAACGTGCTCGAGGTCGAGCTCATCTCCATGGCTCAGTGGAGCCCAGAGGATGCCGGACAGCAGGAGAACCTGCACGCCACAGCTGAAACACCCGCCAGGTTATTTCTTACCAAAAAGCAATTCCTGAACCCACAACAAGCACCTTTTAATAACCGGCTTGTACAGAAAATCACCAGTGCTGGGAAGTCCTTGTGAAGGAAAGGGCCTTAGGAATACAAATCTGCAAAAGAACTTTTCACTAAATGTTTTTTAGATCTTAAACACCGTTTTTTTTCCCCATCAGTAGGAAATTAGCTCATCCCACCTCCCAGGTTGCTTTTCCAGGGCAGGTTGTAACAAGGAGCCATATCCCAATTGTCCCGCTCTGCCTCACGAACAGATGCTAATTGCTGCAGAGCTTCTGGGATAACAAGGGATTTCCAGCTCTGGGGGGACGACGAAGCCCATGGAAGCTGTGCCCACACAAGGGGGCTTCTCGAAGCAGGGCAGGGGACAGGGCCACCGGAGAAACGCCAGTGCCGCGCGGACATGCCGAGCGGAGATTTAATTCACAGCCAGCAGAGATTTAATTAGTGCCTCGCGATATGGCATACCCGCACCACCAGAGGGAGAGCTGCTCGGCATTTCTCCTCTGAAACCGCACTAATTAAAAGATTTTGATGGCTTCCTAAGAACGTAAACCGTGCACGATGCTCCAGCCAGGCCATCAGCTCACCAGCCTGCATCGCCCAAGTGCCGTGCCAAGCCCATGCCTGGATGGCTGGTAATTATTTGAAATTCCGAGGTAAATCTCTATTTCTAGCTGAATGGTGCGTGATTCTCAGTACAAAACCCCTCCGCGCCGCCGGAGCACAGCAGGGCACGGGGAAAGCTGGACCACACGGAGGATGAACCATAGGAAGCTCGCAGCTGTGGGAGCACTTTAAAATTACAGACACACACAAAAAAAGTTCCTTAATAGTTCTGGGATTTTGCAGAGTTGCCTCGGTCTTTTAAACAGCTGGCAAGGAGGATTTTTAAAAGCAGGTTAAGGATGTATCTGCGAGGAGCAGTCCAGCTGGGGCTGATCCTGCCAGGAAGGCAGGGATTGAATTAGACCAGCGTTCTTCATCTGTTTTAAAATCAACTTTCACGTCAGCTGTCTGGAAAAGGCCCAGATGACCTTCGCTAGTGTGGCTGCGGTGGTTCTTACTGACAGCCAAATGCAAAAATCAGTCCAGGACAACATTTTGAGCGTAGCCCTCCACATGCTTCTAGTCAATTTGCTTGTAGACATGGGGACGTGCATATTTAGAAAGAAAATGCTGGCAGTCGTGTCAGTGACGGCTGTGGAGCACCAGCTGGAGATGAGCTGCAGGTTCACTAATGCCACACTGCATCACCTCCAGACCTGGCTGGTGTGGATGAACTGAGCAGGATGGAGCACAACCCTGCAAGGTCAGCGGCTCAGGATAAAACCAGCTACCTGTAAGCACACAAAACACCTTGTGCACGCTACAAACCCATCCAAAAATTGGTCTACTAACAGGACATAGAGTGGCACGCTGAGAAGAGCCAAGCTTCATGCCCAAGAGCAAATTCACACACTCCCCCCATCGCGGTCTCCCCATCATCTCCCACAGCTGAGCAGAGACCCGCTGCGTCCCTCTCCTCCAGCCGCCTCCTGATCAGCATCATCCTTCCCTCTGCTCACCATGGGCCTGGGGAGCCATGAGTTAATTTCTTCAGATCTGAAGGAATGGGAAGGGTCGATAGTATTTTAATCAATCGTTTATTAAACAAAGTCAGGCATGTTCAGCCTGTGATTGTCAGGTAACACCTACACACACACACACCCCCACACACACCCACCCCAAAACCACTGCATACCACATAGAGCACTGAGGATGGCTGAAAATTCAATACAGCCCACAAATTTCCTTGCTAAAGGAGAATCGCTCCCTGCTATGCCCAAATACTCTCCCTGTTCTATTTAAGCCACCCAAATTTTAGCCATGCCTCCATCATCTCCTGCTTTCCCGGATATCGTGTACTTCAAAACATCACAACAGTTACAAGACACTCAGGAAAGAAAGAGAAATTACCTTTGTCATCCAAGAGAAATTACCTTTCTCGTTCCCTCCTTCACAGTTCGTTACAGCCTTCCTGCCATCTCACACGGGAGCGTTGGTCCCCGCCTGCTGAAGGCCGGGGGCACAGCTCTGCCTCCGGTGATACCGCAGCTCCTCACGCTTTCGGCTCCCACCTCCCCACCCCGCTCTCCGATATAATACCAATTTCGGCTTCAATCTCCTTGTCCTTCACCAGCAGTCAGCTTGCTCCTCCTCCTTCTCCCCCCTTTCTCTTTTCGTACACAAATCCACCCTTAAAACACACCTTTGCTGCTTAAATTACCACAATACATTATTCGGGACAGAGACTGGGAAAATTTAGGTGATGACAACACGGAGCGATGAAATATGCAACCATGCGCGGGACCCAACGCTAGAGTGTGCTGTGTAGGAAATAACCTCGCACTGCGGACGACGATGGGCTTGATAACGCTGCAGGATGTCTCTCTCCAGACACCATCAGAAACGCTGAAGAACTGGATGAACTGGATGAGTCATTTTTATTTTGGCTCCTGGAAACGCGTGAAGCTCCCTCAGAAATCCTTGGTGAAGGCGGAGGGCTAAGCAGCAAACACAAGAGTTTCGAAGAAAGCAGAAAACACATCCAGGGGAAGGAAATTAAAAAAAAAAATTAAAAAAAAAAGGCAGAAGAAAAGCAGCAAGGAGAGAATAGTATCAGATATTCCCCTGTGTGGCTTAGTGGAGTGTCAGAAAAGAAGAGATTCACAAAGGCAGGATTATAAACCAAACCTGCTTTCTTCTCCTCCTGAATTTGTTTATTTGAAGCGTCGTGATAATTAAGTTGTGCATTTTGCCTGCAAGCCTGGCTGGGGCTGGATGGACTGCAGAGAAAGACTCGGGACAAAGCAACAGCAACAAAAACCCCAGAGCTCTCGGTGACTTCCCAAGTGTTGTCTCCCGATTCCCTCAGAGGAGGGAACGAGGCACAGACCTTCAGGGACACTGTCCAAGACCCCAGGCAAGTCTGCACCCAAGCCAGAACCACAGCTCAAGGTATTTCTACCTTTTGATTCAGCGTTTGAGGGACAGGCTTAACTGAGATAAGAAAATAAAAAGCATTTTAAACAAAATATTTGTGCTTTTTTAAAAAAAAAAAACTTGTTTTTATTTTGACAAGATTGAGAAACATCTCAACATACAGAACTCAAAAAAAAAATCATAAATCACCTAGTTAATTTACTGAAGAGGAAAAATACAGTACATACAAGACTCAAACATCCCCTAAGTTTATACAAAAGCCAGACTGTAATAAATTGCATTAAAAAGATATCAAGCATTACCTGACTGATTCAACATCGGCATTTGCCCCATTATTAAAAGGCACAGAAGACTGAGCAATGAAAATGTTCAGCATCACATCCATTATTGTCAGTAAATTCATCAAGATTAGCATAAAAAAAATTATTAAACTCATGTTTAATATTCACCACGTAGATCGGTAAGAAATCTTTTTTGGAAGGAGTAAGAAAGTAAAGTTGGAAAGGACAAACACTTAAATACGACGCAAAGGCCCTTCCTAGAAATCTACCTTCAAATCTTCCCAGAATCACTTTCCCAGCTGCGTTATCACTCAGCAATCATTCAAAAAAAAAAAACCCAAAAAAACCAAAAAAAAACCATTTCACGACCCACAAAGCCCACCTCCTCCCAGCAGCATCGCCATACCGCAGCAGCATCATCGGCAGCGTGAAGCCCTTCTGCTACGTCTTTGGTCGCAGACAGACCGCGAGCGCCGAGGCTACGGAGGTATCAGCAACGCTGCCAAACCACCGCCGGTCTGCTGGCCCCAGTCTGTAGTAGCCAGCACAAACCAGAACAGGTGGATTTGCCTATTTTCTTCTTTTTTTTTTTTTTTTTTTAATATATATATAACCGTATTTGAGGTTTTCAAAGTCACCCCGGGTAACACATGCAGCAGCCAGCTCCAGCGAAGTCGGGGGCAGATCTCTCCCCGATACCGACTTCTTCAAACAGTCTTTCGCTCAGCTTGTGCTCGGTGATGATATCTTCCACCCGAGTTACGTAAAGCATGGATAACAACACCCCCAGGAACTGCGAAAGGAAGGGACATCCCTCGTCAGAGATCAAATACTGTTAATCTCGTGCTTTTCGCAGCAGATTTTACGAATCTGTAATTTTCTGTATACATACGTCAGATATGAGACATATATACAGACAGAAAATCACATTGTTGTTATTCTTTGCATATAGGGGTATATTTTCGTGAACAGCAGAAGAATTACCACCCTTGTGCCTCCGAGCATTAGAAAGTCTTCGTGGACACAGGTAGGGGGAGGAGAGGACTCAAAAAACCCCAAGCGAAACCAAATTAACCCACCAAACCCTGCAATGCATCACAGTTATGCTATTAAACTACCAGAATGCCACCTCAGCTTATCAGTTATGTTAAATTTAAAGAAAAAATGCTAGTTAAATACACTCAAGATGGGATTTCGCATACCACAGCAACCAATCAGATACTCCCTTTAATGGCCAATGCACTGGCCCCTTCTTACCTGGGGTACCAATATTCCGAGCAGCACACCAGCCATGATGCTGTAGTTGTCCAAAAACCAAATTAGCACGGCATTCGTGCATCCGCGGACATATATAACGTGCTGAACGCTCAAGCGCTGCAAAAACAACAAAGCAGATGCTCAAACAGGGAGTCGCGCTGGTGTATGATACAGTTAACACGTGATAATTCAAAATTTCAGGGAGGCAAATTTGGTTCTCCTTCCCAGCTCTTTAAACCCACTGAATTCGACACAGGCCTCATCACTGATTCTTCCGTCTGTTTTTCAGCTGTTCCACACCTGAACAAGTTCTTTTAATTTTTTTTAAACCTTTTTTTCTTTTTTTTTTTTGGCAACTACTTTTCTGAAAGAAATGTGTCCGATCCACATTTTAGGCCACTTGGAAAGCAGAGAGGTCTTCTCTTTGGCTTTTTTACCTCTGCTTCCAAGTTGACAGTACGGCAGTGGAAAAAAACACAAATCGCGGACCAAGTGCTTTGCAAGAGACTCTAAAAAGGGCAGGAACAAGAGGATTTCAGATTCAGTCCTGCAAGCTGCGCTGCACCGTGACCCCAACCCATAATATAGAAAGCACTCGAGGCTGCAAAGGGTCCTAAGCAGATGAATGGGGTAAAATTAAGCGTATGCTTAAGTGCTTTGGGCGTTAGAGCCAGGCTGGAGCGTTGAGGTGATTAAGCCATAAATCAATGAATCTAAATGAAGACAGGTCATATGTAAAGATAACCGGTAATCCCCAAAACCAACAACCGAGGCTGGCATTGTGCGCCAAGTGCCTCAAAATGAGCTTTTTTAGACCAACCCCCCCCCGCACCAGCACTCCAAAGCCAGGAGCGGAGAACTCGCGGCAGATCCAATTACTGATTTCCCCGCTTAATCACTCCACAATTAGTGCCTTGATCTGGCAGTCTCTACTCTGGAGCAACCGGGCTACTCCCAAGAGGGAAAACCAGAGGAAGGAGGAGACCCCATCCCGCTCCTGGAGGGAGGAAAAGGCTGGAGGAGAAGTCCCACTCCTCTTCCAGGAATAACCATTACAGGCTTCAAAATAAAACACCCACGACTGGGTTATAAAATACTTAGAAACAGCTGAGTTGGCTTCAGCAAAACAGCTTTTACTCAGTAAGAAACTTGGGCTTTTCGGTATTAAAATCTTACCCCAACTCAAGTCACCACTTAAAAGTATTGGAGCATCTTTCTTTGTATTAACCCTTCAATTAGCGTAAGGGGGGCGGGGGGAGGGGGCAAGATTTGGGAAGGAACACTTCATGAGCGTCAAACAAGGAATCATGGAAGATAAAAGAAAGGGAAGATACTACAATCAAACCAGCTTATTTTTTTTTAATACATGAAAGGTACTCTACTCCGATTTAACTGTCTGGTAGACTTAAGTATGCAGAAGTCAATTTTTTAACTGACATAAAAAGTGCAGAGAAGCACAACGCTTCGCCATGGCAGGATGGATGCCCATTACTTTACCTCTTGGTCAATGGTTTTGTATCCGCACATAGTGTTGACGATGTCTGTCTGAAAAGAAAACAACAAATATAAACTAGAGCAGAAAACAAAAATCCCAAGAAAAATACTATTTTTAGTCTTCTTGTGTTCACCCAGCTCATATAACAGCAACAACAGGGGATTAGTCGCCAGTCCAACACCGATATCTTCCCAGCAGCTCCTGGGTCAGATGTAGATAGAGCTCGACGTGATTTTAGAGCACTCAGTGTCGCCAGTGTGTCACCACACAAGACTGTATTTGAACCGTGTCTCTCCAGCAAAACCAGCGTGGCGTCAGAAAGCAAAGCCAGCTACAGCAGAGCTGTACGCCACAGCTGCTTCCACAGAACAAACAGCTGGGTTTAATTTTACGGCCTTAATAACTTAACACATCTTATTAAGAAAAACAGGGATGAACACAGCCATCATACCATCACGATGACAAATTTAAACTCAGAAATATCTGAAACTCAAATAAGAGACAATACTACAAATGCATACACAAACATTTCACAAGACCAAATTTATTATATTTTTATATATCATAATATATACGAATGTAAAATTCAAATATTTAAGACTGAGTGTTTGCATTTATCACAGATAACTAATGCATTTTCTGTGGCCATTCAATATTTCGCCTCCGTCCCGAAGCTCTACCTGGCCTGGCAAAGCTAACATGGAAATACCATCCTTCACTGGCACGTCAACTGACGGAAAGCCCTCACCTTCCACCCAAGGAAGCCAAAATCACAGAGGAAAATGTGAATATGCACATGAGGAAAATAAAGCAGAGCAAACTCTTGCGTATTGACACTAAATTAAGACAAGATGCAGAGACGAGATTTCTAAATGCTGGTGGCCTCCGAGCGGTCGGTAGCCTGGGGTTCTCCTCCAGTGACCTCCTCAAGAGGGAAGAGGGTTGTTTGCAAAAGATGGAAGGCAGCTGGATGTTACCTAATGAGAGAAGCGCCAGCCAGGGTCAAGCTTTTTAAGCCCCCCAAAAAGCTGGGCTGTCATACCTTGAACGCGCGACAAACAAGGTTCAGCACCTTCCTAAAAAAAACCAACAAAAAAACCCCAAAAAGCTCTGAGCATTTCACAGGTCTGTTGGGAAAACCCACCTTTGAACCCACGGAGCGGGTAATAAGGGCTGCTGGAAGTCAAAGTGGGCGATTACTGGGCATCAGCGTGTCGCTGTGTCCGCTGTGAGTGATTTCCCACTTAACGAACCACCGGAGCCCAACAGGCGAAGGCACGGCCGCCCGCGGGGCGCCTGCCAACAAGGAACGCAGCCGCTTCGTTTCATTTTAAACACGGCCTTTGCTAACGGGACGTCGCGGCGCAAGAAAACGTACGCAACAGAGGGAAATGCATTAGGAACAGTATTCGGGGAGTCATTTTTATCTGCTGCAGTAGAGTAAGTGTTCAATAAATACTTTGACTTGAAAATAGTCCCTTCAGAGTGCCTCCCCCCCCTCCACCCTCCCAGTATGAGCCTGGTTCGTCTTAGCACAGAGCTTTTTAAGAGGATCAGGATCCAACCTCTGACATTAGCGGGAGTTTTCCATGACTACAAAGCGAATGAGTAATCACAAACCATATCTGTAGTTTTCCAGGACAGAAACCAGCCTGTATTTGGAAGCATTTGTCAAACATAGAAGATTTATGCATCTTCTAGTTAAGTTGTGGGGTTTTTTTTTTCCTCCAAGGCAGCTGGCCATACAGCCACGGCGTCAGTGCCATCCTGCCGCGCAGGCGTCTGTGCCACTTGGGTGTCACAAGGCACATGGATGGCATCCCGGGGCAGCAAAGCCCCAAGCCCTAACGTACTGCAGCTTCTCGCTGAACAACCCACCCGTAAATAAGAAGTTTGTTTGTTAGTCACTGATAGGATGAGGGGGAATGGTTTTAAACTGGAATAGGGGAGATTTAAATTAGATATTAGGAAGAAATTCTTTACTGTGAAGGTGGTGAGCCCCTGGCGCAGGTTGCCCCGAGAAGCTGTGGCTGCCCCATCCCTGGAGGTGTTCAAGGCCAGGTTGGACGGGGCTTGGAGCAACCTGGGCTGGGGGGAGGTGTCCCTGCCCAGGGCAGGGGGGTTGGAACTAGATGATCTTCAAGGTCCCTTCCAACCCAAACCATTCTACGATTCTATGATTTTGGAGCTACTCCCCACCTTTCAATTAACTTCCCCGAGCTCAACCCTTTGCAGGCTACCTTTAGGCTGCAAGTAGTTTCATCTCCCCCCCCACCCCACCCCCAGTTGCCAATGTAGCATACGGAGAATATACCCCCTCTTTTCCCCCAAGAAGGTTTTATTTTAGCGCTTTCCTGCCTGACAGGTTGCACTTGAAATCCACAGTGTGTTTGACTGTTTGTGCCACGGCTGGAAAGGCACCCGGCATTATTAGTTTCCGGTTATTGCAGCGCTTCACCTTCACGGCACCGCTGCCTTTCCACGCACACCAACTAACCTTTTAAAACAAGACTTCAAAAGAGAAACGAGAGCTACAGAAAAACAGGCGGTATTTCGCATGACCACTGAAAAGCCCGACTGCTCTTTACCAGACGGCTCTGCCTTCCTTTACCATCAAAAGAAGGCAAAATCCTGAGCTCTTCTGCTGAGTGCAGCTGTGCAACAGCAGATGCTATTTTCATATACGGGATTTTCTTATTCTCAAACACCTCAGATTTGAAGCATAACTGTTTAGCTTCGGTCGCTGAGAATAAATAAAAGCTCAGTGCAGATTTAAACAGAGTCTGTCTCATACTCAAAAAATGTGTAAGCATACGTAATAAACACCTTCATATTATACACATTTCTCAGCAGGACTACTGACACAATTATTGCATTTATTTCCCCTTTTTTTTAATTAATCAGCCACGTTCAAGACAGACATTGAAAGGGCAGCACATAACAGGCAGCGGTAGGCGATCCACCAGGAGCTCCACCGCGTCTGCTCTTACACATACGCAATTTCTCTGCCCCATATTCAGACCGAAGACCAAAACCCAGCCAGGCAGGGACTGCCCATACTGGTTTTAAGTCGAGGAATCTTTCTTTATCAAATTCAGCATTATGTCCATCCCTCAAATTCAGAGCCGTGAGTTAAAACTGCTAAAATATACATAAAACTCGTTTGCATGGAACTTAATGCCTGCTGCTAATGCTGCCAGCACCCGTTAATACTAGTTCATCACAGACTGAGAAACTGGTCCAGACTCCAACCGACCCCGAGGTCGTTTGCCCGCATTTCCAGATGATGGGGTCGTTCTGTTTCTCCTTTTCAAGCTCTCACGACCCACGGATCCGTAGCTCCCGTTTTCAGGAAGGACCCGTTTTCTTTCACTTCCTCCCCCAGACTTTCCAAAATAAGGCACCTTTTTAAGCGAAGGCCGGCGACCCGGCAGAGAGCAGCGATGCCGAGACGCCGGGATTTGGACGTACCTTATTTGTGACGCAGCAAGTGTAGGGCACCCCGCAGGCCAGCGGTCCCGGCGCCGCGCAGTTGTGGTACACGTTTTGTGTCCAATCCTTGTAATCTTCCCCACCACAGCATTTAAACTGGAAAAAACAACGCAAAAGGCAAAGGGGAAAAAAAAAAATTAAAAAAAAATCCGTATCTTAACAGAAACTCTTCTAATAATTAGAAAACAAAGTAAGGATAAAACAATTTTAAGAGCATCAAGCAATTTTGTCATTTTAGCAGCAAGGCACATATGAATGTGTATGATAGATACAACCAAAAAGAATTAAAGATATAGGTAGCGTTCCTCCATCGCTGATCGAGTCACTCCCCAGGGTGCCAGAGCAAAGGACCCAGTGCTAAGTTCCACCTCCCGTCTTTTCCAAGTTGAAAAATTATCTTTTCAGGTCCGGACATCATTAAACAATTTTTTTTTTACATTCATTCCATCTTCAGCTGTAATGTAAGTTTCTTCAATTTTTTTAAGGATTGTAACTACATTTCTAAATGTAGTCTAAAAGACAAAAGCGTTGCTATAAGGCATGAAAAAAATATCACTAAAACATTTTGGGTGTAATTTAGTAGAACCGAGATCTGGCAAACAAATACTGTAAGTTTACACCTACTTAATACAAATATTTGCTTTATATATTAAATGAAGAGAAGAGAAGCAGTTTGTTTAATCACTAAAATGTATATTCACTGCCTGTATACATAATTTTGGGCAGTGCATGGAAACTTTAAAGCATTATGAGGTCTAATGACAAAATTTCCTCAGAATGGTTTGCTTTTGACAGACTTTCCATGCTAACTTTGTTTTTCAAAGCAGGCTGCCATCTCCATAACGATGTCATAAAATATATATACCGCTTCCTAAGTTAATTTATTTATTTTTTTAAATCATTATTTGGCACGGTCACTGACATCACATGGGCCCTGACATCACATTTCTGAACATTTTCTGCTGCTTCTATAGCCTCTGAACCGTGCGGCAGAACTCTGCAATAATCCAATAAACATTTCAACACACCAGCCTTAAAAAAAAAAAATAAGGCTGTGAGTCAACTACACGTGCCATTAAGTAATGCTCAGCTGCGCTCAACACAATTTTTGAGTTTTAATTACAGGTATATACGCTTCCATGGGCATTTCCTTTGAATAACCACCTTTTTAAAGAGCTTGCTATATGCCCTCGAGCGAAAATAAAAGGCCCGGGTTCAAACAGCCTAATTGACACCTAATTTCTCTTTATCCGGCGCATCCTGTTAATGAGACACTTTTGAATGCCTTGGACCAGCCAGCAGATATCCTGAGCACAACAGCTTGGGTGGAATTTAGGCTGAGCTTCTCTGAATCCAGCTGTTGGGCCCCTATAAGCCCAAATGTTTGCAGGATCGGGCCCTGAGCATCCGAATCACACCAACCAAGGCAACAGCTGCATTTTGCCACCCCCCTTAACTTCTTGCCATGATTTAGAGGGTTCCAAATGCCAGCTGGGATGCTGGAGGAGCCCTGCCTGCAGCGACGCTGTAATGGATGATGCATGAGGTCTCATCCCCCTCGTCAATAAGAATTTGATTATCACATCACTGGAAAAACTCAAAGCTGTCGCCCAGGACCTACCACACCTCAGCGCTGAGTTAGTCACAGGAAAAAAAGGAAAAAAAACCACAAAAACCAAAACCCCATACCCTCTTTTGAACAGAATCCATGATGTTCTTGAAGTCTAAATCATCGTAGTAATTCTCAATTCCTCTTCTTATATTATCGTTCAAAAACTTGATTGTCTAGAAGGCAGAAGCAAAACAAGATTCATGGGTGACACACGCCAAAACACAATTAAAAGAACAGCTTGAAGCGACAAGTGTAATTGATGAGCACAAGAGGAAAGGTCTTTTTTTTTTTTTTTTAAGAAAAAAACAAATACCAGTTAAAAAAATCAATCACAGCACCGTTCTCTTTTACGGAAGCAGCCTCACTGCTGGTTTTGTGCTGAGAAGTGCGAACACTGTGAGACCTCTCCAGCGAGGTGCTGCTTCTCTGAGACTCTCCAAGCATCTCCCACAGACGGTCCCATTGTCCCCCAGGCAAGATCCCTCCCACTAGGCACTGGGGATCCCCATTGTTTTTTGGGTGACAGAATGGCGGTGGGTCTTGGCACCGTGGTCGGCACCGTGCCCAGGGCCACAAGAGCTGACTGTCTCCCTGCTCACCATCTTCCATGAATTTTATTTTCACCATTTTATTTTCCAAGGAATCCATAACTGCCAGATAATGGGCTTTATTCCACCTTAAGCAGACAAAAAAGTGGAAAAGATCCCATATCTGTATGTTTTACAGTCATGGTTTTGAGAAATATGGCAGCGGAACGGTGGCAGATATAAAACGGTACCTCCTCAGCTTGGCATATTAGAAATTAACTAAATGCTTTCAAAGCTCAGAAGACGAAGCAAAAAAATAAGAGCATTTAGTTTTCAACATGCAGCACCATCACAGCACAGTAAAATTTGAGATTAAACATAACCAGAATGTAGCAACTTCCCTTTCAATCCAGCTTCTAAAGCGATCCAAGCTACATCCTTGCA
The DNA here is from genome assembly GCF_000708025.1 of Charadrius vociferus. Taxonomy (NCBI): domain Eukaryota; kingdom Metazoa; phylum Chordata; class Aves; order Charadriiformes; family Charadriidae; genus Charadrius; species Charadrius vociferus. The sequence continues at coordinate 862,536 of NW_009646844.1, forward strand.
GGTCAGAAAGGAACCTGAAATACGCCTACACATTTTCTCAGTATTACAAACAGCCACACTTAAAACCAAAGCAGAACAAAAACAATTATCACACCGGGGATTAGAAACGAGAAGGGATTTTGCAGGACTATCCTAACTGGCCGAGAAGGAACAGCAGCACGTGCCGACTACTCTGGTGCTGCCCCACTTGGGCTCCACAGATTTGAGAAGGAAATAGAGAAAGAAATGGGAAAAACCAGTGAGGCATGCAAAACAATCAGCATTTAAATGGAGGCTATTACCCTAAGCTTTTATTAAATACTTCCTTCTCCTCCTGGTACTAACCCCAATTTCTCCCTTAACCCCGTAAAACAACCAACCAAACCTGTCCCCGAGCGTAGCTGTCCTGCGCAGACAGCCGATACACGCGTCGGGGAAAATGCTCACTGCACAAAACCCACAACAATACATTCGCTTTGTCCAAAAGTCATCAGCCATTCTTCCTTGCCCTCTCAGCAAATACCCTCTTTGGCATCTACTTCTTTTTCTGTCAACCGAATTCTCTGCATCCCGTGATGCCCACGCTCCTACGCCGGACAGGCTGATCCGCTTCCCTCGGATGAGCCTGGTGCTCCCACCAAAATAATTTGGAATAAATCCTTGCACGGGGCTGAGGCGGCGCCTACAGCAACAGCGAACAATGGCTTCTAAAAATGAAGACAACTCATCCTCTGCTCTCACAAGGCAAGTCCACAACCCCAGTACAGCATGGAGCAAGAAGAAAACACTAGCTAGGGAGAACATAACACTGCTTCAAAATAACAATCACAGAATCATGAGTTGTTATTTTTAAAAACATATTTTTAAAGCTTTTTTTTTTTTAATAACATATGTAACATAATACGTATGACTTCTTTTTGCAGAAATGAGATCAGCAGGATTGGGGTGGGGAGGGAAGAGTTCGTCTTATTCAGATTCTCCTTTTAATGCTCGTATTTTGCCAGATTAGAAAAAAAAAAAACAGAGCATAGAAATCTAGTACTTGCGACATTGAACACATGTATGTTTAAAATCTATATATTATAGATTTTATATAGCTATAGATATAATAGTTATAGCATGCTTGCAAATGATGAGGTCTCCTACAGAAATTAGTTATGTTGCTTATGGATGTGGGCATTGAAGAGCTGTCCTTTAGGCAAGGTAAAACATTTTAGCCACTAAAAAATACCAAAGTCTCCAAATCCAGCTGGAAACTTCCCAAATCAGCGATCTGAGGCCCAGAAGGCAAACGAGAAGAAAGCATCTTGTAATACACGAAGAGCTGGAAACTCGTTTTGCCTGTATGGCACATTCTTCGTTACCGGATTTTCTCCAAATTCTTTAATCTGGAATTCATCTCTGGAACGGGTGGCCAATCCCACCCGTCCCCGAACCTGAAACGTGCTGAAAAGCCCGGATTTGCCTTCAGACTTCCATCAGTTAGCGCTCAGGCGACAGTTTTAACGCCTTTTATTTGCTCAGTAGCGTAGCCAAAACGTCATGGATTGTGAGTAACGTTCTTGGTGAGCAAAACCGAAAACGCCAGCAGCTCACCTGGTTTCTGAAGATGAGGGCCACCACTCCACCAGTCAGCTCAATCAGCAAGCAGATACCAAGAATGTACATGAACTGCAAAAAAACAATCGCAAGTGAGTCCTTAAGCAGAACAAAACCCAATTACTCTTTCAATTGGTGGCCTTAAGTCTGTAACATTCGCTTGCCAACTTACTTGGCTTTCCGCATGTGAGATGGCATTTTAAAGAACGATAGAAAATTATGGCTTTGTTCTTATAAAGCTGTTCGTGCCACAAGAAAGCCTTTTTTTTCCCTTCACTTGAGTCATTCTGGGTTTTGCCCAATTGGCAAACACACGATTTTTCTGCTTTGAACGGACTCAAAACCGATAGAGGCATTTACCATGCCAAGATACTTCTCTCCGTAACAGCATCCCAGAGAAGCGTATTGATGGACAGCTACAAACCGCACCGAACATGGTGGTTTTATGCTTCCTTACCAGTACTTACCTGCTAGATTTTGCTTCTTGGGTAAAGCAGTGCTTTAAGATAATCCAAACCATCTCCTGCTAAATTGCCAGCGTTAAATCAAAACAAAATTGCGCGCTGGGTACCGGTCTGCATTACCGAGCCAGCGGAGCGCAGAGCCTGCACGATGGGCACTCACAGGACTCGCTGTGCTCAGGGGTAAGAAAAATTATACCTGCTTGCTCTTTATTTATTTATTCATCTCTGTGTATACATATATACACATGCGCACAAATGCACTTGCACACGAGCACAACATGTGCATCTGCGACTACTTCTCAAAGCGCACGCAAAATAGGAGTAACGCGAAGAAATCCACAGCAACACCAGGAGATGACTGCGACCTGCCAGTATTTGAAACAATTTTCCAACCCAAAGGATTCTTTAGGTATAAAAGATGGCTGTTAGGTGAATTTAGGTCCGCTTCTCAACAGCAAACTTCATCAGGAAAGAAGTTTTAGAATCTCTCATCTGAAAATCACCTCTAACCCTCCGCCCTCAAAGCTGGTTTAATTTCTGGGCTCTCAGTCCCGGTATCAGTGTCACAAATTCACTGGACTGATATATTTTCTCGTCCTAAATGTGGAATCAGCCTGAGCAGCAGACATCAGGGGTTCTCTTCATTTAAATACCCTACCAGGTTTGCTACCACAAAGGGAACAGAAAACGTCCTCATCATCAGACGAGGACACACCACCACGCTCAGAGTGAAAGAAGCCACCACTGCCCAAGGACCGGCTCTCAGTAAAATGCCATATGCGCAACTTCCACCTGCAACCGTGGCGTTCTACAGGAATTTCCCTAAAATTTACCCTTCTGGAGGCGCCGGAGAGAAAAACTGCGTCCCTGTCACTTCCCCCCTCCCAAAGCCCTCTGGTGCCACACAGCTAACATCATAACACCCATTTCTCCCCCCTCTATTCCCCGCAGGCAGACAGACCCCAGCCACCGCCAGCCTGACGGACGTCAGCCCATCACGGGGGTTCTTTCTCCTGCAGTCTCCTCCAGGTTGAACCAAGAAGCATTTGGAGAACCACCAGAGACTGCAAACTCACCTCTGCGCTTAACGCCCCAGCAGGCAAGCTTTAGGGAATCCCCCTGCAGCTGACAGGGAGAAGTTGCAGCCAGATTTCGGCTTTTCCTTCAGTCAAGGGGCAGAACCATTCTTCTCTTCTCCATCCCACCGCGGCACAGCCGGGCCAGAGAAAGAATGGGCACCGCGGTGCCAGGCTAACGTCGAACGGTATGTCAACAGCGGAGTTTGCACAAGATCCACACGGGCTGATAATAATTCACATTGCTGGTGGTTTTACGTAAAGCCCTCAACTATTGGAAAGCTGGATTTCCCAGCGCCGGGCTCTGACCCTCGCCCGTCCTGTCGCTGCCAAGGCAAAAATCTGTTGCTTCCCAACGGAGGGATGTCCACAGACCACAGTTAGGGGACCACTGCCGTAAAGCAGTTTCAGACTGAATTAAAATCGAAAAAAGCAACTTTATTAACATATTTTTCAGTGCAGAGGTAGCTATGGGTTTGAATTCAGGTGACGCTGAAAAACAAAAGCAGCGAGCCTTAAAAAAGTAAGACAAAAACCCCAACACTTACTGTTTGAAGAAGGCATATATTGTCTCTTAAGGAAGCCAGTACACCCAGAAAAGATACCAGGAACATTATAATGCCCAAAAGTATTAAAATAATTGCTGGGGCTAGAAAGGCACTTTCTAGAGTTTTGTACTTCTGTCTTTCAACTTCTGCATAAATCCCAACTGCGAGAACAAGGGCTCCGATCACCTGAAACAGAAAAAGAGAGGAGCACAGATGTTACTCATCCTCCCAGTAAACACCCAGATGACATTTCGTGAGTACGCAGGAACCTGTGACCACTCACTTCAGAATTAATTATAAACAACGAAACACTCAAATCAGAAGTTTGGATTAAAAAAAAAACAACAAAAACCAAGCCAACTCAAAGGCTAAAGCAGAAAAAAGCCGAGTTAGAAACAAACACTGAGACTTGTTCATTTCCAAAACTTATTCAAATAATGTTTTAACATTCTGGAAGTTAAACAAATTGAAACATACGTCACTGGTTGAAATGCAATTTATTACTCATCTGAGATCATATATATTACATACACTAGCAAATATCATGGTATTAATATTCCTCCTTTGCATGTCCATCTGCTTTTCCCTCTCTGTGTGTACCTCTGTGTGTGCGTGTATATATATATTTATATATGCGCCCCTAACACAACACTATTTCTAAACCAGCCTGTGATCAACATCTTATTTGTCCCTTCCTATCAGCTCCTATTGTATTTAGGGTGAGTAAATATGGCCATCCCATACCTCCAGACCTCCTGCCATTGGGGGAAATGCAGAGGATTAAAAAGAAAAAACGCCAAAACCTGCAAGTTTGAAATTACGCCACTTTCTCGAGCACTACCAGGTAAAGCTGGCAAGTGCTGCAAGAGGCGATGCATTTCGTTTAACACAGTAAAGATATTTCAATCAAAATAATCATGGTAAAGTCAAAATCATTCGCTATTAAGGCTACGGCGTGCTGCAAGTCACTTTGAATTATGCTGAATTCGAAAAAAAAAAAAAAAAGAAAAAAAAAAGCAGCCCACAACACTTAATCATGAAAATTGCAATGGAAAAAACTTTAATACCCCACTCCAACAGCCAGGCACATCCTCAGGGAAGAGCCCAGATGCCCATCAATCATTCTGGCAATCTGATAAACAGCATTCCCCTTTTCTGACCCGACATTTCAGCAGTAACCCCGAGGCCGCTCCCCGCACACCAACGGCAAGGAGAGCGCGTTTCTTCAATACACGAAGCTTTTTGGATCCCACACAAAGGTCTAGATGGACACATGACACGCTCGGTTGCAAGATCGTGAGTCCAACAGTCGAAATACTTTTTTTTCAGTTATGGGGTATCTCAAACTAAGCAACATCTTACTGGAAATTCTTGATTTTTCTATAGGTAAGAATAAAAAACCCACAGGACGCTACGTGAGGAATGCCACCAAGCTGTCGTTTAAAAAAGAAAAATCTCAGAAGGATTCACCCATAAAAATAAACATACCAAAGCTATTTAAAAAGCAGCTTAAAACTTCATGCGACCAAATTCAGAGTAAGTGCCCCCTCTGACAAACTCAGAAATTGTACTGATTATGGAAGGGAGAGGAAAAAACACCGTGGACAAATAACAGGTACCCAAATTTACCATTATATACTGCGAAGCTACAATTAGGTTTTTTTATTACTAAATGGTCAATTCATAGTGTTAGCTTCACTCTTTAAAAAAAAAAAATCAAATTATTTGGGTAATAAATTATAAATTTCTTTTTGGGGAGAAAACAATATAAACAAACCAGTTTGACATATTTAAATACAGTTATAACAACTGAGGAAAGAGACTTAGAACAATTATGGAATATAAGATTTGTAACTGTACACGTATATGTGATTCAGGAGTTCTACTATTACTGTTATCTAAAAAAAAATAATAAAACAACAAACAAAAAACCCCAACAAATCTAAAAACCTGATACCTTTGTGTCCGAACTGCATTTCCCTTGCTAGGAAAGCAGCAGATAATACAACTTAAAAGATTCTCTCGCAAGCATGAAAGAACCATTAAGAAGCTCAACACTTGCCTGGTAGATCTCTTGCTTAGAAAATAGTAAAAAAAAAACCAAAAACCCCCAAAAAAACACCCCAAACACGGGACATAAACCACAGGGATGAAACTTGACGGGGATAATCTGAATTTCAGAAGTGCGTTGTTTCAAGCCTAGAACATTTTACGGGGGATAAGTGGGGAGGTTCTCACCCCTCCTCGGCTCTCTCCTCGAAGCGCACCCAGCCGCGTGCTGTGGGAATGCTGCAGGACACCGGGCGTCAAAAATTGCATCGCTCCCCAAGAAGAGGGCCACAAAACAACCCCTGTAACGAAAGTCCCTCCAGCGATCCTAAATTAACCGTCCGGCAAACGGTGGCACGCAGAGGGCACGCGCCGCGGGGAGGCTTCAGGCTGCCTTCAGCATCGCCGCTGCTGCGCCAGGGGAAAAGCATCAGCTAACAAATAAAAAAAGTCAGGCTGACCTATCACACAGCACACGCACTCCAAGTTTTATACAGATTTTTGAAGCGTAAAAAACTATTGCAGGAGGGGGAAAAAACCCACCTAAGCACACAATTAAAATCCTCATTCCTTACCAGCAGGATTTATCCTTTTATTACCTTCTCTCTCCTTTTTTTTTTTTTTTTTTTTAAGCATTTAATAAAAACCTTTGAAACCTTTAACATGGTCAATCCAGTAGCAGGAATTATTTATGCCACGCAGATGTGATAACTTAGCGAACATCCCATTCTCCGGCACTGTGCTCTCCCTTCCTGTGACCAGGGCTGGAAACGCTGCTTTTACGTAGGCGGCCCAGCGATATATATACTGTTTACATCCTGCAGTCTTCACAACAGCTCCCACTTTGGCAATTCACACTGCATCCGCAGGAAAAAAAAAAAAAAAAAAAAAAAATTAACCGGCCTTGACTCACGTTAAATGAGTATCCACCAGCAAAATCAGGGACTTTTCTCTGGGGCTTTTGCACCCAGCGAAGTCGCTTTCCCAAGAGAAAGGGAAAAATGTTTCTTTCCAAGTAGCGGTTTTAACCCTGTATTTACAACACTTAAATAAAGTGCGCGCTCGACAACAGCACCTTCTGTTTAAAAAGCTGGATGCTGTTCCAGCCGGGTGACAAAAATGGCATTACAGCCTCATTCGCCACCAAAACAGCTGCCCGGAAAAGTTATGGTGACCACTTTTTAAAAAAGCCGCGGGGTGACATGGGAAGACACAGCAGCGTCCCCTCCGGCATTCCCACAACGTTTTCATCCCCCTTCTGCTTTTAGGTATGGCCGATATTCAGTTCCCGGTGATTTTAAGCAATCCTGGGGACTCAAATCCAGGTGTTCGTCACTCGCAAAGGTACCGGAGGAGCAGCAACAGACGGGGGGAAACCGAACGGCCTCAACATCCCGTACCTCAAAGCCCCCAAAAAGCAGCAAAAGAACACAAATCACCCCAAATTTAAGCAAGCCCATAATCCACAGCCAAACTTTACCCCACTGACACCAATTTAAGAGGAGAGGAAAAAAAAAATAAAAAAAAAAAAATTCAGGCAGACTGAAAAAAGGAACCAGACTGCAGACATTTACGGCTAATGATGAGATCTGCTTCACTAAGCTAGAATAAAAGACAATTTTGGGCGAGAAGCCCACGTGCCATACCCCACACAACCCGGCGTGTGCTCGGCACGAATGCTGGGAGCACCAGCCCCCCCGAGGGCAAGTGCTGGCAGCCCCCATCCTTCCTCTTCCCCTTCCTTTTCCCCTTCCCCTTCCGCCAGCCCTCCCTCCCAGAGCAAACCATCTCCCCAGCAGAGGATTGAAGCACTCGGTCATAAACAAGAGCAGAATGTTGAAAATCCAGAGCAAGCAACGGCAAAGAGTAAATAAAATGCTCAGGCGGCTTGAAAGAGGCTTTGTCCTCCGGGGACACGCCGAGAAATGCTTCGGAAGGGCCCTTTTTCTGCGACCACATCGATTCTTACATCCCGGCAGCAAGGATCCCCACTTGCCGACGGAAAACACGGAGGGGACAACACGCGCAGTCCTTCACGCACGGAAAGGCTTTGAGAAATAACACAACAAATGTCCCTCTTCTGAAAATCGCAGCTTGCAGAGAAACGCAGGGAACTTCCGGAGCCTAAAACAAAGGGTTTCCCTCAGTCGGTTTACATGCGAAGAAAGCCAAAAGGAACGCTGCTATCAAACCTGGTAGATCTAAACCTCTTCTCCCCGGCCAGGCACCAATCCACCGCGACAGAAACCCCGGGCAGCAAAACAAGAGCTTCAGCGGCGTTTTAAACTGAAAGAGCCAGAAAGAAACCCCACCGGAGCATCTCGTACACGGGTACAGCCTGCAGCCAGCAGAGCCTGACAGCATCACCCCCGCATCCCCCAGCCTGGAAAAAAACATCTTTAAACACCGTGGTCCTTACGGTGAGTCCTGATGGCGCCTTTCCAGCCCCAGGGGGTGCGCAGTCGGGGCGAGTTTGCCACATTTAAGAAGTCGGTGGTCATCATCCGGACCCAAAGGCTGGGGCTTCCTCACTTCCAGCAGCCAGCGCGTGGGTTTTACCCTCGGCAGCTGCCCGAGGACAGCAAGCGTGGCACACCTTTGGGTTGGAAAGCTTCACGGTGTCACCTAGCCGAGGCGCAGAAAAGGAATTTTCCTATATGCCGACGAGCGAGTGCGTAGGGCAAAGGCTTTAAAACAGACGCACGAACGACTTTTATCTGCCAAACTTCCAACATTTACGAGTCCCTTCTGTCCTCTGAAACTAGTCGGTCGGTCCCGGGTTGGGGGGGGATGGGGACAGCCGGGGAGCTACACCCACAGACACAGGTGTGCCGCCCGCTGCGGAAGCATTAATGATTGCAAAACACGGGAGCACCGCACCCCACGCACGTCCCCCGTGGACCACCCACACCCCGTGCTTTCCCACGCGTGCACCGCCTGGGGCTGGGGGAGCTCCCCCC
>NW_009646844.1:871846-875849 GCF_000708025.1 Charadrius vociferus
GGAAAATAATAATAATAATTAAAAAAAATATATATATCTATCTCACTACTCAAACAGCCATCGAATACGGCTGCCGGAGCCCAGAGCAACGCACACACACATCCATGAACCTCTGCAATTGCCAAAATGACATAAAGTTACAAAAATACATAAATGTGAAGCTGCTGCTTAGGCGCTGGCTTTTTTGGTGAAGCATCCATAAACATGGCAAAGCACAATCCCTGCACTCCACTGCTCTACACTCTGTTGCACAATTAAGCAATAACAGAGCATTTACCTTTCGTTACAACACCCCAGACATTGCAGGTGCAAAAAAAAAAAGGTCCCATCCTGCAAATAACATGGCATAAGGGCAATACTTAATGGGCATATTGCACCAGCCACGTTTTTTGCCTACGCCGACGCTCATCCACGTCCCGCGGCCGTGACAGCGGGTCAGTGTTGGGTCTTACACAGCGATTATGAACTGCAAACGCCGTTCGTGCCTACGAGATGAAATAAGCCCTTTCAAGCTGGCAGCGCTGCACTCCCGTCCCACAAAGGACTATTTTCCTCTGGGGAGAAAAAAAAAAGTCTCATTCAAAGTGGTGGACAACTGTCACAGAGTGGGTTGTTGCATCCTGGCCCAGGGTAGAGACAGACAGCATTGAAAATCAGCGTCTGGTGTCAGAGAAGATGAAGTACGGCAGCATTTATTCTTAAATTATCAAGCAAAGAGATTGTGGAAAACCTCCGAGCTGCGTATGTAAAACCCTGTAAGTGGTCCGTCGCACATCATTTTGTTAGGTACATGCAATAAACCAGTAGTTGCTACCAAAACCTCTTTCATAAAGCCTAAAAAAAAATATATATATACATATATATTCCTGGGTAATTCTGTTGTAAAATGCGTCATTGCTTTTGCATGCACCGCTAAACTCTGCTTCTGGGAAACAAATAATCCAGCCTGGGTCCCTGCCAGAGACAGAACAGCTCATCACCTCTTATATTTCTGACAATAATACAATATCCTAGAGCATTCATCTTCTAAGATAGCAACAACTTCAGTTTTTAGACAAATTTGCAAATATCCCCAACACTTACCAATGGTGTGCAGGCTGGAAATCGCATCGCTTCTCGTGTAAGGGCTGGGAATTAGAGTCTACCACGGGTTCTTCATGTCTCATGGGCATTGTTGGCATCCAAACGCATTCCTGTCACTCACGTGTTTTCCTTGTTCGTGTGTTTAACTAAATTAGTAGTTTTGGTTTGACTTTCCTAAACGCCTCACCTTTTGTCCTTTGTGGTCTGATAAAATAAAATTTAAATAAAATTTCAGGGCACGACCAGCTGGATGAGGAAGCCGATTAAAAGGAGTGTCCATTTTCCTGTTGTTTTCACTCCGAACTGAGCCAATATGTCGAAACAGGTTTCTGTTACAAAACCCTATGAAAATAACCAAATAACGCTTTTCTTTGTCTGAATCCCAGGCTTTGTCTAGACAATGAAACAGCAAGATTTCTGGCCCCGATTAGTCTAGTTTCGTGGCAAAGGGTGGTTTGAAGTGAGACGTTATGAACTGCCTGCGGCACTGAGGGTCCTTCTGGGTTGTGCCCTCTCCATCCCAGCCCGATACGGCACGGAGCGGCAGTTTTCCAGCCGAGCGCTTGGCATCTCCGCTGGCATCGAGGCAGATCGTGCATCACAGCATCCGCTCCCGAGGCCATCCCATGGCTCAACCGGCAGTGGGTTTTGCTCACGTTAGGGATCGGTGACCTCCACATTTCCTCATCCACCTCCAGCGCTATCGGGGTTGTTGTGAGCATGTACAGGGCACAGTAGATCCCGTGAATCATCTTCAAAAGCCACAATCTGCAGCACGTTTGACCCAGGGCTTTAGGGGATCTGCAGAAAAGGGAAGGGACTCACAGCTAGCCCTGCACTGGGGAGTGTCAGAAAGACCCTGAGCTTTTCAAAGCTCCCACCAGCATTGCTGCTGCTTTCTTTCAGCCCAAGCCCAGCTGATAAAGCTGCAGTCCAGCTGTACCTTTCCCCTCCCCAGGTGGACGCTCATGGTCTGCACATCCCGCTCTCAGAGCTCTTCCATGGACAAAAAGTCCTTCCTCCCAGAGCTGAGCCCAACGTACGATACGATTAAAGCCTCTCCTGCCTCTATAACCTTGCATTATTTTTTTTTCCAAAAGACAAAATGCACTTTATTCACCCTTCTGGACCCGCATCTTTTGTTTGCATCTCACCTTTTGCTCAGACCTGGGATCGGTGACTCAGCACAGCGACGTTTGACCTCGACCAATCCTGCCCATAATAAAAACAACAGTGAAATCAGCCCAACCCAAAACCCCTGCGCTCAGGTAGTCCCTTCCCCTGGTGTAACTCCAGAATCATCACAGAGGGGGGTTTTCCCCGCAGTCCCAGGTGAGCATGACTTTCCAAAAGGAATTTGGAGCCTGCCTCTTTTTTTTTTTAAAAAAAAAAAAAAAAAAAAAGCCCCCAGTTTGCAGATCAAAAAGCCAATAGCACAGGCTGCGTTGCTGGCCAGGCTCCAGGATGATAAAGTCATCCACGCACAACCAGCAAACGAATAAAAGGTGTGGGTGTGTGTAAACGAAAGCAAGTCCCTGCTGACTCGTATGATGAAATGTTGACCAAAGGGTGGCAAGCTCGACGATTATCACCCGAGTGACCCGATCAGGGACCGGAGCAGACAGCTCAGAAAAAGGTTCTGAGGAACTGCTGGCACCCTGACTATCTTCACATTCAAAGACAGCCGAGAGAGATTTTGAAACATCTCCGTTGAAACATTAAAAAGCGCAGTCCTTTCTCTAAGCGCTTGCTTACATTCTGCTTTCGATAGCAAAGACGGATGAAGCACTTTAGGTGCGCTCTCGGCTAAACTTATGGAGGTTTTTGCTCATATTCTCCTTAGAATTTGAAAAGATTTGAGCAAGCCGAAGGGAAAAAAAAAAAGTCTGAAGAACACTATTAGCTGTTGAATTCATATTGCAAATCTTGGAAAGCCCTCCTGGATGGCATACAGAAAGCAGAAGGTTCATAAGCTGTTTAGTGAAGTGTCAGTGGAAGACTTTCAAGAAGAGCTAGGAGCAGCTCTGCAGTGCCCATGAGAAGATACGTACAAGAGTATTTTTGCAGTTTCTGTGTAAGGCAGTGAGTGGGATTACGTGCAGGAAAGCCCATTCAGGCTGCGTTGCTGGCCAGGCTCCAGGATGATAAAGTCATCCACGCACAACCAGCAAACGAATAAAAGGTGTGGGTGTGTGTAAACGAAAGCAAGTCCCTGCTGACTCGTATGATGAAGTGTTGACCAAAGGGGGGCAAGCTCGACTATTACCACCCGAGTAACAGATCAGGGACCGGAGCAGACAGCTCAGAAAAAGGTTCTGAGGAACTGCTGGCACCCTGACTATCTTCACATTCAAAGACAGCCGAGAGAGATTTTGAAACATCTGCGTTGAAACATTAAAAAGCGCAGTCCTTTCTCTAAGCGCTTGCTTACATTCTGCTTTCGATAGCAAAGACGGATGAAGCACTTTAGGTGCGCTCTCGGCTAAACTTATGGAGGTTTTTGCTCATATTCTCCTTAGAATTTGAAAAGATTTGAGCAAGCCGAAGGGAAAAAAAAAAAGTCTGAAGAACACTATTAGCTGTTGAATTCATATTGCAAATCTTGGAAAGCCCTCCTGGATGGCATACAGAAAGCAGAAGGTTCATAAGCTGTTTAGTGAAGTGTCAGTGGAAGACTTTCAAGAAGAGCTAGGAGCAGCTCTGCAGTGCCCATGAGAAGATACGTACAAGAGTATTTTTGCAGTTTCTGTGTAAGGCAGTGAGTGGGATTACGTGCAGGAAAGCCCATTGTGAGGAGAAGGAGATACTACACGTATTACTACAAGTATTAATTTCTAGAATACCACCACTTGGGTAATAACGCATCGGAGAAGACCTGCTTTAAGGACTTGCAGCGGTTAGGTGATGGGTTAACTGAAGG
>NW_009646844.1:875874-902652 GCF_000708025.1 Charadrius vociferus
GGGTGGGCTGAGCTGGTGGAAAGCATCCTGAACCGATAAATACTGCCTTGTTATGGGGGAGCCTGGCACGGCTGCAGCTCCAGGAACTGAGGGAGCTGGAAAACCACTGCCATCCCAGCATCACATGCACCGGCGGTGGGGGGAGGTTTTTCCTTTACGTTACTCGTCAGGAGCTTTCTGAATCCTGAAAATAGGTCTTAAAGCCTGAAAACAGGTTATTAATACCTGAAACACTTCTAGCTTCCAGCAGAGCAGGCACGAGCCAGCGCCAAGTACTCTTTGAAATCTCAGCCTTCAACGCGTTGCTTATGTTTCTGTCACTTACGGCAAAGCTGAGAGCGAGCAAGAGCGCTGTGCTGCGAGCAGAGCGGGGAGTCCAGGGGTTCCCCTTTCCTACGAGGACCAGACACTGCTCCTTGCACAGTGAGGCCAGTAAGTTTCTGCAGCGCACGCCGGGAAAGGGGATGCAGCAGTCGGAAGGGGGAGCGTCCCTGGGTTCAGCCCCTCGGCATCGTGGAGCGTGCAGGCTGGGAGCTGAGGATCCTCTGGATGTTTCCGTGCTGGAGAGCAGCTGGGGAAGGATTTTTGGAGTTCCGGATGAGACCCTGAGTGCCGGCTTCCCACTGAAGCCTTATTAGAAGTCCCAGCTCTGGTCTAGTCTTGACAAATGCCAAATTATTCACCGATGACCCTTCAAGCACCAACAGGACTCCTTGCTGTAATTTAAATAAATAACATCACACCAAATCTACTAAATATGGCTGGTTGAGTAGTATTGTATTGGGCAGCCACCATTAAGTAAAACGTATTAAAAACGCTTGATAAGCCTCTGCATAGTTGCAGAGAGCAAGACCACCTTGCTAAAATTGTGCTGAATATATTCTATTTCTTTTTTGGCTGTGAGAGCTCGCGGGAAGCCGGGGAGGGTCCTGGAAACGCAAGGATTGCGGGACTGGTAAACCCAGCAAAGTAGCTACCCTTGCATTTAAGCCTGTAAATCCTGATAGAGCAGCATGTACATTTCAGAGATTATTTCCAAACAAAAGGGGGGGGGGGGAGTTTCAAAAAAAAGGGGGGGGGGGAGTTTCTAGTGCCACTTTGCCGCATTTCATTTGATGTCAAATCGGTTGTTTAATTTTTGCCTGCAAGAGACTCCACCTCCTTTCAAAGTCCCCTTAAGCACTGTAGAGAATTTATCCCAGTACGGCTCCTGCCTCACACTTAACAGTTATGCAGGCAAAGAAAACCAAATGTCCTTAGTCCCATACAGAGGATTCAGATACCTGGTGCCTCGGAAAACCGCTGCCCTGGAAAAGGAGGATTCCCACTTGGATTGAAGTGTTTCCTGGCTTGATACTTCCATTTATATTTTCTTGGCCCTAAAAATATTCTAAAGGAAGATATTGCCTGTCACTGACCTGGAAAACGCCTTCCTGTCGTCCGTCCCCCCCCTGTTTTGGGGTGGTTTTTTTTTTTTTTTCTTTCTTTCTTTTTGAGGAAAAAGAAACTCAAGGGGGAGAGTTGTTCTTCAGTTTTTGCTCTTCAAGTGTAGGTTAAAATGCCAGGCAAGGAGGAGGCCCTCGGTATCAGTCATCTCCTCCTGGAAATGCATTGCATCACTTGGAAAACAGGACAAGAGGACAAGAGATATCTCGCCCCGATGTCTTTTTAATGGCACTTAGTCATACGCATGGGGATTCATAGCACCAGCATCTACCGCAAGAAAATGGGCAGATGCCAGAAGATTTTATTTTACGTTTAGCTGAGGAAAAAAAACATGGGCACATTTTCCGTTTTAAATGCTAGCAACATTTCGCAGGCTGACTCCCTCGAGAACGGCGGCAATTGGACGGCAGTAACCCAGTTCACCCAGCCGGGATGGCAAATCGCTTTGTGGGCTATCACTTATTCCTTCATCGTTATCACGTCCATCGTCGGCAACGTCACCGTCATCTGGATTATTCTTGCGCACAGGAGAATGAGGACTGCTACTAATTACTTTATCGTTAATTTGGCTCTTTCGGATTTGCTGATGTCTGCTTTCAACACCATCTTCAATTTTATTTACGCCAGTCACAACGTCTGGTATTTTGGCGAGGAATTCTGCCGTTTTCAGAACTGGTTCCCCATCACCGCAATGTTTGTGAGCATTTACTCCATGACAGCTGTGGCTGCAGAGAGGTAAGAGGCGAATGGAGAAGGTAAGGTCTGAAAAATTCACTGTTAAGCGTTAAAAAAATTATCGCAATACTCTCTGCAATTGGCCCGCACGGACCCTGTCAGGTGCCTTATCAGCAACGTGGGAGGAGTGCCAGGCAAATAGACTGCGGGGTTAGATGCTAGTTATGGCATGAAAGGAAGGCTCTCCTGTCTTATCCCTGGTCTGAATCACACCCGAATGTGTAACGAGTGGAAGCAGCGGGTATTTTATTGTTCCCATGACACTGATTATAAATTGTTCCCCAGCTATCCTGCAAACTTGTTGGTTTTTTTTTAAACCGCAAGAAGGACCTCTCAATTTGGACAGAGACAGAGTGATAGGAATACGCTGCAGGATGCTGAAAGTATCAGCGTCCACAATCCTTCTTGTGAGTCCGGCAAACCACCAGAAATAATGGAAATTGGATCAGGAACGGCAGAGTCTGCTCCAATAGTTCACAAGAATGACTTATTCCAAGAGGGAGGAAAGTAATTACAGTGATTTTGTTTGACTTGTGAGGTAATTTGGAATTTTCATAATACTCCCTCCCATCTGCCAAGTCTCTTTCACTTGCACTTAAATTTGTGGAGTCTGGATGTGTTTACAGCTCATTGTTAAGTAGCGTGACGCTGTTTTTCTTTTTACTAGAAAGTGGCCAAAAGTCCATGGGAATTTCCTCTCTTAAAGGCAACACCATGTAAAAGAAGTAGAGGAGGTTCAGCTCTCTTCTATGCTCTCTTCCCTCCCATCCTTCCTGTCTTCTCTCCATCACTTCCACTCTCTGCCTGGCCCTGGGAACATCTGTATCGTTTCCATACTATGTCCCTGCCGCAACCCCACGGCGAAGGTCTTCTCCCGGGCAGCCGGACCTGGCGTACCAGAAATACCTGGCGCTGTTTTATCAAGCCCTCCTGTTGACTTTGCCGTATCCTTCAGGTTTCCTCCATTCCTTATCAAGCGCGCGTATCCACGAAGGGCCCTTCCAGCTCCCTTGGGAGCGGAGCGAGCATCCCTCTGGAGCCACCCAAAAAGCCGTGCTCCGTGCGTCATCGGGGTCGCTTTCGTAGTTCCCGCCCCTGCTCCCAGCTCCGTTCAACCCCGGCACACCCAGGGAAGCAAGCGACAACACCGATCAAACCGGATAAACAAACCAGCAGGGGAAGGAAGGCTTTGCCCCGTGTGCATGGAACGCCCGCTGAAACCCGCACCTCGAGTCGGGGACACGGCCCGGGTTGACACGCGGCTGCCGCAGCACAGGGCAGTGGCCCCTGCGGTCCCTGGAAGGATGGCTAATAAGCAGAGGGACGAGCGACGTGTTTATCAGCCCGCAGTTGTCCAGATGAAAGCAAATCCCTATTTACAAGCAACCACAGCTCTGTTTTAGACTTGAATATTCTTTTGCTGTTCCTGGCTTCAAACCAAGGGTTGTTGGTAACTGCTATTTGATACATGTGGTCTGCCAAAGTGTATATATATATTTTTATTTTTTTTTAAATAAACCCACTTCAGCCTGTCCTCAGGTCTCCCCCACTCTCGTTCCTTGGGGACTTTTGGGGAAAGTACCTATACAGCCAAAATCTCTCTAGTCACGTGGCACAGATCAGAAAGAAAAGTTGGCATCTCACTGCAAACCATATTTAGCTATTCTTTGCCTGACCTTAAAATAGATCCTGACACCGTCTCCTGGAAACTCGCGGCTTCCATTTATTGCTATGAGAAGTTGCGTCCACTTGGGCTCCGTTGTTTAACTTTGACAAAACGATGTCTTTTGAAGTGGTTTATTGTAAGGAAGGAGGAGAAGTAGTAACAGCTCTGTAAATCATCTTTGTCTGCCGTGGAAAAGGCCCCGGTGGTGTTGCTCGCCGCTGGGTTTAGGACCACTCTGTTTCTTCCCTGTTCCAAGATGCTCTGTGTACCGCAGGAGCTGCTTCCACTGCACACTTTCCGCAGCGCTCCAGGCAGAAGTGCAGCATATCAGCTCAAGTTTCACACTCCAGTTAGCAAAAGTCTCCCAGGCCCTCTTCAGAAAGTGTGCAAGAGCATCCGAAATTCAGCTTGTTTTGTCTGCGTGGGACGAGGACCGGAGGAAGGGTGCCGGGAGCGTGGTCCCAGCATCCTGGGACATCACAGGGGAACGGGATGTGGAGAGAGGGCACAGGGTGTAGCGGGGGCAAAGGCAGCCCTGCCACAGAGAAAGAGCAGCCAGGAGATCTTGGTAAACCTCCCAACTTGCCGGAGCTTGCCCAAAAGCGCGGCTCGCCTGCAGGGATGCACCCCTGGCTGAGTGGGAAAGCCTCCACCCTGCCGCCCTGCAATACCTTCAGTACCTGCTGCCGCATCAGGCAGGGTGGCATCATTTATACTCGGGATTTACCGTTTGCCGACAGCCACGGATCGGCGGTTTGGGCACTTCTGTGGGCAAATATTCCGGAGAACATTCGCCGCTTGATTCCTCCCTGACCAGATCCCAGCGTCGTATAATGCTGCCTGCAGCAAGCTAAAGAAAAAAAGAAAAAAAAAAAAAAAAAAAAAAAAAAAGCAAGGTGACATGAAAATTTTATGGCTAAATAAGGCTCTGCCACCCTGCAGCCACCCTCTCTCTGTCCTGCAGCAGCGGCCGGGCAGAGCTCCCTCCCAAAAGCCCAGCCAGGAGACAGCACAGAGTTTGTCAGATTTTTCTCTATGAGAACCAGCAGGCAATTGGCATTTTCCACTCTATTTTGCCTTTGTAACAACCGTGACAGAGCGTACGGAAAGCATGACGGGAAATGCATAATTGATTATGTACTCGTTACGTATGAAGCCGTGCATTTCTACACAGGGAACTTAAAACCAGAGCGTGCCCCGGGGCTTGCAAGTAATCTAATAGTCAGATGTGCCGTGAGGGCTGTGAGCAGGTGTGGGACGAAAGGGTCAGCCTTCCCCTTCCACCCCAAGTGCAAGTGCCTGAGCATTTCCAGGCAGAGGTGGACAGCATGTGAGCTTTCCACGGCTAAAAAAAAAAAAAAAACAAAAATAAAAATAAAAAAAAAATCAGTGGGGAAAAGTGCAGGGTAAAGGCTACTCAAGACCCCTGTCTGCTGTTGTGATAATATGAGGCGTCAGAGGAGACTGCCATAATCAGTGGGTAACAGGGCGTTTAGGCTTTTTTTTTTTTTTTGGTACAGGAAGGAGAGAAGGGCATGGTTTTAAACAGTGCATAACTCCAAACTCGCACAAAGAGTTCACAGCACGAAATTTTAGACCAAACACATAAAGCACTTAGAAATTAATTAAAAAAAAAAAAAAAAGAGATTAAAAAAAAAAAAGAAAAATTCAGAGTAAGGGAAGTAATTGTGAAGACCATATGCAGAAGACACAGATGACTGCTTCCTCCTCGCCTCAGAAGCATCCATCCCCGTAGGTTTAACATATCCTGCCCTAAGACTGGAAATCATTCTCTAGAAAGGATTTAGCTCCTTCTAATTATTCATAGCCTCACACCTATCAAAATGTCTCTATAAATAAAGCCCACTGTACCCTCCTGGTGAGCTTTTACACTTGCTGTGCTTGTTATATAGTTTACCAACGCAACTGCAAAAGCATTACCTGTTTTTCTCGCAGGTACGTGGCGATAATTCATCCCTTCAGGCCCAGGCTCTCTGCTGGAAGCACCAGAGTCATCATTGGGATAATCTGGCTGGTGGCGTTTGGGCTCGCCTTCCCGCAGTGCTTCTACGCCGAGATCACGACGGACAACGGAACGACGAAATGCATCGTCGTCTGGCCGGATGACGTCGGGTCCAAGCACCAGCTCACGTAAGGGGAAACAAAAAAACTCCCGATTCGTGCAAAAGTTAACTGTGAAATTAATTTCGTCGCCAGGCTGCTGGTGACAGGCAGCACTGGGGGAGACGGTGGGGGGAACCACGCAGTGGGGGAATGCGGGTCGGGGGCAGCCCATCTCAGCTCAGTTTAAGCTTCTCGGGGTAAAGAAGGGTGATGCGCCATCCGCCCCTGCTTTGAAAAGGGGTTATAATAAGGTCTAGAAACCCTACATACAGGACTCGGTGGATTTAGGAGAAACCAGCGCAAAAAGTCTCTAAACAAGCAATAAATCCTGGTTTCTCCCGTTGGATTTTCTCCCTCCATCAGGCAGGAAAGAACCAGGTATCATTAATGCTGAGAAGCCACGTAATTAGCTAAAAATTATGCTGCTCTTTGTCGGGGGCGGGGGGGGGAAGAGTAACATGTTTCAAACATTCTAAGATTTTATAGACTGACTTATCTGGGCACACATCTGCGCTCCCAAAAGCTCCTAACTCTCATAGTGATTTCCTCCTGCTTTAAAGCAAGATTGTTCAGACAGATGAAACAAGCCATACCCTGCATTTAGGGGATCTGCTGTGATTAATCACTACTCAGGGCACGTGATACACAGAGCAGTTTGAGAAATTTATCAAGCAGAACATATTTATACGAAGAAGTAATGGAAGACCTGCAGAAAAGGAACAAATTGATTAACAAAATGGAAACAATTTTTCAAACCAAAACCAAGTGCTAAACTCCCCGCATCCATTCTTCGCTGTGAACACTTTTGCCCCGTGACGTGAACCAGCGACCTTTTTCACCTTCTTGGTCTTCATCTCTGGCAGACAGCTGGATGCCTCCTGCGGTTAGTTATTACCAAACTAACCAGTTTTCACACTAATATGTGCCAAGTTCCAAGGAGCTTCATGTAAGTTTGGCTGAACTGCAGCATATTCAGCCACTGACAATCAGTTGTCCCCAGTCTGAAGTCAGAGAAGAACAAAAGAGTAAAATCAGGCTCACATCACGTTGGGTGATGTTCCTCCTGGGGCACATGCTGGGGTTCACCAGCCTCCTGTTGATTGAGAAGGAGGGATAGTAGATAATCACTTACATATAAAAGCCACCGATGACCATTTCATTCAGAGGAAAAGCGTGAAGTTTATTTCTGCCGCATCCCCAGTTTGGGAAGGATTGAAACAGGAGCTTCCCAGCATGCCAACGAAATCTCTGCGGGCTGGAAAGGTTGGTCCTGAAGGCAGCAAATAACGGGGCAGGTTCTTTCTGGGATACCCAGCTAAGAGCAGCAGCTCCCAAACACCATAAATCACTTCATTCGCCAGCTCGCTCTCCCTGAACAGCCTCAGATTTGCAGGTTTCAGTAGCTCTCCTAGAAAGGAAGTTGGAAGCAGCGCTCCCCAGAAATCATCTTGAGTGATGGATCTGTTGGGACAAACGCCTGCAATACAGACCGGGGAGAAAAAGCCACGTGCGGCCATTCATGTGCTAGTCCAAATATCGAGAAAAAGAAATACTAGGAAACCCAAAGGAAAAAACAAAGAAATGGAGAACTGGGTTCCTCTGTTAGCTGTGGGTCCTCCAAATCCTTCATAGTTGAGTAAAACCAGCCTTCAAGATTTCTAGATTTCAGAACAAAGGAAAATCCTTTTCTGCAGGAAAAAATGTGTGTAATTATGAAAGAAACAAGTCCAAAAATACTCAAACAATGAACTACTGTGACTGCCAGTGCCTGAGAAATCTTGGATGTGAAGGGACTAAATTTGTAGAAGTTTAACCAAAACAAAGAACCTTAACCACGGAGGTTGACTTTGCAGCAAAGCAGCAAAACTACAAGATGAGAAGTTTCTTTTTGCCACATGCTCAAGCTTAGGCTCCCATTCTCTCCTCCTCCCGGGATGGGAACTCTAAGAGGGCTTTGCTGCACTCCACACATGGTATTAGAGGTTCAAAAAGAGATACTGCTCTGAGGACAATTTGGGAAGGGTGGAAAACAGGGACAAACTTGCCGCCTTTCACAAATATCCTATTTTTCTACATGGGGCCACCACTCTGATATTTGCAGCCGCCCCAAGGAGGAAAAAAAACCACCAAGTGCCCCAACACCCATTTCGACAGCGCTTGTCAAAGCAGTTGACCCCGCTTCGCCAAGGCGGCGAGTAACTCCAGAGCCCCGTCACGCCGAGAGAGACCGTTTGCACCCAGCCTTTTGTGGTCACTGCCAGCAGCGTGTGCCAGAACCCTCCTGCCTAATCCTCGTTTTTACACTGTTTATGTTAATTTGACAGCTGCTCTCACCGAGCGAGCAGGTTGTTCCCTCCCCATAAATGGTGGTTGCTTAAAATAACCAAACCCCAGCATGAGGGAACCAGCAGAAGCTTGTGGGGTAACGTGGAAAGCTAGGAAGGGTTGAGCTAAAATACAGCCAAGGGAGAAGCCAGGGTTTTTGGCTGGCGTAGCCTGTTGGCGATATATAATTGTGCATGCACTCACAGATAAAAACAGCCGGCAAGACCACTACAGCAACGACTGCCACTTGCTTCCTGCATGCTATAAGCAGGCAATATTGCTTCCTCGCTATCTGCGGTGTCTTCCCTGCCGAATCTGTGCACCCCGTCAGCAGCCAGCTACATTTTGAAGTCCCCGATCCGTGTTTTTTTCATTGTTGCTGAATTAAGTGGTGGGCACTACCGCCTGCATCAAGTTAACCCCGCAGTTTTTGAAATATTCCTTTTCCATATCTGTGATTTAAAGGTTCGTATTTTTACAGCCACAAGTTTCAGACACGTCTCTCTTTCCCGACTGCAGTGGGATAGCAAAGTTCAGGGTGGGTGGCCATGGACTGTAACCCTCTGATAAAAGATAAATGATATTACCCCGTCTTGAAAGAGCAGTGAATCCAGTCCAAGGATTAATCATCACAACACAAGAGATATGAGCTTTTGCTGTTTACAGAAGTCCCTGTAATGATGTTTGTAGGTGAAATTTCTGCTTCTTTATGCTTCGGGGTTGAAGTTAATAGAGGCCAGACACACATGTGCAAAAGGCAATTTCTGAAAGAGCCCTTCAAGAGACACACTGACTCTGAAAACGTGCTTGTTCTTCTTTTTCAGGTATCACATTGCAGTGATCGTGTTGATTTATTTACTGCCTTTAATGGTGATGTTTGTTGCATACAGCATTATAGGAATTACTCTGTGGAGCAGCGCGGTTCCAGGCAACCACCTTAACAGAGTCCGCTACGAACACCAAGTTAATGCCAAAAAAAAGGTCAGAAGTGAAACTTAAAAATAATTACCCTCAGCGCACCAGCCCTGCGGGCTCCAATTCCAAAACAGAGCTTGCATTCGATACAAAATCTTGTGAGATTGGGCATGAAAGGCTGACAAAATATTTTGAGCTGGGGGCAAAGGGCATCCCACCCAGCAAGTACGAGAAAAACGGTGATGTATGTACACCAGCCAGCCCCCAGGGAAGACAGGCGCGTGTCGGTAGGCAGTGGGCCAGTTCCCAGCAGTCCTTAGGGAGTGATGCCCAGTGTCCGGTGAATCTGCAACATCCCAGGATAACCCAGGCCCAGGAATAACACTCTGGTCTTGTGTTTCTAGTTTGTGAAGACCATGGTGGTAGTTGTGATCATTTTTGCTGTCTGCTGGCTGCCCTATCACATATACTTCATCCTGGGGAGCTTCAAGGAAGACATCTACCAGCAGAAGTACATTCAGCAGGTTTACCTCGCAATCTTTCTCCTTGCCATGAGTTCGACGATGTATAACCCCATCATATACTGCTGTCTTAACCAAAGGTGAGCGGCACGCATGTGTGCGCGCGCAGAGAAAATGAAAAGCTCAGCCCGAAAAGCATAAATTTCTGGAGATGAGAACAACTGTGATTTTCAACTGCAGTCTGTAGGCTGGGCAGACAAGTTAATTTATACTCTGCTAATAATGTGAGATTAACCACACCGTGCGAGTGAGGTTTTAACTCAGCCCTTAAGAATGTCTGCCTCCGAACAAAGCACAGGCAGCAGGCGTATGATCAGCGCGGCCACATCTGCACCAGCTTCCACACACAGACCACCTTACAACCACATGTCTTTTAAATACCTCCAGGGATGGAGACTCCACCACTTCCCTGGGCAGCCTGTTCTAATGTTTGACAACCTTTCGGTGAAGAAATTTTTCCTAATATCCAATCTGATCCTCCCCTGGTGCAACTTGAGGCTCTCTTCTCTTCTCCTATCACTTGTTACTTGGGAGAAGAGACTGACCCCACCTGGCTACAACCTCCTTTCAGGTAGTTGTAGAGAGCGATAAGGTCTCTCCTGTAGTAGTAACTTGGCAGTGCTAGGTTAATGGTTGGACTTGATGATCTTAAAGGTCTCTTCCAACCATAAGGATTCTATGATTTCCAAGGAAGGAGGGAGGACTCTAATTGCTGCAGTCCATCTGCTGACCTTATGTCGGGCTGCCCTAACCACCCGCTCCTCCTGTGCCACCACCCCCCAAGCACAGCCCTGAGCCCCCCACACCGGCGCAGGGCTCATCCCCACGGGGGGAGTGGGAGCAGCCCACGGGTGACCTGCCGAGGCTCCCACCCTCCGGGCACACCACCACAAGCACGACCTCATCGTGCCAAGAGATGTCTCTCTTGCTCTGCGCTGAGAACGGGCTGCTCTCGGCAGGCTGGTGCGGCAAGGCAGGACTCGTGGGAGAAATAGTTATCGGCACGCCTCCTCTAGCACCTCCAGCGCTGTTTCACTGGAACCCCGCCAGCAAAACGCCCAAGCTCCAGAGCGATGCTAGGAGGCTCGCTCCTTGAGAGCGTTTCGAAGGGCATCCTGCCCCTCAGCTCGCAAAAGAAAGCAGTTTTTGCAGCCCGTTCAGCCAATCTGCGTTTCACGCGCAACCCCCAAACACATCCTCCTTCTCCCTCGGAAAGCAGACAGCTTCCTCGTTTAATTATTCATGGGGTTTTTTTTAAAGTTTCCAGTAGGTACACTCATGCATTTCCCTCAGATGCTCCACTTCTCGTGAGTCAGCACAGTGAGCACCATCTACTGAGCACATCAAACATCCTGCCATTTAACCGATCGTACATATTTACTTGAAATATAAGGAAATCTGATCATAAACTCCTATTGCTCTTCCCTCCATGGATTTAAACATTTAGCTCTGCAACTAGCTCCTTTAATTTCAATAGAAAGCTTTTATTTTCATGGTCCTTCAGACGTGGAACCAAGTCACGCATTTGTTCTTTCTCTGTGCAATTAAAAGGATCCTTTCACCATTTAATTTATTTTCTTACATTTACAGGTTTCGTTCTGGCTTCAAATTGGCCTTCCGGTGGTGCCCGTGCATAAAAGCAACTGAGAAAGACAAACTTAAACTTACATCCCCATCTCTTTACCAGACAACCCGCAGGAAGTCAGGAACAACAAGTTTCAACGCAGAAACTCCACCAAATGAGAAAGAGAAGACATCATTTACCCTCACCCAGCTAACGCTTTGATTTTCTCCTCCCGGTTCTGGCTCTGTCCTAATACACCATTTCAAGGCAGCAGATCTGTAGAAGCCTGAGGCAGGTCTTTTTTCTGAAGCAACTGTTTTCTATGGCACATTTTCAGGTGCCATTAGCATTGAAAGCAATCTGCTGATAATACTTATGTCCACATAGGTCCAAATATCACCCAGCTACGGATGCGGTTCAGCCCTCCCTTACGCCAACAACCGCAATATAGGACGGAGAGATTTTGCCCATGAGGTCAAAAAAGCAGCAAAGCAGACCTCAGGCAGTGCCAATCAGTGGAATATCAATTATTCTCTTCCAGATAGCGACCTCCTGCTTTCTGTTCCACCGAGACAGTTAAATCTGGAAACGAGGTGATGGAGCAGAAAGGCCGGGGCACATCTGCCTCAGCTTGGATGGACCATTGGGGCTGCGTGGGCAGCGAAGCCCCATGGCTCAGCAGCCCCAAGGCAGACGAGGCTGCGGAGCGGAGCTTGCTTATGACAAAGGCAACTACTAATGTGTTCAGACTGAAAAGCCTGCCCTGAAATTTTTCTGAATTCTGGGATTTTCACACCTGCAGTTTCACCAGCATCATCCCTCATCAATTAGAAGTGAGAAACAATTCTTTAAGATGTCATCGTTGCATGGATTTCTATAACCTTGTACCAAAACACGATGTCATTTTCCTATTAAACTGTGCCCAAGTGATTCCTCTCACTTCACATAGCTAATTGTGGTGCCTAATTTGGAGAGCGAGGCTCTCTGGAGAGTCAGTGGCCAGGTGTGGGACGCTCACTGGCTTGGTAAGGGCTGATGGATCCAATCTGAATCCACCTCCTTTACCCCCTCTTAGTCCTAACCACAGTCTGACCCATCGCTGTCTCTTCCCAGATAGTCCCTTCACCTTCCCTTTCCACACTTACTCTATATTTATCATCACTGCTCTTCTCTTCTCAGATAGGAAAATAAAGGCTGAAATATGTCATCTTCAAAGCCTGAGGCATTATGTGCAGGCTTGCAAAACAGGAGAAGCTGAAATATAAACAGTAATACTGCCTTTAATATGGTGTGATGAATAGCACTGCACAACCACCTTCACCCCTCCCGAGAGGTTTGTATATAATATCACAGAGCCATACCTTCACAAACAAAAGGCTCCTGCAACGTCGACAAGATCCAGTGATTTGAAATATTCCTCTTTGCTCTGTGAAAGCAAAACTACCGAGTGTTGCCAGGCTTAAATCCTGTCGTCAATTCAGAGAAAAGACTCGTGGCTTGAACTGAAAGAGTACTCAGGGATGTGATTTTCCCAAGTCTGTTTCAATACAGGAAGCGGCAGATGTATCTTCCTTCTCCGTTTAATTTTCTTCACCTCCCTGGCTGCTGTGGAGAACAATTACGTTACACAGGGCCCCAAAAAACTTGTCTCGCTATTGGGACAACAGAGCATAGGGCTGTATGCCCTTCTTTAAAAGTTCATTATTTTAAATCATTCAGCAGGTAGTTCCTAGTCTAGATGTGACCTGTCTGGTCCTCTTAAACTGGCCAGCCCACTCTTCCCGGGACTGCGCCGCTGGGGTGCGCGCAGGGCAGAGAGAGAGCAGCGAGAGGCATTTACAGACAGCCACCACCAAGCCTTTCTTCTGAAGGGATCCAAAACCATTTGGGAGGGACGCTCTGCAAGGCGCACGCCTCTGGGATCAGGCTAGAGGTTGCAAAGACTCTTGCTGTGGAGGAATCGAGTTGACTGTTTCATATACATGAGCTGCACCTCTCCCACGCCCAGCCGATGTGACTGTAAGGCCTTTAAACCCTTTAAATCCTGCAGCTTTCTAACGCAGATCTTTCTTAGACCAAAAGGGCCTATCTTGAGCATCCCATCTTCCATCACACCGTATAACAGCCAGCCGGAGCCTGCGTCAGACGCCCAAGTGTCACGCAAGCGCTGGCACTGTCTCCCCTCTGCAGTCCCCGACATTGTTCTGACAGCTCACGGCCTCTCTCCCTCTTGTGCGGGTGCAGAAAGCAGAAGAAGATTTCTTCAGGTTTGCAAGCAAAACTCCCCGTGTGCCCCGAAGGACCGACACTGCAGACGCCGAGAAGTTTCTCTGCCAGAAACAGCAACAGTTAAGAAAGCAGAGATGCTCTGAGCCCTCGTTAGATATGGGAAGAGAAGGCATGCCAAGGCAGACTGCATTATTTCCTGTGATATATGGGCTAACAGGAACACCATGCTCCACAGTAAATACATGCAATTCTCCATATAAAGATAGACATGATTAAATACCGCGCAGCAGTAAAACACCTCCGGGCCAGCAATAAATCCCTCCTCTGCACAGTTACTCGTGGCTCTAAGCAGCAACGGAGACCCTGCAGTCAGTGAAGGAAAACATTTGAAGAATCTCATTTTTACGGCAAAGGAATGAACAAAAAGCACAGAACGGGGTTCAGAAGTTCAGAAACACTTTATTTTTCCTTCTGCTATTTTCTTAAGAAAACAAAACAAAACAAAGTCTGCTTGTTTTAAAACCCATTCAAAAGGCTTCTGAGAGAACCCCCAGAGGAGTAAAGGAGCAGATGACATTACAACAGTGGTATGCAAATGGTCTTTTCCCCAGGAAATATAAGATTTTTGTGTTCATATTGCAGTAATTACAGCTTAACAACTAAGAGGACTATGATTTTATCCACCAAGCCTAAAAGCTTTAAGTAAGACATCTCAGTCATTGCTTGGATAACATTGGAGACATTTCTTCGGACAGTTATAGCTTGTGATTCACTTGGAACAGTTTCCTAGGGGTAAGAAGCAGTCTGGAAATGGAAATCCCACCAGGTCTCCCTTTGGAAAAGAACTGCCGTGTCTTATCGAGTACGTCACCTATGGTCCACAGTAGGAAAAGCTGCGCTGTTAGAAACACAAACTCACTCCCTATTTGTTATGAGCTGGATCCAACAAACAAAACGACCTATGCCAGCATCTCCAAAATCCACAGTCACCCTGAGACCAAGTTTAACTTCCACTTCTCATTCATCCTCTCTCCTGCACCGAGCCTAGCCCTCAGATGCTGAAGAGCTCCGAACCCAGGTCCCCAGGCATGGCTCACACCACCCCTACGGCACTGCCGGCGGCAGGCATAAGATTTGCAAACCTTCAAGCAATTAAAATGCAACGTGTCCCCTGTGCCCAAAAACTTTCTCACCTTCTTCTGTCTCCTATTTGGGGTCATAGCTGCACATCAAGGGTGTCAAGAGATTATTCAGGCTGTAATGTAAGATGGGTTATTGGAGAAGCCCAACTTCAGCGTATGCAAAAGGGGCTTTCACATACAACTCCAACACAGGGCGTGCAAACCAACGGTGTACGAGCACCCGACACTGTGATTCCGCAAACGTTAACCCTATGCACACAGGGAGGTTACAGACTCTGACGTGCATCAGACTTCTGCGGGGACACAGCGACTGCAACGTATCCATCGCCGTGTATCTGGCAAAGCCTAATATAAATAATCGCATTGGCTTTGACGCAGTGGGCTGAGGTTTTCCTGCACTGCAGATGCCCCTCCACGAGACGCACCCGGACAAACGACACGCGCCCCAAGATCTGGGTGTTGTCAGCTCCGTGCCTCTGCTGAACTACGTTAGGAAACACGAGGCACGGGGACCTGGGTGAAATCCACCCTGTCTGAATCTGACCCCGAATGCCCGGGAATAAAAACACACACACAAAACGCAGGCACCACCGGGATTAGGTTGCAGCTCTCCCTACACAATAGCTCTTCCCAAAGCACTAAGCCACCAGCCAACAGCACCTCTTCCAGAAAGAACCACTAAACACCAGTTAACGCACATCAAAAAAGTTTAATATTTTCACAAGTATCACGTAACACTAGTATCGGAGCTACTAGTGTGCAAAGTAAAAAGACTCTCTACCTTTGCAAAACCAGTTAGGCATGCAATTTTTCAGGTAGACACACACTTAAAGCTGCAATGACTGTTTGTGACTCACATGTTACTTTACAAC
Source organism: Charadrius vociferus (assembly GCF_000708025.1). Classification (NCBI taxonomy): domain Eukaryota; kingdom Metazoa; phylum Chordata; class Aves; order Charadriiformes; family Charadriidae; genus Charadrius; species Charadrius vociferus. The sequence goes on from NW_009646844.1 coordinate 891,414, forward strand.
GTTCACTCACAGTGCACCATAATGCATATTGAAATGTTATCGATAGGTAGGGCAATCCAAATCTTAGGGGAGTGGAACGAGGGCAAAGAGGAGTAGCCTGCGAATTTCCATCTACTTTCTGCAGGAAAAGGCAGTAGGGGAAACCATGCAGACATCTCAAAGTCATTTTTGGTAGAAGAGCGGGAATTAAGGACTACTGTGTGGTCTCCCTCTTTGCAGAAAGTGGCGTGACTTGCAAATGTTATTCCACGTTTGCCTTCCTAACTGCTTCTCAATTTAAGTAATGCAACTGATATGCAAATATAATAATGGCATGGACTCAACAGAGGACAGAACACACCAAGTGTATACGATCTTTGTTGTCGCTTTAGTCCTCGGAATAAGCCGGGTCCGATTTTGGCTTTGTGGTGTGTTTAGTTTACGCACCCGGGTCCTCAAAGGCAAGATCGAATCAAACCATCGTATTCCTTTCTGATCACTAACTCTAGCTGAGTGTTTGTGTTTTGAGTGGCTGCTTAACAGTATTAAAGATTAAAGCTTTGTGTGGAAGCAAATACCCATTTAAGGCGAGAGACGGAAGTATACACATCCGCGTGACACTGTCTAGCTGCAGGATTTGGTAGAAGGTCTAGGCTGATCTAGACTAACAAGAAGAGATAGAAAATATTTTTAATAAGAACTCTTGAACAGAAGAATACAGCACAGCTCGCCTAGGGACCATATATCTACCGATTTCCCGGGTCTGGAGATTTGGATTACCCCAATCACCAACCACTTTGTTTTACTCTTTAGGGATTTCTTGCCGAAACGCGACAGATTTCGCCCAGAAACACAACACCATTCACAAAAGCAATGGGAAATACCAGTGGAACCAGATCTGTGGGACAAGGGCGTTTACTTTTACCATGACAAAACAGGCATCAGGGAAGCAAGTAAGTCGCATTGTCAAGTCCCACTATAGAGTTACGTGCGTGCACAGTGCTGACACACCATAATGTTTTCACAACCGCTTTATACGAAACAACAGCAGGTAGATATGCAGGAGGGAGCTGTTGCTTCCCCTTCGCTAAAAGCATCAACACCCAGGTCTGGCGGTCAGTGTGCTGGCGGTGCGCTTAACAGGGATGCTGCAAAGAACACATTTGGTACGATGCAACGGTAGCTCTCAACGCACATCACTTGGGGGCAATTTCGTCTCAGACAACAACTGATTTTTGACAGCTGCAGAAATTATAGACTGATTTTTCCATGACCTACAGATGGGGAAGGTACCAACAAGGTGAATAAGAAACATGCAGATTGGGGTCCAGAAACAGGAGATATTATTAACAGCACACATTCTATCTTGTATCCTATTTTTTTTATGTCATTAGTTGTATTTTCTTTTTCCCCCCGATAAAGCAGTGAGTTCTGGGTTTTTACCAGTTCTGACTATGCAGTCGCTGCTTTATGAGAAAGTGCTCACAAGACAGAATCGGGGCCGGGATTGTGGAGTTCAGTTCTGCTCGGCATCGCGAAGCCTGCATCCCACCGCCGTGATGAGCGCTGCCCCTTTCCCGCTGCCGTCCTCCGACAGCAGGAAGGTCACATCGCAGTTGGGTGCCAGGTCTTTGACTGTTTGGTGCATGATCCTCGAAAAGCTGCGAAAGGGAACAAGGACAGTGGGTAAGGGAGGGTCCCACAGCACCTGCAGAGTGTAGCACTGCCATGGGCCTTTGCGGTGCTCCCCCCTTCCCTGGGGAAAGCACTAAAATGCTGGAAACTAGGGTGCATTTGAAGACTGGGAGTGAAAAGGAAAAAAGCACTTGTATCCCACCCCTGCCTCTCTATCTGCGTGAGGTTAACCCAGATTGCTAGTACCACAGCAAAGGGGAAAAAAAGAGACCACGCACAGTCCTTCCCACCCATCTCCCTCCGTGCACACCACAGATGGGCACTAGGTTCCTCTCCTCCTCCTGCCGCCAGCTCTTTTAGACTCTTGCCCTCGCCTGCCGTCGCTTTCCAGCAGCCCATCTCCTCTGCACACTGAACAGAAACATCTTCCAAAGAGGCAGCAGCATTTCAGCACTGCTCTGTCATTGCCTTCACATAGCCAAGAGATCCTTCCCTTGCTGTGCTCCCAACGGTTCGGCAAGTTGAGTCCCCTTCAGTTTGTCATCACCCCAAGAATCCTTCACAAGTCCTTCTTGATCCTCTCGTTGCCCTTTAGAAAGCCCCGACCACCCCTGACTAAGACTTCTTTTCCCTGGCTCTTATCCTAGCAAGTAAGAGACACCAGTTTGGCCCATCAAGAGAAAGGATGTACAAGCAACGCGCTACGGATCACATGCAAGCAAATGCCGAGAAGGTGAATACTCACTGTGGATGTAGTTTGTACAGAGTCCCATCCACACCAACCGTTATCTCCAGGTGCTCTAATCCTCTGTTCTCCCTAATTTTATCTACAACCGCAGCCATTCCAGCGCCGCACAACTGAGCTGCTCGCCTCGACACCGCCCCGCACACAGTCTTGACAATGATGCTGTCGTCGCAGGTGCTGTTGAGCCCCAGCTGCTGGAGGATGGCTCGCACCTGCAGCAAGGCTAACCTGTCACTGCAGAAGCAGAAGATCCCAGTGTTAAAAATTAAAGGTTGCCCTCTGTCCAGCCACTGCCACAAACCCCACTGCGTCCACGCGCCCACACCAGGCAGCAGCCTTTCCTGAGACCTTGGGGAACACGAATTCCTTCACCCCAGCACCACGCTGCAGAGCAGGAGAGGGGCACAGGCAGCGAGGGAGGCTCCGAGTCCAGCTCTGCATTGCCTCCCCTTCTCTTACCAACGGGCATTTCAGGAAAATACGATAAACATGGAGTTCCCCCCCAACACACACACCCCCAATAAAGACTCAACAGGCTTTGAGATTACTTTAAAACACAGAGTCCGAGCAATAAAGACACAAAAATATCCATTAAAGTGCTCGTTCAGCTAGTGTTCATTCAGTTCAACAATTACAGCTAGACACACATGAGGGGCACAGGAAAACGGCTGGATTTCCAAGCAAGCAAATAAAATGACAGTGAGGGAATCCTTGACAGTCCTTCCCACGAGTATTGCTAGGAATTCAGATGATGTTGTAAAGAGTCCTTCTGCGCACGCGCAGGCTCTTGCTGAAACCAAAATTACCTCTGGAGAACCAAGCAATGCTCTCCAGATGTCCCTCCCCTCCAGCAGTGTCACCCGACGAGCGTCACCAGACTATTTCACCCTAAACAGCCTCCCCGGCCGTGCTCTTACCTCTCAATCTGAGAAAGGAACTTGGTTTCAAAGATATGTCTGGTCTTTAGCGTCTCTGAAATCTGGCCTCTGAACAGGAACCCCCGCTTGGTGAAGTCAATCAAAATATTGCGGACTATTTCCCCCAGGTACATCCCACTGATCATCTTCTCGTACCTGCAAAGACAGATGCCGGCAGAGCTCAGAGGGACGCTGCTCACATTTGCAAAGGCAGCATCGCAGCTGCGTTATCAGCCAGGTGTACCGCCTGCGCACACTGGGGGGACATGAAATATGCAACCCAGTTTACACAGGATGGCTGTTTACTAGAAAAATTGAGCAAGAAAAAGCATGAAGACTCAGTGGGAAGCCTTGTGAGCCCATCTTCAAACACTTCATCTATTCCCCACTACCGTGTTCCCTCAGCCAGGCTGTTGTTAATGACGGCTGGTGTTTCTCCCAGATGGAAGAAATGAAAACCTGTTGCCAGAGAGCAGACCGATGCCCAAATGAAAGCCAAATTTGACCTGCATCCTCCAGGGACAGCCCTGAGTGGACCCCAGGGAAAACCCGTCTCTGCTGCACAACATTTGGCAGCCCTCTTGAAGCATGGCTGAGACCTTCAACAGAAAAAGCTCAGCGGCTCCGTGCAGCAAAATTACAGTAAAACCATGAGGTACAGTCCCTGTGAGTGCAGTGTTTTTAAGGGAGCCCTGTGCTGCGAAACCCCGTGAAAGATAAAAGATGCGAAAAGGTATGTCCGGCACGTTCGCAGGATCACTGACCTGTAAACTAGCAAGCCGGGAGGCCAGGGTTGGTTTATGCTTTTTAGTTAATTCCAGCACCCGGTTTCCCGTAGGGAACCAGCGGGTCCAAAAACCACAAGGAGGCACCAAGCTGTCTCAAACCCCTCTTGCCCCCGACTTTGCACGCAGGGCCCGAATTTTGCACTTGCGGGCCTGCCCCCAGGCTAGAGGGAGGGAATATCTTCCACCTGCAGACCTCTTCCCAGCACACGACCAGAAGTGGTCCAGGAGCAACGCCTGGCAGTGGTACTGGGCAGCCCTGCGCTGAGGAGGGCAGCAGTCTGCTTTGTGCTCCTTCCCCTCCAGCATCACTCCGGTTTGAATGGAGCTTCTCAGGGTGCGTGAGCTGTGCCCTTACCAACGAGAACTGAACACTTTTCCATTTAGAGAAAAATGCATTCAGCGATGCATCCTTTATTTCACCTCCTGAAGCTCTAAAGCAGGGTTTCTGCCCTGGATTGAGCGGAGCCCAGCACGCCATCCTGCTGGAAGCAGGCCACACAGTCCATTTAATACGACGAGCTCTCTCAGGCTTGTACCCAGCAAGTGTCCTCCCTTTTGAGCGCCTAACTCTCTCTGGAATAAATTATTCCCCCCTGGCGGTCTCCGCTACTGCCTTTCGCTGCTTACTCCATGCCAACTCTGCCGCTGCATTGGGCTCGTTCAGCATCTGCCTCTCAGGGTCTGTTTGAGCCCTAACTTCTAAAGAGCTTCCCAAAGGACCTGCCAACTTGTCTGCATCCCCCAGGTTTTCAGGCAGATTTACTCCAGCCACAAGATCTTTTTTAAAAGCTCCTGGCATCGAAGCATCGCTGCAGGGAAATTATGAAAAACTACAGTCTGGGCATGCAGAAGTCTCGGCCAGTTTCATCAGCACTGGGTACATCTCCTTGACAGCCCCTTCTTGTGAAGGGGGCAAGGAAGCACTTGCCCAAACGAAAGCTGGACCCTCAAAACAGGATCCAAACTCCAGGGCCAAGAAAGGCAAGTCCTCTAATATGACATATTTCATCCAGAAAAATGCCTGAAATCAGACCTGCCTGCAACTGCTAGAAAGTTCCTGACTGCTTTGCAGTGAGGAAGCTCCAAGCAGCTCCAGCTCCAGGCTGGTCCAGGCTGAGGATTTCTAGAGGCAGAGCCCTCTAACAAAGAGAGTTCAGCTAAAAGAGATTAAACTGAGACCAAGAGCAAAAGAATGACAAGCCATCTTAAACCCCCCAGTACAACACAGGATGAGAAAAAAAAAAAAAAAAAAAAAAAAAAAAAGGTCTCTTAGCAATTTCAAGACCCTTGAAGTTCTCACAAAAAAACCTGCCGCAGTCCCACAGCAGCAAACAAGCTGCAAAAATGCAGCGACTGGTTAAAAGCACAGCAGAGTAAGGTCCCACAGGATAGCAAGGCTGCAGTCATTTTCAACTCTTAACCTCTCCCTTCTCCAACTAGGGAGTAATCCAATTGTCTCTTAAAAGCATTTAAGGCAGCCTGGCTTATACTTAGCACACCATTTATCCCACAGTACCTTTGCTTTCCCGCATTTAGTGAATAGTCATCAACTGCTTTGTCATATATTGTCCTGATATCGTCCAGGCATCCATTATCCCCGAACGCTCCCCACTCCGTGTTCACGCACATCCGTCCTTGCTCACCATCCACCATCTCTATGTTTCTCATCTCTTCCATGTAACAGGCATTGCTGCCAGTTCCTGAAAGAAGAAAATACTGAAATTACTCTTTGTTTGGAACAAAACAACACTAGAACAAGCACGACAACCCTGACAAAACCTTCTGGGGCATCTTGAATGTGCTTTTCCCTGAATGATGAAGTCAAATTGTCATTTGAAACATCACCAAAAAAACCCAACAAAAAAACAAACACCACTCTTCAGTAATCCCGAATTGAGAGAGAATATTACTGCTGAGGTGGCACCACTCTGGGTGGCTTGGAGAAGAGGTTCACCCAGGCCAGTTGGGCTGAGGGTCCCCTGCTACAGGGAGGAGCAGTAGTGCGGCACTTTTGGCACACCAATCCTCATGTGCTTCTGAACCTAAAACCACAGCAAGCAACCAGCTGGATTTTGAAGTCAGGAACCACCTTCCACAAAGCCCACGGACCCACAAAACTCAGGGGAAAAATTTGCTGAACTGAAAACCTCAGCAAGTTCTGAAGCATCAGGCAAAGAAAACACCAGGGGCTTTACCAGCTAATTGCAGGGTATTTTTTAGTTTGTTTGGTCTTTTTTTCTGATTCAAATTGCTTAAATAGTTTCTCTGGCAGGAAGGTCACTTCCACGTTGAAATGATGCCATATCTGATTCTGCTAAAAGGGGATCCTAAGGAGCGTGGTAATTAGAAAGTGCTCCATCTACACAGAGGCCTCAGGGAGCAAAGCTTTATTAGCAAAGAGAGGCAGCTTTTGCTGCTACCTGGGGCAAAAGTTTTCTTGAAGTTGCCTACTGAACCTCTCATTTAACCCTGCGTCACAGATTCTGCACCAATTATATCAGCAAGTCTGTTTTTCTTTGCAATTTTTTTTTGGGTACTGTATCAATAAAGTCTGAGCAAAAATAGATCCTCTCGCAGTTCTCCCCCTGCCGTGGGAGAGCTGAGCCACAGCACGGGGTTTGGCAGGGGAAAGTCTGGGCTTGCAGACCAAGACCCAGGTTTGCAGGACCAAACTAGACCAAACCCAGTTGCGGACCATCAGCACTGGCTAACCTCCTAACACCAAACTTCATCATCCAGAACGAGCTAAGTAAGTGTTGCCAGAGTATGTGGATACCTATTAAATCCAGACTGTTAGACTGACAGGCTTTTAGATGACCTCCTGTTGCCAGCAGATGAAATGCAGAGACCTGGTCTCATCAGCGGCAGTTTCCAAAGCATTCAGCAGCGGAGGCTCAAAGCATCGACTGTCCTGGGGCAGCAGAGGTGGCACTGGGCAGAGACAGGCCACCGGTGTGATGTGAACTCACCCTTGCAAGAATATTTTTTGCCTGCCAAGCAACAGCGGGAAAGTTCACCCACCTCCCTGCACTTGGGAGAACACGGCGACCGCCGGCTCCTGCAGGGTCCTCATCAAGTGCCATCAGCCTGGCCAAGGCAATTCAGGCAGGGCAGAAGGAGCTGTCAGAGCCCCGGGGCTTTCGCTCTCATTACCTGAGATGTACCCTGGCCACCTCCGACCCCCTGCTCCGCACACAGACAGGCTGGCTGGAGAGCCTATCCGGCAGGCCTGCAGCAGACAGCCCTCAGAGGATGTTCTCGGCACCCCAAGGACACACCGTCCTTCCTGCCGGGAACTCTGTCCCTGAAAACAGGCCACCAACGGAGCTGCGCAGACACGGCTTCCTACCCACGCTGCACCGTGCTGACTCATCCTGGACGTTTTCCAGCTGTCTGGAGGAGAAATCGGTGGCGTTTTATTTTCCTGTGAGCCACCGTGCGTCCAGAAGCAGGTGCCTCATGCCCTTCTCTCCCCACTGAAAACTCCTTTCTCTGGAGAGCTTTGGGAATTCACACCGCCTCATGTCGCAGGCGCCCCAAGTGTGGTGTTTGCAAAGGCATCAGCAGTCGCCTGTGGCATTATCTCAGCTGTCTCACTGCTGGGAAGAGAGCTGTCAGTCACTGCGATTTGTCCATCAGAGCTTTCCATCACGTGCCGGTCAGGAATTGTGGCCGTGCCTCACAAGTTTATTCTGAGAGACCACATGCTCAAGGGAAGCTGTGGGCTACCTGAACGCCCCGGCAGGGCAACTCTTATGGGATAAACTAAGATACCCCAGGAGCTGGTGAGGCTATCCCAGCCCATGGTTGCTTGCTTCACCAGCAGCACGGTGCCTTCCCAGTTAGAACAGGCAGGATTCATTCAGCGTTACAGCCTGTGCTTATCTCAGCTGATCACGCACAGAGCTAAGCTGGCTGCCGAATTTTGCTCTTAATTCCTTCACGCAGCTTGCTTCTGAAGGGATAGCTGTTAATCTCAAAATCTTTCACTCCTGGACACCCTAGCTCTATTTTCAGTTAACCACAGGGATGTCTCTGTGAGAATACAGACAGATGCGTCGACGTACTGTTTAATAAAGAAGTGCCAAATAAAAAGCAGCTCTAACACGTACCCACAATGAGTCCAATTTCACAGTTTGGGTCTTCATAAGCACAAGTCATCATTGTGCCCACCGTATCATTCACCACGGCCACCACATCCAAGTCAAACTCCTTTGGAAGAGGAAAGACAGTGAGAACCCTGGGGTTGGGGCAACGCCACACACATCAAAGGAGACACAAAAGGAGTACACCACAGGGACTCTGTCAAAGCACATTGGAAACAAACATCCGAAAGTACCAGCCTGATTTTACACATGTAAGAAATTAATTTACTAGCTAAGGCTCCTCGCCTGCTCTACCTACAATAGACTATGTCTTCAGAAGAAAGTATATTCCCAGCTGTTTTCTTTGGCTTAGACATATTTAAGTACAGATCTTGTATACGGGCATATGGTAGAGGGCTATCACCATACGCTGCACTGCTATTACAGCAGTGCAGTAGCAAATCCAGTAGAAAAGGTTTGTAAGATCCTCTTTCCACTTGCTGATAAAACTCTGCTAAAATTAATGCTCTCCTCAGGCTATTTTTTTTCCTTTCCTAAAAAGATTCAGCTAAGCTGCTGGAGGCTTTTACAAGAACAAGGATTAGGAGGGGAGAAAACTGTTATTTAGGCTGCACCGAGGTGGATTCCTGCAATCACTACATTGAAAACTCTTGCCTTCTCTATGCTCTGATGCAGTGAAAACTGCCACAGGGTTTGAAAGAAGCCTTGAAAGTTCTGCCAAATTTAGCAAGTTAGAAGTCTTCAGGGGGAAAAACAAAAAAAAAACCAAAACAACAAGCAATGAAACAAAATCCCCAGTGTGGCTCATTTTGAGTAGCAATTTTGGTTTGGTGGCTGAACTCTCCCGTTTCCACTGCGCACCCTCCAGACCGTCCTACGTGGCGGTCAGGCGACATGCCAGCATCAGAGATGGTGTCGGGGGCTGCTGTATTTGCTGCAAGACAAACACCTTCTGTGCAGGGCAGGAGGCACAGCCCGTTTCCTCAAGGCACACAAACCCTGCGAGAGGGAACCGGCCTGACACACGAGGTCTGTCAAGTCTGAAGGGGAAGGAGAAGCAGAAGGAGAAAAAGAAAACAAGACCAAAAGAAAAAATCACCTCTCTCCTTTTGATTCCTTCTCTCAGCAGATACACCACATCTTCTCCCTCGCAGTCTGTAGCTTTGAAGCCTTTTGTCCAATTGAGAAGGATACCCTAAAAAGAAAAAAAATAGGTTATCAAAGTTTCCTGGTGCACTACAGATTGCCCCAAAAATCCTACAATCCTCTAAGGGACGCTCGCTGAGCATCTCTCTCTGATAACTTCACTGCATTTGCTCACCTCCCCAGCCCATAAAAGCACAAAATCACAACGCTTCACATGCGTGACCACAGGTTATCGCACACTGCAGCTGCGACCCCACAGCCCCAGCAAACAGCCATGAATATTTATGGCCAGCCGGTGCACGGACTCATAGGAGCCCTCGGCTGAAGGAGGGGGTCCTCTGGGATTCACCAACATGGCTGCTACGTTTTGCTGAACAACCTGTCTTCTCTCTCAGTCACACTCCAAAGTCTCCCTGGCTTGACCAAGACTCCTATCATCAGCAAGATGATAGCATTTTAGAGCTGGACATTTGAATGTCGCTCCTAACATCGTTGCCTATTTCCTCCTTCCTTATATATGAATACTCATCTTATTTTCACTAAGACTCAAGCGTTATTCTGTACACTTGACATTTCAAAGGGCTTAGTGTGAGGTTACCCAGAAAAGTCTCTAATGAAAAGGAGTATCTCCTTATATATGTGGAATTTGCTTCTAAAGCTACTAACCATGCTTGGTCTCCAAATTTCCAGAGCAATGCAACAAGCTCAAAAAAAAAAAGTGTAACACAAACAAAAAACTAAAAAAAAAAAAAAAGAAAGTGTGACAGAAAGTATGCCTTTCTTCAAAATAAGTGCTACGTAGACAAGAAGGAAACTATTAACACCTGCACAGGTGGAGTTGGTGGAAGTATGTGGTAGTTAAGAAGTTAAACATGAAAGCAAAGAGAAAAAGGGTACACAGGGCAAAAACACGTTGCAGACTACACTGTCACCCGCAGGGTGACATAGCAGAGCAGGCCCTGGTCCATGCACTCCACCAGGGAGACCAGATCAGCTGGGGAACAGGAGCTGGCAGCAGGGATGGACTTTTGCTTACTGCTCACAAAACCCGGGAAGCATCACAGTCCAGCAGGTTTACACAATTGGAAAAAACACAATACCTTAAAAAAGGGATATCGCCACCACGGAAAGTGTAAATGCTCCTATCTGTCACAGCCATGGGCTGAGCAGCGTTTGCATTACTACCTTTAAAGGAACTATTTATAGGAGCAGCCGTAGTGGTCAGGGTTAGAGCATGAGCCCTCCCCTTGTACTACCTCCCTATAAGTGTCACGTAGATGGTACGAAGGCAGAGAAATCAAGCCCAGCATAAGCACAAAAGCAGATTCAAAAGATACTAAGGAACTTACAGCATCCAGGCTGGTCTGCTTGCAAGGGAAGGAAAACGTGAAGCCAAGAGGAAGACGTGCGCCTTTTATCCCCATATAATCCAGGAAGTCAGAAATGCAGGTAACGATGTGATCAAACAGCTTTAAAGAGAAAAGTCACGCATTTGAAGTTGTAAATGTTCCACGCTCTTAAGAAGGTATTGAAAAAAGCAGCAGTGCTGCAAAGGAGAAACATAAATACTCACCTCTTCTCCCGTTCCCTGCATCACCTCTATAGGAATGGCATAGATCTTGTTGTGCATCTCAACTGTTCTCCTTTTACCGCTGCGGATTTTCACCAGCAAAACTCTAAAGTTTGTCCCTCCAAGGTCAAGTGCCAGAAAGTCTCCATTCTCTGTAAAAGAATACGTGTGTGTATTTAAAGGAGCATAAGCAACATCTCAAGAAGTGCTTTCCCCAGAAAGCACTTTGATATAAAATCTCTTAGAAATGCTCAGTGGGGAAGATCCTCATCAAAGGAGGATTTCAGATTCTGCTCTGAATACTCCAGCCCTTTTTTTTGGTGGCTTTTGGTTTTGTTTTGTTTTAAACCAAC
>NW_009646844.1:902779-911949 GCF_000708025.1 Charadrius vociferus
CCATCAAGCGATAGAGGACCCGCACAACTGTTCCCTGAGAGAAAGCAGAAATTTGGCCAGCCACCCTGAAACGCAAAGAACTACCCAGGTTGCACAGACAAGGTTCGGCTGGGTTTGAGTTATAGGTTTTCTCCCCCCAGGTCCTGGGGCAAGGACATGGGGCCAGGCTGCCAACAACTGGCACAAGGGCAGCACAGGCTGTGATTCCCTCCTTTGGACGTCTCAGGAGGCTCCTCCTTCATCCCACCAGATCTGCTCACCCTCCACCAAACCCAAACCCCACTGTCAGGAGCCCATTTGGGGCACCCCACAGCCAAACCATGCCGCTACCTGTCCCATCCGGTGTGCTGCGGACGAAGGTGGGCAGCATCTTCACTTTGGCAGTCTCATGCGTCTTCTTCTTCAGCCCCGCTTCCATCTCCGCCCTCATCCTCTTCTTCACCTGCAGCAGCTGCTCGTGGGTGAGTTTGAACTCAGCCAGCGTCTCGTCGATGAGCCGGTGCTGTTCCGACAGCCGGTACGCCACCGCCGTCACCATCGCTGCTCCCTTCCCGCTGCCGCTCTCTGACAGCAGGAACCGCACTTCCGAGTCGGGCACCAAGCGCCGGGTGGTTTTGTGCAAGCGCCGGGCATACCTGCGGGGAGGGGAGGCTGCAAGCCCGCCGTCTGCGTGGCCTCCCCCACCACCCCCAAAATCTATGCTGCCGACACAGACCGACTGCCAGGGGAGAGAGAATCATCATCCCCAAACTAGCTACAGCCCCCCAAGTATGAAAACCACATGGGGTTCTTCCCTATGGCCTCTTTCCTCCTGAATTTCTAAGAAAAGCCAGCAAAAAGCAGGGGGGTGGGACCAGAGTCTCATCCCCTGAACCCGACCCAAAGTGGGAGAAACCTGCTGGCTCCAAATGCTGCACCAATCCCCTCTCCTGGGGTCACCAACCTGTCCTGAACTCATTGGGTTAGATGGTGTGGGGAAACAGTTCAGAAACAAAATTTGCCCGTGTATGTTATCTTAATGCACCCTAGACCTGCCCATCTGGAACAGCCAGTCAAAATAGCATTCTTGGAAATCTTTGTTTGCCAAAATTTTACGGTTTTTATAATTTCATAATAATTTTTTTTTTCAACCAAATCATGAGAAACTGAAAATGAAATCTTGAACATCTTTCTCCTTCCTAAAGTTTTCTCACTCAGCCCTCTCAGCCAGCTCCGATCCAAGGTACATCCTGTACGCCCCGTCGGGTCCCCACAGCTAAATCCCACAGCCGAGACTGGAGACTGACTTTTTATCAATAGTTATTATTTAATAAATAAAAGCCTTTTACCATGTGTGCATAAATCCCACCTCCACACTGCGTATTTCTTTAGCCTGAACTTGGAAACCCTTACGCAGGTGCTACTCTCCCAGCACACACAGGCCAGCAGTCACTCCCAAATATCTGCACCATTAGGGCTTGAGCACTGGGGTTATTTTTGACATTAAGACTCACACCCAACCCTGTTACCAGGACCAGGTACACCCACAGCAGAAGAGCTCAACTTCCTCGCTGATTTCCACATAAATCTAAACAGCTGTTTGACCAAAAGTGTAACTTTCAAGATAGGGAAAAACAAGACAAAGCCAGTTTTGAAAAGGCCACGGAAATGTAAGCACCGGTTTTTCCGCCTGGTTTCCAAGTATATTTTCAGAAAAGACTTGAAAAAAAAAATTTGGTTCAGCACAGTCATTTTCAAAACAACCAAATTTAAATTGAAAATGGAGATCAAACTGCATTAATGCAGGTCTCCTCAAAGCCCAATCCATGGGCACAAAGTAATATTTTGTACAAAGAAACTCTCCTTCCAAGAGGTCTACTGAGAACCCTTAAGGTATGTACTCAAACCACCATAGTTTGCACTGATGCTGCAGTATCCAGTTACTTGGAGTTTTGGTTCTTTTCTTTGTAGTTTTGTTGTTGTTAGGTTTTTTTATAATCTTTTTTATAGTGTCCCTACTTCTTCCACTTAGGACATCTCTCCTTTCCACCGAGCTCCCCATCCCAGACCAAATCCCCATGCTCATGGTTCAGGTGCCCCATCTCACACCCAAACCACATGCCTGGGTGACATCTTGGGGTTACATGCTCGACCCTTTGCAAACCAGAGGCTGTGGAAGATGAAAAGCATTTAACACCAGGAGCGGTGGGACTCACTGCGGATGCATCTTGTAGAGGGAGCCGTCGACCCCCACGGTGGTCCGGAGGCGGCCAACCCCTTTGTTATCCCGCAGCTGGTTGAGGATGGCACCCAGTGTGGAGGCCACCAGGTTGGCCGAGCGGAAGGACACGATGGTGCAGACGTGCTGGACGGCGATGCAGTCCTCGTGGGACGGCTCCACCCCCAGGCGGGTTAAAATTTCTTTGGCTTTATTCAAACCTTCTTTGCTCCTACAAAGAGAGAAAAATGAAGGCTACTCCTTCGAGGGGGAGCCATAAAATGCAGGACAGAGGCACATCCAACCATGGGTGTCCCTGCCTGCAGTTTGAGAAAGGGGTTAGAAAATTTCTTAGAAAGGCTCCATGAGGCTTGAGTTAAAATGCTCTAAATACGTGTTCATTCACAGCCAGAAACAGCTTTCCATTTCCTGGTGCAAACATGCTGCCTACAAACCACACAATCGCAGGTCCTACAGCAGCCACCCTATGAGCAGCGTGATTACTCCCATAAGCACCCAAGAGCCTGCCCTCCTTCAGCTTCGTTTTCCTCAAGGCAACAGGTACATCATGCCACTGGAAACCTGAGAAACCACAACAGACCACATTTTCCTTGTGCCAGATGGTCAGACCAAGTCTCGTACTTCGAAAGCACGAAGCAGGGGACTGGGACCAGCCCCCAGGAGCACAGCATGCAGCTCAGGCTGCTGTTGGTCCAACAGCACTGGACCCGAAGCAGAGCAGCAACCCCACGACAGCTCCTTCAGTGCACCCCCCAAGAAAGTCAGCAAATCCCAAGCAGTTTTACAGACCTGGAGGAATTAAAATGCCTTTTCATTACACTGATGCTTTAGTCTTGGAACAGCTTGTCCTCGCTGGAGCAGGACACACCAGCCCCAAAATTCAGCACAGGCCTGAGCGTACACCTAATCCCACGCTCGCTTGCTCATATGTCTCAATAAATTAAGCCCAGCATGAAAAACAAAACCCTGAGCGAAGGTTGCCTAAGTGATTTCATCCTAGCGGGTCTCTTTTCAGACTTTTACAACCTCACTGAGTTTCTGCCTCACGCAGCTGCATTTTCCCACATTAGCACCCAGCCTGAGAGCAAAGTTTCTGGCAAAACTTATCCACGTCCAGCTCGGTCATTTCCCAGACAAACAAACACATGGAGTATATCTTGTCATTACTAGCTGCACTCCATACATCTTTTTTAAGGACTCTTGCATCTTGCCAGCATCAGCTAGAAATTTGAAGCTGCACGGGGATGTGCCCCCTACTTATAACCAAAGTGCTCTTCAGGGAGCGAGGTGGGATTTCAGGGCAAATTTTGCTGAATTTCTCAATAACTGCATTTTTCTCATTGTTGTTCAACATTATATTGGTCCGTTATGGGGACCTCTGTGGGTAAGACGAATGAACACACACATTTAATGGAAAGCTGTTCAGATAAGACAGTCTGCAGGGACAGGAGTAAAACGGGGCAGGCATTGTAGAATTTACGGGCTGTTCCCTTGGCGTTGTGCTCACCATCGACAGAACCTCTATACGCGTGCACCAAAACCAGCAGCACTTCGAAAAGAAAAAGCCAGCCCAATGACTACAGTACAAACTATCCCAGTGATGTGAATTTTAAAAACGCAGGCGGGTGGGAAGAGCCAGTAAGTACCGACCAAAGGGGTGATGACACCATAAGAAACCAGCTGGCGCATAGCTCAGAGGTCGCCATGTAGCACCCGGCACTGCCTACGAGACTGAATGCTCTGCCTTGTCATGCTTGTTTTCTTTCTGCCCAGCGATCCCGTGGATACAGCAAGGAGCGACACAAGTATTTGCTAGGAGGCACTAAGCCAATTCCCTCCCGTGTTTAGCTGCAGGGTAGCAACTTCTGAGTTTTTTGCGAGGAGGGTGAGAGGGTAGCGCAGTCCATACTCTGTAGGCTGCAGAGACCGGTAGGCTTTCATCATTTCTCCCAACACAGGAAAAGGAAGAAATCTCAGGGAGGAGGGCACAGGCTGTCTGCTGAGGGTCCCTACATGCCGGCTCAGCACCTGCCCTGGAGGATGGCAGCCACCCCCAACACAGCACATCTCCCCACAAAGCAAAAAGAGATGCTGGAAAGTTAACATTCGGAGTCACTGTGAACCCCAGGGGGTGAAAAGGGAGAGGTACTCACTTTTCTATGGCAGAAACGTGCTTTGTCTCAAACTTCCCTTTGGTGAGAAGCTCAGGGGTGATTCTCCCCTCAAAGAGCAGCCCCTCCTTGGCCATCTTCACCAGGATGAGCCTCACCAGCTCCCCCATGTACAGCCCACTGACCATCTTCTCAAACCTGCAGAAGAGGACAGCAGCAGTCACCCGGCGGTCCACGGGCAACACTGGGAAGCAGAACCCAGCTGTGCCGCTGCACCAGCCAGCCCAGCGTGCAGTTTGCCTCACCATGGGCAAAGCTGAGCCTTCTTGAACTGCTGAACTCATAACACAAGCGGAAAAGGGAGCACGGAGTGGAAGACAAAAGAAGCAAAGCGCACAAATAACTGCCTCACTCACAGCTGCTTCCCAGGATTAAGGGATCCACGGTCGATCTCTCGATCAAACTCGGTCCTGATGTCTTCCAGCGAGCCGTCATCTCCAAAGGCCCCCCACTCCGTGTTAATACACATCCTGCCCTCGTCCCCTTCCACCAGGTCGATGTGCCGCATCTCCTCCATGTAGCAGGCGTTGGTGCCAGTGCCTTTAGGGAAAGGACATCAGAAGGTGCTAACCAAACAGGCCAGGCAAAGGGAGAAAAGCCACGTGCATGCTGCAGCAGCAATGTGCGTTACCAATGATCAAGCCAACTTCGCAACGCTGGTCATCAAAACCACAGGTCATCATAGTCCCAACGGTGTCATTTACAACAGCCATGATATCTGCATCGTAGTCCTGATGGAGGAACAAAACGTTAGTTGGACCATATGGCTTCTCTGGAAAACATCGCTTGTGTTTATCACCGGTTTGCTTACATCAACTAATTTCACAAGGAACAGGAGACAAGTAATTTGCCTGAATACCACAGCTCATCTTTTTAAATATCACCTGTTCCGTCTGCCAGTTCCCCATCCCACGTACCCAAGATGACAACGGCAGCAGACTAATGCACCAGGCAAACAATAAAACAGCAGTAGCGTAATTCTAGAGAGCAAAGACCTGCTCTCACATAAGCACCCTTACGCAGGAAAGAAGGGGGCTATACACGAGGGAGGGAAGAACTCTGCAGTTAAACATCATCCAGTAATTTGATGCAGTTGCTTGAGGAGTCAATCTAGAAAATATTCCCAAGTTACTTATTTCTCATAGAATTCACTTAAAACATCTAGGAGTTTTATTTCAAGTGAAGATTTGAACACCAAAATATTAGCAAATAATGCAATTAAATAAGCTATCCAAATGCCATGCACTTATTCCTTTCCAGCTTCTTCAGTGTGTTATTCTACCTGATACCAAGTCTAATGATAGTAACTGACTATAGTAGTGTTGTTCAGAGACAATAAAACTCAGGTTTGCTTAAGAGCGCACAACTGCCCAAATACTGCCCGGTTTCCAACGAATTTGGATGCTCAGCAGACAACATATCGCCTGGCTGCAAGTATTACGCAAACCCAAATTCATTCCATCTCACGCTCAGTGCCTTTTCATACATTTAAATCACCAACCTGGTCACCTTCACCCTCTATAAAATCAGCAGTGAGAAACTCACTGAGCCTGAAATCCCCCTTCTCTTCTATTCCGCCCCTCTCCTGCTCCCAAACAAGGCAGTTGCACAACTCAGCTGAGCCCAGACCATGAGACACAATTTTCTCAGGAATGGGATGCGTCAGTATCGCTGAAAAGCTGACACACAGCACTTTCTCAGTTTTTGGAGAGCGATAAAATTGCTGAAGGTTGCCAGCGACAAGCCACACCATAGTAGCTCCGTTTTGTCCTATGAGGAAAATCTCAGCTTCCACATCGCAACTCTGATGTCGCTCCATTTTTCCCAACAAACAGCAAAACCGCACACCTTCATGCGAGAAAGCAGAGCTGCACCATCACTCAGATCACACACTTAAATCAGTGACATGAAGGGTGGTCCCTGACAAAGAAACACCAGTTTGCTCCGATACAGAGTTAAAAAAAGAATGAAGTACAATTTACCCCACGTTTCTTGATGGCCCTGTTAAGCAGCCTCACAACATCCGCTCCCTCCACTCCGCTTGCTTTGAAGCGCTTCGTCCAGGTTATCAGAATACCCTGATGAAACAAGAGAGCAATATTCAACAGAATGCCACCATAAGACACAAATTTATTTGTTGGTTGTTGTTTTTTTTTTTTTTCTCCTTAAAAACAAGATTTTATACTTCAAATGCATCTCCAGGTCTCTTTTCTTGTATGACCTAACAACCTGAGACAATTGGCGGTCTTTGATTCTCATTACAGTAAGCTGAAAGACGGCAAATTGTTTTCCCCTCCCTTGCTAGATAATGGTTTGTTTGCATTTTGCATTTTCAGCCCACTCTTCTCCCTGCTACTCCTCGACAGTTTTTTTCTTGGAAAAACATTTAATCCTTTTGGGCCATGGAAATTGACTGCTTTCAGAAAAAGCTGACTGCGCGGGACTGCCTAAAGAGAAGGGATGTGATGTTTGTACACCCAGGACTCGGCTGCAGCGGGGATCAGACCGCTGCACGTTTGCTGCCTGGAATCCCAACTGTCCGGGCATGTTTCACTGTGGGATCATGTTTATGGGTCG
Source organism: Charadrius vociferus (assembly GCF_000708025.1). NCBI lineage: Eukaryota > Metazoa > Chordata > Aves > Charadriiformes > Charadriidae > Charadrius > Charadrius vociferus. The sequence continues at coordinate 909,746 of NW_009646844.1, forward strand.
AGGCAAATGGAAATACTGGAAATGTAGCAATGTATGTCCCCGACTTACAGCACGGATCAAAAAGGGAATGCTGGTATTGAAATCCTTGTCTGCAAACTGTCAAAGATCCTGCAAACCCCCCCAAGGTAAGGACTACATCTGAGGGTTTTTTTCTATTTAGATAATGGCTAGCTGATTTGGAGCATTCAGTATACAAGTAAATAATAATAAAAGAAAGAAAAGATCATTGACAGTAGTCAACAGGAAAGACTACTCAAATCAGCTCAGCTTTTCATACCCGTCACAATATTCACATCTATTGCAACAAGAGCCCAAGAAGAAAAAGAAAAACCAGAAAAGCTGAAGTCAATAGGCACAAGAAGCCATTGCCTAGGTGTACGTTTGCCCATACCTCAGCTTAAAAATCAACCACGTGTCTTGGGCATGTTTCACCCTCCCAACTGCGATTGCATTTCACAGAATCAGAGAATCACAGAATTTTCAGAGTTGGAAGGGACCTCTAGAGATCATCTAGTCCCACTCCCCTGCTAAAGCAGGATCGCCCGGAGCACATCACTCAGGACTGCATCCAGGCGGGTCTTGAAAACCTCCAGAGAAGGGGACTCCCCCCCCTCCCTGGGCAGCCTGTGCCACTGCTCTGTCACCCCAACTGTAAAGAAGTTTTTCCGTGTGTTGGAACGGAACTTCCTATGTTCCAACTTGTGCCCATCGCCCCTTGTCCTGTCACTGGGAACCACCGAGAAGAGTCTGGCTCCATCCTCCTTCAGCCCACCCTTAGATACTTGTATGCCATAGTAAGGTCTCCCCTCAGCCTTCTCTTCTCCAGGCTAAAGAGTCCCAGCGCTCTCAGCCTTTCCTCATAAGGGAGATGCCCCAATCCATCAATCACCTTAGTCGTCCTTCGCGGGACTCGCTCCAGCAGTTCCCTGTCCCTCTTGAACTGGGGAGCCCAAAACTGGACACAGTATTCCAGTTGTGGCCTCACCAGTGTCGAGGAGAGGGGGAGAATGACCTCCCTCGACCTACTGGTCACACTCTTCCCTATGCATTTAGCCGCAAAGCTACAGGGGACAGGAGGATTAGGGCAGCTCTTTCCAGACTAGGAGGTATTCCTCCCACTAAACCACAAAAACTCAGTTTGCATAAGTTTTGTCCCTGTGCCATCCTTGTTAGCAGCATTTTGAAACCCAGCAACAGCCTGTGCCACTGCGCGGGAGAACCATGGGCAAAGCCCACACTGCAGGCACAGCTTTAATGGCCAAAAGGCCCCTTGGTCCACGTAACTTTTATAATTCAGGAAACAGGTCAAACCACGCTGGCAGAGAGCAGTTCTTCTCAGTGTGAGCAGCCACCATGCTGGAAGGATTTTTTGCTTCTCCAGCAGCAGGGAAGAGTCCTTGGAGTGCAGCAGGGTTGAGCGGGACCCAACCATGCGGTGCCACCTTGTCAGTCTCGGAGAAATCAGGGGACCACCCTGCCTCCTTCTGCTCACCAAGTATGAGAAACCAGCACCCAGGCAAGCCCAGCCTCACAGAAGCAGCAATCCAGGAACCAATCTGGCCCACAGAATCCAGAAAAACACATTTTTCAAATGCCCAAAATATGACAAAAACTCTCCGAGAAAGAGAGTCCACTCTGCCACTGCTCATCTCAAGTCTCTACAGGTGTCCCCTGCCGGTCCCGGCCCCACACAAGCATGACCTTATCCTGGCCGGCTTGAGCACACCAGCCCACACACCAAGCGCCTTTCATGCAGCCAAACGCATTTTCACGAGGGCAACTCAAATTCACAGTCTCCCCCCGAGCACGACTCTGCTGCGGTCAGTAGTCCTGAGCCTTACCCAGGCACCACGGCTGCGCCAAAAATCAACTCATCTCTTCTGAACCGATGTGGGAAAAGGCAGCGCTCTGTTCTGGGCTACGTTCAGACCCTGCGTTAGTAAGCACCCTCGGTTTCGGCTCTCAGCATCGCTCTAGAAGTACGAAATGTAATAAAAACCGTGCCTCACCTGGCCCTCCTCAGCACCAACACCTGGGGAGCTGTTGGACCAGCCTAACCTAGAGACCTGCAAGCTAGAAAAAAAGCAGGTTGTGCTGTAACAGTGCAACCTCTCAGCACTTTGTGTGGATTTAACTTTCCTGTGTTAATTAGCTACACCGTCGCCACAGCAACGCCGTACCAGGACGCTGCCGAGTCATTCCTG
>NW_009646844.1:912044-924839 GCF_000708025.1 Charadrius vociferus
GCGCGAGACCCTGCCGAGTCTTTCCTGCTATAACGAGCAAAAGAAGGAAAATAGCGTAGCATCCTTTGTCATGGGAATCTCATCAGTCGCTTCCTTCGCCGGTTATCTCCATCCCTTTTTAAAGCACGGCGCTCCCAGGTTGCTGTGCCCGATGCCCCTCGGCACTGAGCACCCAGCCGGCGGCACGGCTCGGCACCGATGCTCAAGGAAGGAGACCCTGGTCTGGATTGGGGTGTGTGCACTCGGGAAGTTCAGCAAAACACTGAGCAAGCGCTGCTGCGCTGGGTCCTTCCCCGTTGTACCCCACAGGGAGGTGGAAAAGGCTGCACAGGAGGCAGGCAAAACCGCTGCCGTGTTTACACCTTAAACCATAATACCAAGGAGCTGAGGCAGAGGCAGTAGGAAACATCAGATGCCTCTTTGGCATCTGTTAACCGGATCTTTCAGACAGAAACATAAACAAAAAAATGAAGCCTGACAGTGAAATATAAAACGCTCATTTATCCGAAAATGAGACCTGTCTGGGATACTGCTTTCATAGCAGGGTTTTAATAACACGGTGACTCTACTGCATATTACAAAAATTGTGAAATCTTCTTACCTCATCTAGCTTGGATTGTCGACACGGGAAAGAAAACGTAAACCCTACTGGCAATTTCTTGTCTTTGATTTGTTGTTTCTCCATAAAGTCTCCCAGGCATTCAGCAACATGATCAAAAAGCTGTAAGAAAATGGAAAGTATAAAACCACCATGATTGGAGATACAGTTTCAGGGAGAAAATATTTCAGACCGCATATGAAAACTGTACCGGGTGAGGGGAAGGGGGAAAATACCTGCTCCAAATTTTAAAAGATATATAAATGACATAGCTCTGAAAATACTCTCAGGCAGTGTATATTAAGACCTTAATAATTAATAAATTATGAAATACATTGTCCTTTTACGCACCTAATTCTGCATGGCATATTTTACATCCATATAAAAATGCTTTTCCTGAAACAGGTGGCACGTGGCTCTCGAGCCTGCCATAACCTTTCTACTTAACATTTGATGAGAACAAAACTGTTCTTTTAACCTTTCAGTAACAGGAAGGAACATCTCAAAAGAACACTTGGGATCCAGTCCCACGTGAGGTTGAGCACTTTTACAGCTACAGACTAACGTCTGCTTCACTCAAGCACTGCTGAGACCAAAGAACTTCTGCACTTTGCAGAAGCCACCCAAAAGGACATCATCTCAAATCTACTCCTAAAGCCAGATATGCCTTGAACTGACCCGTACCAGAAATGGATGTCAAACCTATGAAGAAGTCGCCGCCTGCCCCAGAAGATAACTTTGCTTCACTCCCTGCAAAAAAAAAAAAACAAACCCAACCCCAAAACAATCCCATCTGCAGCACTGGTGGGATGATGCCAGGAAAACCGCCCAGAAGATTGGGGATAATTGGGAGGGAGTACAAAAAGATATCTGTTGGTTGCAATCAGCCTGTGCAGCTTTATTAAGAACAATTTACAGAGTCTTGGAGAGACAGGGAAGCACTACAGACAGGCTGCACCAATTACCAAAAAAAAAATGAAGAGGAATACTTTGCCGTGCAAAGCAGATCGAGAAGCGGTGTCTGTAACGTTACAACTTAATGGAACACCTTAAACTCATTCCTAAAATGAGGTCAGAATTGATTAAGCAGAAGTACAGTAGTTTTCCAGGGAAAACATTGCCATTCGTTGTCCTGGGCAAATCAAGGACACTTCACCGAGCGCACGCAGTGAAACGGCATGGAAAAGCAACCCACGCTGCTGCACTTCTGTAAGGCTGTTTCCAGCTGTCCAAATGAGGAGGAGAGAAAAAGGAGTTATGAAAAAAAGAAATAAAGTAATAAAATATGGCAACTTCAGGAGAAAGGCAGAAATAACAGGAGCATACGTTTTTATTATGCTTTCCACGTGAAAGTATGTTGCTAAATACACAACCCTACTGAACTTTCAGCTGCTCCCAGGATGACAAACAAAAACCAGGGATTCAGACAGCAGGAAGCAGAAATATTGACAGTGGATGTTGCTACAAAAATCCCTCTCGTGCAATAAACCACTACTGCACAGAGAAGAGACAGGACCTGCTCTCTAAGTCCAACTGCGAAAGATCCCCGACCATTCCCAATGCACTCCGGAAAGTCCGTGCATGTGCCGGAGTTTGCCCGTGCGGACGCGGCACGAGGTGCCGAAGCTCCCCTCCGTGAGCTAGCGCGGCACGCTTGCTGCAAGCAATGCACGACGAGGCATTAGGGCTCTGGGCTGGCAGCCGGGGCACGCGAGCAGAACCCATCCCACAGCCTGCACCAACAAATGCGGTTAACTATTAGCCACGTCCTTGGCACCACAGTAGCAGTGTCTGGTCAGTGATGCACGGTCTGGCTGTGCCACTGGGTTTAATAAAGCACAGAGGGAAGGCATTGCTCAAAAGGAGAAAAGAGAGAGAGAAGCCGTTTATTAATTTTGCTACCTTTGATGGTCATAAGATTTTTCCTAAGGAAGCATCTGTATGCGCCCATGCCCAGATTAACATCCAAACCTTACAAATGCCAAATAACTCTGACAAGAAAGTATAGGCAACATTGCAAAGTTCCTGTGGATTTCATTAGAGTAGGGCAGGAGGCTTGAGGAAAAAAAAAAAAAAAAAAAAAATAAAAATTCCCGTCTACCCACAGGTGTGTGGTAGGGAACAGTGCAAGCCCAATATTTCATCAAATGTCAAAGAGACTGACAAGAGCAAACACTGCAGCCAAGAGGAAAGGACCAGTCAGATTTTACACCTTTATAGACCCAAAGCGATACAACCACGGGATACTGAGCAATATGACATCAGGCTTCGTTACCTCCTCCGGCCATGAAGTTGCCTGCGCAGGTCGGGCTCCAAGAAGCCTCCACAAGGATGCATTTGGCTGGCAGCCAGCAGACTTTGGCAAGCAACTGCAGATCTGAGCTCAAGGCTCAAGCCCCTGAACGGGGAAGATTTAAGGAGCAAGGAAACCACAGCTTCAGATCGGGAGGACAGCCATGAATCCATAACCTACCTCCAGTGGCGGCAGAACACAAAGAGCAACACCAAAAATCAAGCCTCAGGCACGCTCCCATTCGCTGAGTTGACACGGAAGACAGGCTTCTTACAAATTTTAGACCTGTTATTACACTGCTGAAGTCAATGAGAGTTTTGCCCTTGACTTTGACAGGGAACTGTCTCTGACTCGCAAAGCTGTCAGCCTTTGCCTGACAGATGGGCAAAAATAGAAGTTTGAATGCAATGAAGTAGAAAATATCAAAACGAACCGTGCTAGCGAGGCATGAAGCCATAAATCACAATCCCTTCAATAAGCTGATTATATATCAGGCTTTAAGAGTATAACTCATTGAAGTTAATGACACAGCTTGCTGAAATACATATTAGTAGCCTACCCCGGGCGGGCAGTTCAGTCCAAGCATTCCTCTAATCTGGCTCAGAGATTTCAGAGAACCTCAACCGCACGCATCAGTCGTAAGCACCAAATCACCACCTGCCTGTGCGCCTCCCGGGCATCCCCCACGCTTCCCCGTGGAGTCTCACAGCGAGCGTTTTCTAGTTGTGGCTGGATATCGTCATGGGACAACTTCCAACCCGGATGCAATTCTGATGATGCTTCCAGTTCTCCTCCTCTTTTCCTGGTACTTAAATAACCAGGAGCGACTGTCCCCCCAGGGTCAGTGGAAGCCTTGCTCACCTCTCTTTCAGTTTAAGAGCCATGACAAAGCCTATCAGTCTGAGCTCCACGCTGCTGGTTCCCGACAGCCAAATGGCCTTCGGATACTTAAAAATTAAAACGTAAACAGGACAGAGCCCTGGAAAGAATGCAGACCTGATGTCTCCTTTCCTGGCTTCTCCTTACCACCCTTACCACGTCTCCATCGAGTCTCACCTTAAGTCAATCTGCCTTGCCTCCCCCAGGACAGACAGGCACAGGCAGCCCTGCTGCTTGTTGGTCTCCAGCTCCCGACACCCCTCGATGGACAAGCAAACCCACGCTCCAAACCTGCCTCCGGACAGCCCTCCCGACTCCCCTGCCTCCACCAGCAACAGGCAGCTCAGCTCCCCTCCGTGAGAAAAGCTGCTGTGTACCCTTTAGGCCAGATGAAGTAATAGTGTTGGGAAAAGCCTTTACAAGAAAGATATTTTATTGCTGTGGTTCAGATATCACAGCAATGCTTTTATCAGTGCTACTTACAAGCTGTGATTGCCAGCTCACGCTCACTATTGCATAGGAATGCAGCAGCAGTTATTAGATACATATATTAAGGGTATTAAAACAATTACAGAAAATATATTAAGGGTAGAAATGCTGTTTGCACCACTTTTCTTTTTTTCCTCTTTGATTTATTCTTCTGAAACAAGCTAAAGTTTCCTGCAGGTCTCCTATACTGCTAAATAGTACCTTGTTCTAGTAAAAAGTGTAAAAATCTTGCTTTGTCCAACAATGAAAACTACCTGGTTTGTCTTACTCTGACATGGAGACAAATCTGTCAGTGAAATATCCATTGTAATCCACTTCCTGATCATAAAAAGAAAATAAATTCTTCCAAAGAACCCAATTTGAAGTCCAAGTAAATAGATCCAAACTTCTTCTACTCTTGGAAAGTGGGAGACTGAAAAAAGACCCTACCATTTATTCAGCAAAAATTAAGTTGAAGTTGTGCCAAAACATTCTATCAGCTTCCTGTAATTTTTCTTATGTGAATGTTTTGGCACAACTTCAATTTATCAGCTTCCTGTAATTTTTCTTATGTACTTGTACTCTTCACGAGTGCGGAGTCGCACAGACTGCCAGGACAGATATGCGGCTGTCGTGGGTATTTCTACCCTTCATCTAACATTACAATTGCAGGGTTGGCCACGCTCGTTGCTTTACAAAGACTAAGTTGTTTTCCTGCTCTCCATTCCTATCCGTGGAAAGTAACTTTACTACAAAAGTCAGAATTTTTACTTCTAGGCCGTTTTTCCCCTAAGTCAGCCAAAAGTCTCCCACACAAAGACAGCAGATTTGCAGCACTCACGCATGCTCTATTGCACTAACTACTTGCTTGTCTATTTTCAGTGTTGACAAAGAGCTGTAGTCGAGTCCATGCACGCTGTTGGTGCAATTGTTATGATGCTAAGGTCATTCTTGTGGTGCGTTTCTAAAATGGCAGCGTGAAAGCAGCTAATTCTTCATAGAGACATCCTCAGGAAGAGGAGCTTACCCGTGTTCCACTGCCGTGCATGATATCTTCAGGCGTATTATAAATTTCGCTCTCCATTTGTACCGTCTGCTTTTTTTCGTGCGACACCTTCACCCGCAGAATTCGGAAATAAGAACCGCCGAGATCCAGTGCAATGAAATCTCCTTTCTCTATGTGGAAAACAAGACACAAGTGATTAAAAATTGTATGCAACGCAAATCAGGGAAACATCATGCCCTGTTAAATATAACGTATGTGCAAATGCCCAGTGCCTACAGCAAGAAAGTTCTAGCTGCAGGGCGTTCATGTGAAGCATCAACCTCATTCCCTGCAAGTTAACATCAAGTTGATGTAATGGCAACGCCAACCACCACTGATACACTTGCAACTACAATGAGGGTTTAGCCAAAAAGAATGGACTAACAGTGGACAGTCTGTACCCAGATCTCATGACGAAGCTGGCAGAGCAAAGATCTCAGGAGAAAGCCAAAAAGATGTTGAAAATGGAGACCGCAAAATGAAGGGGTGCCAGACCACTGATGAGCAGACTTTTGCTGTAGAGGAACCTGTGTCATTTCGGCAAATAACAGTGAATGCTGGCTGGATTGTGCACTACTCTAAAATCAACAAATTACACACATTATTTCACCCCCCGAAGCAAAGATCCACAGCAAACTGCAGTCAGGTAACAGAAGTCAGAGAAATGACAGCGAAAAATCATGAGGTGGCCCTGCGCTGCTGCAGGAGTCATTCAGAAGTCGCAATCCCTCTCACAGAGCTCCTCAATAACTCCCCGGGAGCCAGGGGAAGAGTTAGGATACCTCCATTCCCCTCTGTGGTGGAGAGGGATTTGGATTTCAAAGGTCTGAAGCCAAATCCACTACCAACTTTAGGGTGCAATTCAGGCACCAGAGACACGTGTGCTCTGGCTATCTGAGGAATGACACCTCCAGCACCGCTGGGAGAGCAAGGCAAATACATTTGACGGAAAGGCTTACGCTATCTCGCCTTATCAAAGAGGGAGCAAACAAAGACCACGATTCGTTAAAATCCCAAAAAGATAATATTCAGGGAAGCGGTGAGCACACCTCACCACACAGGAGCGCGTGTCCGGGCTGTGGCTAATCATCGAGGCTCTTTGCAAGCATCCCTGTCTGCGCATGGCATCCCCGGGCTCACGGAGGCTGCTCGGAGGGCGGTTGAAGCAGGGGCGCAGAGTCCCATCCTGCGGCGCTCTTCGGCCTCTTTTCATTCTGCCTTCCAACTTTTAAAACTATGACTTTGGGAAGGCTGTTCCCAACATCACTGTTTTTCAATTTCTACCTAAATTCAATGCGGAAAGACCTCTAGCGGTTGGGAAGACCCACACCTTTTGATGTGTTACCTCAAACTTCCACTCAGCTCTCAGAGCCTTCTGACCCCATGCCATCACCAAAATATCGAGGATGCAACTTATCCATGAGGATTTCCAGACCCAGACTTGCCTCTGAGATTACTCTGCCCAATCTCAGACCAAAACTCCCGAAGTCTGGCTTAGGGAGCTGCTCCTCCTTATCGTCCCCTGTGCCTCCAGGAGCCCCATCCTGCTCAGCAAAGGTGATGAGACAGACGGGGCATCCCTCGGGGCAGGACCTCTAGCAGGAACAGCCTAAGAGAGGCAAAGACACTGCAAAAGCCCTTACTGTTTTCCAAGGTTGCAGTTGAACACAAGAAACAAAACACTGTCATGCGAGAAACCACAAAGAACAACAAGCTCCGTACAGAAAAACGTCGCAAAACAACAATGAGAACCCACAACTAATAATTTTACACCACTCCTAATTTTACTGCATTGCAGTGCAACTTTTCCTTCTTGCTGCTTAAGACATGGGCAAACTCAGAGTTTGCCGAAATATGTATCTCGCAGCTCTTCCCTACCTGTTTCTGAGCAGCGTGGCTTTAAACATCGCTTTGCTCCAGTACACATTATTTAAAACGTGAACATACCCAAACTGCAGATGCAGTTCCCTTTGCCAGGTTTGGCATAACAAATTCAGTAACTCATAACCCCCTTCATCTCAACAAGACCAGAAGCAAAACGTTTACCACAAGTGTCTCATTAAGCCAAATACCCAAATAAGCTTTATCATACGAGCATCATTTGTCGAATGCAAGCCATTACTTCCAATAAATAATGGAAAAATCAACACTGGACCAGATGGCCCTTTTTCAAGCCTAAACGCACCTTGGTACATACCTCAAACAAACACTGCTCTTCAGATATTTCTTCCCTGGCAGTAAATTAACAGATTAGCTTGTTTGATTTTCAGCACCATCAAGCTCATCGCAAGATAAAATTTATTAAGAATTATCCTTTTCAGTTTTTAACTCGGAAAGAACTCCGAAGAAAGAACTCTCAAGTAGAATGTAAAGCTTTCTGTATGCAAAGTAGCGGTTTTCTTCCAGTGTACTTCAGGAATTAAACCCAAGTAGCAGCATTTAATCTATGCCTTATAACACCAAACCTGCTGTAAATTAATTTAGGAAGATCCTCTGAAAGCATTTTGAGTTAGCTTGAGACACTGTTCTGGGCACTCTGGGCAAAAAACCTTGTGGTTTTCATAAATTAAACAACTCTGAAAGAAGAAAAAAAAACCCTGCTAACACCAACATCTCCAGAGTCTCCAAAATTATTACCCAAAAGCTCCTTGTTAATAAAGTACACAAGCACAGGTCTGAAACTAAACAAGAGTATTTTTCTGAATAGTCAGCTCTCATAATAATAATCAGACTGAGAAGAAAGAGCTTACAAGGCAGTAATTAGAGAGGGGCGAGAGAAAAGGGCAGGCTTTCAGCCTCTGGCTTTTACGGAGAGACAGCTGAAGGCAGAAATTCGGGCCGGGAACCGAACCCAACACTTTGGGCAGAGCAACACGGACACATCCCCCGGAGCCTTTTGGGGGGAAGAGGGAAGGGAGCTCCGTGCCTGCCCTGGCTGCATCCGTGCGACGGCAGAGCCAGACGTGGCAGGCACATGCAGGTGAGTCAGGGAAAGAAATGCCATGACACCCACCCACTGCAAATATTGCTCATACCTGGGGTCAGAACATGCCTTTTCTAGGCAAATTATGGAATGGTTTTGCCCGCGTCTCTAACAGCTATCCAAAGAGACACCCCCCAACACGCGTATTCAGATTATTATCGTGTTATACAGGAATCGCCTGGGGCAAAGCGCTACCTTGCTCTAATCCATGCTGCAAAGACCCTGCCTGCAGCACGCCTGTCCCAGAGGGGCCGGCAGGAGCCAAATGGGCAGAGGACCAAGGACTGAGCACTCCGTGCACAACACACAAGGTTGCTTTTTTAAGCAGGTGTGTAATACATGATCTGAAACGAATGCCTTGACATACAGACGCGCACACGCTTGGACCAGGGCTGCCCACTGCTCTGGCTCGTGCTCGGTCCCCAGCAGCACCCAGCAATCTCTCCCACCTCTCCCAGCTGGGCGCAGATCCCCTTTTCCCCATCTCAAAGTCTCCCCAGTTTGTGTCATGAAACGATTTGCAAAATTATTTGACTTGCTGCAAGCAGCTCTGGCTTGCTAACCCGCAGTGCCTGACGGAGCGGGGTCCTGGGGACAGGTCTGTACTCAACCGAATTCAAACACGCAGGAAGGAAAAAAACGGGGATTCTGGAGTCGGCAAAGATGCTGGGATTCCGTGCAAAAGCTCTCAAGTCACCTCACCCTTGGAGCAACCTCTGCCTGTGACCCAGCTGCGTGTGGCAGCTTCTGGCGTTCTCAGCAGGCTGCGGATTTCAACACAACATTTCAACATAACAGCCAGTAGTGCTAAATTAAGGGAAACACAAGATCCAAGATTGTGGATTGCGTTGTTTCTTTTTAGACAGAGAATCACGTTTCAACTAAAAAGCTTAAGGCAGCGGAAAGCAACAGCAAAGCAGAACTATTTCCACAGATTTCCACCTGCCAGACAGCACCAAGTAACACAAAACACTGGGATTCATGTTTGTTCACCCAATAAATGCTTGATTTTAACTCAAAAAAAAGTCTCAAAATAGGTAACCATGTTATGCAGTTCTTGCAACTGTGCCATTGCTGCACACAGGGGACATAACTTGTGGTAGGTACCAAACTACAGTTAACCAACTCATGCTACATGAGAAGGAAATCCAGAGTTACCACTAAATAATAAACACTATTATATACTGTTTATAAATACATTTATATACGCTATATATAGGTGGGTGGTGGTTTTTTTATAAACACTAAAATAAGTAATAGGGGCACTCTTGGTCTCAAATACGAACACAATGTCTTTTTGGTTTCTGATAGCTCTCCTTGCCACTTTTATCAGGTACAGTCAGTACGGAAAAACCAAGTCCTATATCTGGGTAGAAAAAGCTCAGTACACCAAAGAGGCAGCTTTGGAGACACACGCTACGGCCTCCTTGGGATCTGCGAGTTTGCCCTAAGACAATCTGCAAGAGGTAGCTACAAAAAGCAAAACAACTGCCAGGAAACTCAAAAATTCAGCATGTAAGGGTTCACGTTTCCACTGGGGAAAAAATAAGGAGAGGAGACGTTGAATCAAACAGCAAATGACTAAAAGCCACGGTATTTATTACGGCTCTAGATGACATGAGTATGAATTGCATAAATTAAAAATCTTCCTATGTGAAGTACTGATTGTTGGCAGAGAAATCTCAGCGCAAATGTATTGACTGTTAGTGGACTGGCTGCTAGGAAGGGCTCTTCCATTGGCATCAAAGTGGGTTTGACACAGGAAACAAAATCCTCCAGCATCTGTGGGAACAGACCGGCGCACAGAGGGGAGGCTGTCTTTGAAATGATGTCTGGGCTTGCCAAAAAGCAAATTGTTCTGGTTCTTGGTAGTGCATTGGTGTATTTCTAACAGGTTTCCCACAAAGCACACCGTGTTTAATACTCATATCCTTACCTGAACCATCAGGAATGGACCTCACAAACGTAGGAAGCATCTTCACCGCAGCTGTTGGGTTAAAATCTCTGGAGAGGCCGTTCTTCATCTCTCTCCTGAAGCGAGCCATAATGTCTATCAGCGTTTCGTCAGAGAGCCGCATGGCGTAAAGGTATTTATCAATCTGGGGAAAAAGACAAACACCACCATGGATTGAGAGACTGCCCTGAGGTGCCCAAGTGGGGTTATACCTCTCTTTCATTGCAAGAACAGCGTGTAGCCCCAGCTCGGCCCCCGGGCTCTGAACAAGCCAACAACACAGCCACGCACTTTGTGCCTTGTCTTTTGACTCAAAATCAAGCGAAATGTGCAAGTGCTAGATCCTACGTGAGCTGAAGCCCACCCCATCCTACTGCTTTCCCAAGGCAAGACCCAGTCCCACATCACTCTGCCTCCTCGTTCCCACCCAAACCAGTTCACCCACAGTCTCACACTGCTTCTCAGCTCTCCTGACTGTTCATGAGCTGAACAGCTGAAGCTAAAAATCCCTCTTTCGGCACCTCGTCCCTGCTGGGGTGATGTGGGTGTTGCTGCAGTCCACTGAGGTGCCTTTCATTGCAAAGGACTTGCCGCAGCGGTTTCGGGGCTACGTCGCAGGCTGAGAAAAGATTTCTGTGTAGCAGACCACTTGCCCTATCCCACTCCAAAGCTGTCACAGCCAGAGGGTCAGGAGAGGCAGAACTTGGCTGTGGGTAGGTAGCATCTTCCTCCTCAAGGTAAAACATCAAATTAAGAATTGTTGACTTCTCCCTTGTGGCTTCCCAAGACAGGAACTTCCCTCACCTCCCTGGAAAAAGGAGGCGGTTCCAGTTTTCCAATAACATTGCTTTCCATAATATTACACCCATCTTCACCACCAGGAAGAGCGAGAGGCGGTTCGGTGCCTCAAAAATACAACTTGGCCTTGAGAGGTTCTTGCTAAACGCACATGTCCCACCCCTTCTACCTCAGCTGCCAGTCTATTCTTGCCTTGCTTCATTATCTGCCTTGGAAATTTGGTTCTGCAAACAGCTCAGACCGACGTCACACCTTTGGGATCACTTTTGTTTCCAGCTTAGCAGGACCAAGAAAATAACACCCTGCCCATGTTTTCTGTCCTCAGCAAAACCTGAAGAGCCACTTCATTTTAAACCCCAGGCCACCTCCGTGCCAAGGCCACCTGCGTCTCCTTTGCTGCTCTGGAAGCCTCGAGAACAACTCATCTCTCAGCCAGCGTTATGTCCAATGCCACGATAAAACACCCCGCGTGAAACGTGTTTGCAAGTGCTCCGTATACCGGGGACTTTGAGACGGGAAGTGATGAATAATGCCATTCGCGAAGGAAATGCAGACAATCAAATTGTAATTAAACCCTAAACTGACCGTAAAACCAGCGCCAACTTAATTGCTCCTGCAGAAAGTACTTCTGTCCGCACGTAGTCGAGGTCTGCACCAAAGATAGCGTATCTCCCCGAGCCAGACGCCCTCCCACCGTGACCAAGCACTTACAGAACCGAGGGAGGAAGGCATGGATGGAGGATGCTGCTGGGCGCAGCTACCCAGCCCGACCCTCAACCAGCAGGCTGGGGACCAGGCAAGCCTAAGCCACAGGGGCCACCGCCGGAGCCTGCACAAGCAGGGAAGAGATCAGTGCCATCACTCGCCGAGAAAGAGCAAAACAGTCATCAGAGAGACACTAAGTGCAACAATATGAAATGATACCGCGCGTTTGCTCCACGCAGCCCCGATGGGCTGAGAGCCCCCTCACAGCGACAGCCGCTGGTGTCATTTCACTCCAAGGACAACAACCTGGAGGGGATGCACCCTCTCTCCTCTGCCCCAGACGCTGTGGGGATGGATGCAGAGGCTGGGGTCGGACGGGGGAAGGTCCCCCCCCCGCCCCCACCCCTGCCATAGTTGTTGGGGTTTTTTTTAGCAGAGAGTGTCAAGCCAATGATGTCAGAGCATGAGGTTATTCCCTTTTAAAGGCAGGGGGGAACCCTCCTAATTAAGGCTGAGCTTTCAAGCAGCCCACGCTGCCGCTCAGAGGCTCGATTCCCCAAATCTCCCAGTGAAAGCTACACTGACACATCATTCACACAGACTTCACCGTGCAATTAAAATACCCCCCTACAAAGCCCCACCGCCGCATCCTCCTCCCAAACACAGGGCTGAAGGATTCCTCCCCCCACCAAAAGCCCTGTTGTGAACGCAGGTTTCAGCGTTTGCACGATCAGGACCAGACGAGCCCGTTCCCCCCCACCTCTGCCCCTGTGCTGCCCTCAGCATCCAGGGAGAACGGGAGGGAGGGCTCTTTTTTTCCTCCTGTGAAAAACCAATGAGCGCCGGTCAGCGCCCTTACATAATTGGGCTGGACCCTCCTGCGTGCTGGGAGCATCGCCTCGCGTTGCATCGCGTTGCGTCGCATCATCGCATCGAGGCCATCTTCACCGCTGAGACTCACGGGGCGGCGAGGGGTGGGGAAGAGATGGGGACTAAACCTCGGTTTCAAACAAAATCACTCCTGTGTGTTACAGTGTCCAAAATTTAAAAAACAAACAAACAAACAAACAAA
>NW_009646844.1:925108-929250 GCF_000708025.1 Charadrius vociferus
GACGGAGACGGGAGCCACCGGCAGCACCCAGCCGGACCTGCAGACCCACCAAGGCTCCCGTGGCTGCGGTCCTGTGGGAGATGGGTGCCAGCCCTTCCTGGGAGATGACGGAGAGCAGGAGCAATTTCAGGCAGGCAGTTATGTGGGCAAGGTGCAGAAAACGGTCCTTTATTCTTATTATTTACTTATTATCTTATTTATTATTACTCATAAAATGCTGCCGTCTCAGAGCTACCCCCCCTCCCCAGGAAAGGCATCTTCCCGGAGTGCCACTATGGGAGCCCCCCAAGAGCCCAATGACCTTTCTCTTTTTCTTTTTTTCTTAAAAAAAAAAAAAACAAACAAAAAAACAAAAAAAAAAAAAACCAAACAAAAAACCAAAAAAAAAACAAAAAACAAAAACAGCCAGACAGAATCTCTGAGCGATTTTTTTTTAAAATAGGATTTCATATTTCAAGCCATATGCACCTAGTTTTTCTTCGTCACCATAAGAAAGCCTCTTTTTGTCCTTGGGGAAAAGAAGTTTCTGAAATTCCAGCAATCGCAGCAGCCTCCGCGGGAAGTTGTGAATAATCATAAGCGCATAATGAAACCGGCAGCACTAAGGGCCATTCCTTAAACACACACCTCATTCCCCGGACACTGACAACGGTCGATGGTATCCAAGAACAGAGTGCTCCCACAACAATTTCAGAAATCATTAGCACCTATTTTCCTGACACAGCCTTTGCACGAAAACCCTTCAGCATGTAAACATTTTTCTGCAGAGCTAATCACACTACACACTCCTTTCAGCATCAGGAAGATTCATCAGGAGCCAAAGCGTGTTAAAACAAGTAGTTTAGACATTCTGAAACTGTGCTTACTTATGATTTACCAGATTGGTTCCTAAAAAGCCTTTATACTGGCAGGTCACCACTACAGATGCCAGTTGTTACATTTTACACCCCATTCCATCACGTTCTTTTCAAGGTTAAAGGACATTTAAATGCCACTCTTGGATTGCAAGATTATTTTTTTTCCTTCTTTTGTCAGGTAATACGACAAAAAGGTATTGTTCCCCAGACAGAGAGAAACCAGGCAACACCTAGAGGCTCCCTTTGCTGGAGCCAGCTACTGCAGGTACAAACCTGTTGGAAACGAAAGGTACTCCAAGACGGTTTTACAAAAGCTCCGCTGCGCACAGGCCAGCGGCACAGATGCCAGGGACGCTCCGCGATGCCCATAAACCTGAAGACGGGAGTCAGCCTTTTAGAGAAATCGGGGCCTCGGTTTGGGTCATGCAAACTCCTCTGTGACAGCAAGGATGCTGAGCTCCTGCTGCCCCGGGAGGATCCCAAACATTCCAGGAACAGATGTTTTCAAAAACATCTGAATAATTTACCCTGCTTGGAGTAAAACCACAGGCGTATTTACATGGTATAGGGCATTGTACATTCATTGTACATTGCTGGCTTGCTCCTGCACAGTAGGGTCACGTGCAAGTGCCCGTACACGTGGTTTCACGGGAAAATGCTCCCTTGCAGGGGCTGCAGGGCCACGGGGCTGCCAGCATGCAATGAACAACCCACACCTTCAACACTACTCATCCACCCTGCCTATTGCCCCCTGCTTGCCACCACTCATCTTGAAAAACGTTGCAGAAACTGCAAATTTGAAAACAAATTGCTCTCAAACTTAAGGTATAAAATCCAGCAAAACCAGTACGGAAGCACTAGTTCTTATCCCAAGGGCCTGAAACCACCAGCCCCATCTGTGCCCCATGGCAGGGTTCCCACCATAGAAACGCAGCGCTGAGCATCAGTGCCGTGCAGGGATGGGAACCCAAAAAAAGAAGGAAACAGGATCACAAGGGAAGAAGGAGCCTCAGAGCAGTAGAGACCCTGTAGCAAATCCATTCCCAAATTCACCTCGTTGGTACTTTTAACCCTTTCCCAACCCCTCCTGTGACCCACAGCGGCATCCTCAAGGTGACCCGCCACCTGTGCCGCCAAATGCCGAGCCGATCGCTGCCATGGACCAGCAAGGCAGTGGAGCAGCCACCGTGGCCGGGAGCCCCACAGGGCTGAGTGGCAATCGGGGGCAGCGCCTCGGCCGGCAGCCCCCCAGCCACCAGCACGTACCAGCAGCAAGTGCTGCTCTTCCGGAAGCAGAGAGGAGAGGGAGGGACCTGAAATGAAGCCATGCAGGCACGTATTCCCATCAGCGGCACGCCGAGACGGGAGCACAAACCCCACTGCCCTGCAGGAAACCAGGGAACGGAGCCCACCGGCTCCCGGCAGCTGTGGGGCAGAGCCTCTAACTGCTACAGAAGCCCTCCTTTACAGGACAGGCAAGAGCGAGAGGGCTCAATATCCGTTCCAAAAGGATATAAACAGGAAAAAGATGCCTTACATCCTGCAAAAACAGTAGCCTGCTTTTTTTTTTTTTTTAATTGTGGGGGGTTTTTTTTATTTTATTTTTCAGACAAAACCAAATCTATCCATAAGAATCCTTTACAGCTCCCTGGCCAAACCATTTCCCGTGCCGTCAGACAATAGCAGCCTCATGGTGCCAACCCAGCCTGCAATAAATAACCCCCAGGAACACCACAGAGTTTCACCCCCCGCCACTCCGTGCCTGCATACTCCCACCGTGCCTTCCCCACGCAGCCCTTCTGCTGTGCCTCGGCCAGCGCGCACCCTTGTGCTTATCTTGGGTTTCTAAATATAACAGGCCCAGCGAGACAGAGAAGGCCTTACCCAGGCATGCATGCCTGGCACCAGCAGCTGCACTTACAAATCCTGTGGGAAAAGGAAAATAAGGAGCCTGGGGAAAAGGGAGAGCCACGTATGGGGGGCCAGAAGATGCAGGGAGCTGCGGGCTGGGCACAGCCTTCAGCTCCTCGCAGGAACCACTGGGCGGAAAAGCAGAAGACCTAAACCACGGAAGGAGACATGGAAAATATGCGGCGCTGGCTCGTGTTTTATCCAACAGAGGAGCGGGCACGAGAAAGCATGTCTTGAGTGGGGCAGGATGGGTCACCCACACACAGGAGCTGAGGTCTCCCCAGGCACAGCTGGAAGCCCAAAGGCAGGAGGTGCTCTCCTGCCATCATGACAAGCCCCGAGAGCACTACAAATTGGCCCTGCTAACGCTGCCGCTGAGGCTTCCCCAAAATATTTTAGGGAAGCCTTCAGCAGGCATTCATCCATGTGCCTAGGTGGGTCACGCAGCGCCACCGGAGGAGGTGGCAGGAGGGAAGCCTCTGCTTCCTGACGTCAGCCTGGCTCGGTGATATTTGCAATTATTTTCCCAATTTGTGTCCCCACATCCCTAGCCCCAGGCTCTCCGCTCCCTACAGCTCTGCAATATGCTCAGCCGGGACCTAACTGCCATGTTTTTATTTATCCTCTGCTCTGCACCCGTTTCCTTGTGGCAGTGCTAAATCCCAGGGCTATACCAACCATACAGCAGCAGTCACCTAACGCTAACAGAAAAGAAAAGAAGCCCATAGAAATACTTCTTCTTTTTAAGCACAACTGACAACCACTTCCTGTAAATTCAGGCGCTGCAGTGACACATAATTCAAAAACTACCTGCTCTTCGGCTTCCTCACCCCCCATGCTGGAGTGACACAACGCCTGCAGGCACCCTGGGGAAGAAGGGGAAGTCTCCTCTCCAGGGATGCTGGTTGCCCACGAAAAGCCTGGAAGGATCATCACCACCATCATCTCCAAAGCCTCAGGCCAAAGGCCCAAAACTCCTGCCTGGCTTGGCTGAGCTGGGTTCCCGCGGCCTGAGCAGCGGCGAGCATCACCCACAGCCGGCAGCCTCCAACACCGAAACCCGTCTCCGCTCTCCACCCGGGATGCTTTCGAGGGGAGGAGGGTGGAAGGGGGTATCTGGCTGGGCTTAAAAACGGGTTTATCCCCCTTTCTCCCATAGCAGGGTCGCTATGGGGACAAAGCCATGAAACCGACAGGAAGGAAAAAAAAAATAAGAAAAAAGGAAAAAAAAATGTAAAAAGCGGTCCGGTAAGGGGGGTTTCGATGTACCTTTTTGACCTGGTCCTCCTTCAGCTCCGTGAAGTAGTAGGCCAGGAGCTGGGCGGCGATCATCCTGCCGGCTGCAGCGGGCGGCTCCGCGCACGCAGCGATGCG
>NW_009646844.1:929394-930419 GCF_000708025.1 Charadrius vociferus
AGGCTGCTGGAAAGGCTTTCCGCCCACTCTGCTGTGGTATGGGAAGAGCAAACCAAAAAAAACAAAAAACAAAAAACCACCACCCTAACCCAAAGGTGTTTTCAGAATAGCGTCTCTGCTCAGAAATCTCAGAGAAAATCGCAAAACTGCAGGAACCACCACCAACACCCAGCACCCCCTGCTCAGGTGCGATGCCTCCTCCGGAGCGAGCGGGACCCAGCCTGGACCCCCGGGGCTGCGGGCTGAGCTGCCGGGAGGCTTGCAGGGTCACCCTGGAAGGCAGATAATTGCTTCGGCTGTTGTACTTTTGGGGATCCCACATTCATATTCCATCACCAAAACCCCCACATCAAAGACACTGATGGACAGGACCTCCCTGTGTGTGCTGTCCATCTCGGGGTGCATTCCCCAGCACCCCAAGGAGGCTTCCACCGCTGTGAAGCCTCTGAGGGCCCCACATCCACATAAGCAAAGAGACACAATGCCCTCTCGAAAAGCCCAAGGCCAAACGCAGATGACACAAGGTGACACATGTCAGCAGCCTGCGAGGTTTTTGCCTGCTCCCTGTCCATCCGCTGGGACAGGAACACACACCCATGCAAACAGCGGTGATGCTGGAGGCGTGATTTGCATAGAGATTGTCTACCAAAGTCCAAGTGATTAAAAACCTGTTTCTTGAGTTTCCGGCTTCCTTTTCAGTGCTACTTTAATTAAATGGTTGCACTGGCCAAAATCAGGAGCTCCTTTGGCAGACGCATCCTCCTCCAGGCTGCCCTAGTCGCTGTAGGCAGGGTGGGCAGGATTTCCTCCCCCGCCTCACCACATTAGCTTTAAGCACATTCTCAGTGAGATTTTCATCAAGCCTTTTCACTGATCTGCATGTGTTACTCCTGCTCGTTGGCTTGGCAAGCTAATGAGCAAACATGCCCGCGCTCCCCGGCGCAGGCAGGCTGCCTCACTGCAGGCACAGCAGCATCGCCCTGCGACGAGGCGCAGTCGGAGCTGGCGGCCGACACAGAACCGTG
>NW_009646844.1:930612-970474 GCF_000708025.1 Charadrius vociferus
CTGGCGCCCGACACAGAACCGTGGGGCTGAGCGGCAGCATCCCGACAGCGTCCAGCAACGTCACGCAATCCCTTACACAGGCTGACCAAGCTCTCGCTCAGATGTAATTCACTGTTCAGCCACGCTCCTCCTCTGCTGCCGGTTAGAAAACATCTTTAATTCCCAGCCCAGGCTCGCGCCTGTTTTCGATCCATCTGTCATCTGCTAAACCTTGTCTTTCAAGCTGAAATTGCTCTCCTCGCTCTCGGGTGTTGGCTTTCTATAAATACGGATGAAAGGAACCGCATACATCCTCAGCTTTTGCTTCATTAGGCAAGACAGACCTTGCTCTTTTTTGGCGTCCTTTCCCCGAAAAGCCCAGCTGGCTTAGCAGCCTTTTTCCACACTCAGTCCAGCCTGAACTCATCTCTAACAAACACAGCAGCTAAAACTGAGTAAGTTATTCCAAAGGCGGCCAAAATCCCCACGTTGACATTCACAGTTCTCCTACTGGAAATATGTCACCGAACCCCCTTCCATTAACAACCACAAACCCTGAGGCTCCCGAGTTTAACTGAAATACCAAGATTGCCCCATGCCATCAGCCACGGCTCCCAGAAGACGGCAAACCTTTCCCCCCATGCCAAAAAACACCCCTGTTCCTGCTTCCCCAGCGTGGCCCATGGGAGTCCTGGCTGCCGGAGATGTCCTCACCGACAAGCTGCCCTTCAGCAGCCCAGATCCAAATTTAGAAGCAAAAAGTTGCTTTCTGTACATGTCCATTTACATTTGCTTTTTGTTGCTGTATGTACACAGCCTGGCACAGCTCGATTCCCGCAGGCTCCGTGCCCACGGAGCTGCCTCTACACAAGGTTTACAAGCCCTACTCTCTATCCCCTCCAGCTCAGATACCTAAACACCACCTAAGTACACAATACTCACCTCAGTTTTCTTGCTGCAGGAATGCTTACTCACTCAGTTAAAACACTGGGACGCAAGCTCAACTAATCTTTGACCAAGTGAAAGCAATTCAAACCATCCCCTCCGGCTCTCAAGGAATTCCAATCAGCCAGCTAAGAGTTTGGGAAGTCCAAAATATTCAAAGTGGTTATGAATAAGAATGGTCTTCTCTTTCACACAGCACCTGTGTTAACATGCAAGAGGAGGACAAGTTTGTTCTCTTCATTTGCCAAAACAGTGACTTAGAAGTGAATTGAAAATATCACAGACCATTAAGGCAGCTTTTGGCTCCACTGACCATTTGTATTACAGCATACTTCAAAACTCACCAGAAACAACTGCCTCAGGTTTCCTTAAAGCTACAAAAAAAAAAATCAAGAAGTAAATTCGAAACATCACTACTCTGAAGCCTTCTTGGTTCTGTGCAATGAAAATAAAACACACACACTCTGCAAAACCCCAAATACACTTAAGCAGGAGGTGGTTCATGTGACAAAGAATAATGTATACACTTAAGCAGGAGGTGGTTCACATGACAAATTCAAATGCAATTAAGGGACGGTTAAACAAGTATTGCAAATGATTTGGTTTGTCTTCAGTTGCATTGAAAAAATGAACTCGACAACCTAAAAGCCATTAGAGAAAAAGTCCATCCAAGGCAAAACAGCTGCGGTGTTTAAACATCTAGTATTTTTAAACGGCTGCTTGCAAGGCGAAGAGCGCATAACCACCTTTGATGCTGTAACCAGCACTGGGACAAATGAGCTTTCCTCCTACCATAGAGCTGGAGGGGCAGCTAAATATCCCGATGGACACCCACACCATTTGCAAGCCCTCTTTGCATTGCCAGGCCAGCAGTGAGCACACAGGTGTTACTTTTTGGGGGAGCCAGGAGGAGCTGTGCACAGGCTGCCTGGCACAACCAACTATCTCTTTCACCTCCACCTCTGCGAGTCTCTCGGATCTCCTTACCATCTAGCTCTGGGTTTTCCCTTCTGCTTTACTGGAAGAGATCAATTCAGCAGCCATTTAATTACCAGCACCTAATGCACGCTGCCAGGCATCCAGCAAGCTATTTTGAAAGCCGTCCTTTAAGACAAATTACTGGAGGCTGAACGTGACACCCGATGACTTGCAGCTATTTTGATTGTGCTCTAGTGTTATTGTCCAGGTTTAACTGTACTGAAGTGTTTCAACTGACTGAAGTCATTCTAGTGCATCAGACCTCCTGGGTGCGGGTCTTTTTTCTGCTTTGCCTATTTTTTCATTAAATGTTTACTGCTCTATATAAGTCTGTGTTCAGGTTTGACTCCTATACAATGAGGGGAGTTTGTTTTTAATCATGTCCATCACCTAGTTTTGACATACACACTTGCTAGATGCTTTCTACTTTTGTAAGGGAACAATGAAGTTGTAGTTGGGTTTGTTTTTCCTTTTTTTTAAGTATCTGGAAAACAATCGATGCACTTTTCCCCACACTGTGTCTTCCTTCCCAATACTTAAAGCAAAGTGAAGGAAAGCACCATCTCTAAGAAACAGTACGTTCCCAGTTCGTGACAGCACGGAAACTTTAAGTAGCCTTTGAAGCTCCCTGGAGCATCGGAAGCTCCACGTTTGCACAGAAAAACTCATCGCTCGTTTGTGCTGAACTCTCTGCAGAAGCTACTAAGAAAATCTAAAAGCAGCAGAGGTATCGATTTGATAAGCAATTCAGCCGAATGAGGTTAAATGCATTATGCAATTTCACCTTGCCAGGAGGCACGGCGAGCCCTACCACGCAGTGAGCCACCATGCTTTAGCTCATGTTTCCCCTAATAAGAAACAAGATTAGCGAGGAATGCCTGGAGGGGAGCTCGTTCCCTGCACAGGAAAGGCCGCGCCGCGTGCGGACGGAGCAGCACGCGCTTAGAAAGTGGGGTTTTATGCTCCAGCAGCATGTTTCCCAAAGGTGAGGGCTTCCCCTGGGAAACACGGAGCAAGGCACGGGATAAACAAAGGGCCAGGACAGGCTCGGCGCGTCTCACCGAGCCATCTGCCGCTGCAGGTTTAGCCGGCACCCAAACACTGGCAGGGCTTGAAGCCATGGACTGTGTGAGCATGCAGGGTCCTGCTCTGACAAGTGTGGTCAAAGAGAGAGGATGGCCACCCCTGGCCCCAGGAGGGCAGGACCTCCCTCTCCAGCCCTCCGGCGACAGGGGCCGAGGACTGCCAGCGCTAAGGATTGGCTAACAGCTTGTTTTTCTTTTTGATTTATAACTTAGTTTTATATTTATGTGATATACAAATCTATTTTTGTATGTTATCAAAATTATAATTAAATTCAAATAATTTAATGTAAAAGATAACAGCATTCTCCACGCCTGACAGTATATCCAGCATCACCGCTAAACACACGCACCACCAGTATTCGCATGCCGGCAGGGGCACAGCACACACAGGTCCGTGCCCAGCCCCAGCGCTGTCCTCATCAGGTCCCTCAGGGAAGGGACAGGGCGCAGAGTCCATGTGATGTTGGGGATAGCACAAGAAATCCTCCCACACACTTTGTCCCCTGCCTTTCAAGAGGGTTGCCGCAACACCCAGCCGTGCTTTTAGGTACAAAGACTTACACGGGATTCTGCCCTGTTTCATTGGGGTTGCTCCAGGGGGAGGGTGAGCTACTTTTTAATAAAGTCCCTTTAGGGAAGGATTTTAGCACCATTCACTGAGCTCAGCATTTGAGGGCCAAATGACATGACACAGGGCTGTGGCTTTCAAGACTTACATCCCAGTGGCCTCCAAAGACGAGGCAGTATTTCTGTAAGTTGAGTACCACACAACTAAGGATCACAAACAGCCATGTCTAGACTGTGACCATGATGGGAGGAGAGAGGAGAAGGAAGCAAATCCAGCAAAGGACGTCTACTGGTTCCCACGAGAACAGAGACTCCTGGGGCAGACAGAGATGCTCCGCGTCTCAATTCCCCACGTCTGAGCATCAGGCAGCTGTGTTTGCTTTTATTTCTTTAAAGTAATTGCTGTTATTCAGCATCAGAGGGATTCAGAGAACATGACCCCCACAAAACCAAGAGATGCAAACCAGAAAGCAGATAAACACAAGCCCAAAACCCATGGCTTACGATAAAGCCCCACTATTTGGGAGGCCCGGCTGATGATTTCTTTTAAAAGCCCTTAGTGATGGCAAGCTTCATTAAACTGAGGGCAAACCCAATTACTCCATCTTTAGTTAACTGATACTTCCAAAAGCTACGGGCTGCATGAACTACACTGCAAAAGACTCCTCTACCCAAACCCTCACATACCTGGGGAAAAGAGGAAACAGCTCCCTGGAGTCACACCACCACAAAACTTAACCTCTAGCTCCTCCGTTGCAGCTCTGTGGAAGCTGCTAAAAATTCTACGTTCTTTAGCAGTTTCTTGAGTGTTGTTTCAAGAGAGAAAAAACCCCAATGCACGTGAGTGGGCACTAAAGGCAGCACCGCTGAAGGGTCCCGACTTGCAAAGAGGATGAGCAGCACTGTTCGCATCCAAGCCTCCCCTGCTGGCTGGAGGGAAAGTGGGACGAGTTCCCTACTGTACAGAAAGGAGCCTATTCTCTGGTATTTTATAATGTTTAAAAGCCACTTGAAACCCCAAATACCATCCCATGATGGATTCCTTCCCCATGGCATTGTACCCAACAGCTCCAACGTGCAGCAGCTATGGCAAAGGGGCACTTTTCTCAGAGCACGGTCTCCTTCGTGCTGCAGGCATCCCCAAACCCAGCACAGGGACTAACTGGAAGAGACAGCCCCTTTTGCCGTGGGGCTGACAGATAAACCAGTGAACTGTTTCCCCAAAAGCTTTCATTCCGCAACAGAGAAAATGAAGTCACTGCTGTGCTAAAATGCTTTGTGGATGATTACAGGCATCCTGTCCCCCCCAGAGAAGCGTCCCCAGCCATGACAACATCTCTGGCTCGGTGATAGCTTGAGGGAGTGCAGGCATAAGCCCCTGTCCGCCCACAGCACCAACAGCCGTGCTGCCGTTACTCATTGATCCCAGCCAAGGAAGTGTGTGGTTAAAGCAATGTCAAGTCAACAGTAAGCAGCCAACGCGGAACACAATGCGTTCCTGTTCATGCAAGATGCTAGGTCTTGTCTTAACGTGAGTTACAATTAATTAAGTCAAGAGGTTTTCCAACCCACTGTGGTTTTCTAACATAGACTCAGCCTGCTCACATCCCTGGGCATGCAAGTCCACTCACTTTGTTCCTCCCTTACATACTAAAAATGAAATACAAGCGTAATCCACCCAAACTCATCTCTTTCTTCTTTCCCCTCCTGTCCTGGGTATTCACCACAGCAACTTCTCTCTCCCCAGGGCCAGAATTACAACTCGTTTTACATCTCTGCAAAGGAAAGCAATAACCATCCCCCATTTTCTGACTCAACTTGGGGCCTTGCCTTAGTTTAACATGTTTTCCATTGAGGTGAGACCTGCTGCATCAAGCAACCACTTTTTCTAGTGCATTGTTAGTACATCATTATTGCAGATCGTATACACATAAAGCAGACCATGCACACAGACATATTTATATGCACACAGGAGCATATAAACAAACTCAGTTTATAAGGCAATAGAAGGGTGGTGGTGTTATGCTGATTAAATTAATGTCAACAAGTTGCCTTTCCTGCCCAGGAGGTGAAGCATTTGTTTCATTTCATAAAACATATCTTGACTCCAGCAAGCTGAAATCAGCACAAATGCAGATTTCTGATACTCTACTAAATCTCCAAATGCTAGTAAAAAACGTTAAAAGAAATGACACTGAAAAGGGGGCAAAATATAGAGCGCAGACTGGTTTGAAATTTCAGAAGTCAAGGGGTAAGTTTAAAGTATTTGCAGTTGTTCAATTCAAATCTTTCATCTTGAGAAGAGGCAGTTCAATACCAGTTAAAGGATGCTGCATAACCAGCAATTCACTTAAGTGATGCAGCAGTTACAATTACTTAAACAAAGGAAAATATAATCTAATTTATTGTACTATAATAGGGACAGCTTTCCTAAATCTGCTTTCAGCTCCTCACAGATCATAGAGTTCGTTCATCAAAGTTTAGCTCAGAAACACCCACCGTGTGGGAAGACTTACAGACAAAAAGCCAATCCTTCATCCTTGCAAAAAGCAGTTAACCACCGGGAAACAGCTGGTTTCTGTGCACTGGTGTGCGCTATCCCAAGAAGGTTTGAATGGCACGATCCAAATCGGTGCCTTTTAACTACAACGCGTCTTTTCCACACAACCAGTAAAACACTAATGAAGAGCTTGTACTTTTGGCATAGAGAATGGGACCTGCCCCTCTCTTTTGGCCATCCACTAATAACCAACTCAAAACAAGGCAATACCTCTCAACCCAGGCTAAGAGGCCGGTTTCCACTAAGTATACACTTTTCTCCTCGATCCAGCATTTGATGCTAGTGAAAATCAGTTTGCAGCACAAGTCCCATACCCACAGGGGTGCAGGCATTAATTGCAGAGGCTCTAGGTTTGTGCTCCTTTTCCAGCAAGACCCAGCGTAAGAGACTCTCCTTCCAGGCCAGGTTAATATCCTCACAATACGAAGCTCTCCCCAATACTAAGTTAACTAAGACCTCCCAACTGTTAGCCCAGAAGGGATGGCAAAGCAGGTACTTACTTTGCACAACGGGGAGCAGCAGTAGCCAGGCACTTCAAGGGCATTCGGCTCCTTCCGCGTGGCCATAGCAGGAGCACCTCTTGCCATGTCACATTGTCATCACAGTGGGCTGTCAACAAGAAAAAAAGGCAGAATTGTAGGTTTTCACATCTACCACCCCCCCCGCAACCTCAGGGATGCCTTTGAAAACCACACGCCCCACGGAGAGGGTGCTCTCTTAAAAACCCATTCAGCAGCTGGGATACAGCAGATGCAGACCCACAATTAGTATCACCCCAAGAGAGAGGGGAAATTGGGGGCATACGGGCTACGGACCACAAGTGGGACCCAGAATAAGGGTGGAAATGGGGAACATGTTGGCAAAGCGCTGGCCCTTGCATGCCTCCAAGATACAGCAGTGCCACGGGATTCCTATCACACACAGGGAAGGAGGGCTTAGCTAGCAAATGTTGTGTGATAAAACACCTGAGTCCTGCTAGCAGTTTGTTATCCTAATTAGCAGAACCCGCCAAGCCTTGAAAATACAACATATTCATGTTAAAAAAATCAGTACAGGAAGACAGTCACAGATGCTGAACTCACAGCTGAGCATCGTCCAGGAGCAACCGCAGATTTTGAGCTTCTCTGTGATAATTTGGTGATACCTTTTTTTGGCGAAAGTCCCAATCAGTCTCAAGAGACTGGAGGCAGATGCAAACGGCACCTCAGAGCAAAATTTTGGCTTCTGCAGTTTTACAGGCTGTTGTCACGAAACACGTTAGGGTAGGATCAGAAACCCAATGAGGCCAGGTCCCAGGGCATCTACGTGGCCTGTTCAGGGTCCTCCTCTCTCCCCACCCTTTTGGTTTTTGTTCCCTCAAGCTGCTCTGGCTTTCTCAGGTCTTTCTGGGTGCTCGTGCCCAGGGGTGGCAGTGGGACTGAGGGGTCTCTGTGAGAAGAGGTGGGAGCTGCCTGGGCTGGACTCCCCTGCAGCCTGTGGGGAGACTGCGGTGGAGCAGGTATCCATACTGGTGGACACTGGTGCACACTGATAACCCTTCTACACTGGGGAAGGTGGTGTTCTAATTTTGTCTTTGTTTCTCACCATCCTAATATGTTTTAATTAATTTTCCCCAAGTGGAGTTAGTTTTGCCCATGAGGGTGATCGGTGAGCCATCTCCCGTCCTTATGTCCACCCATGAGCTGCTGCTCTCCTATTCTCTCCCCCATCCTGCTGAGGAGGAGACTGAGAGCAGACTGGGTGGGTGTCAGGCTGCCGGACACAGTCAACCTGCCATACTAGGTCAAACGCAAACCTAGAAGAGATTCTGGACCCCTATTTTCATACTCAGATTTTCACATACCAAAAAAACTAGAGGGGGAATAAACAATTTTCAAAAATTCACATATGCGTCAGAAAGAAAGCTCTTATTTTAATTAAATAGGTTTTTCCGTTCCTCTGACCCATTCCTGGTAGTAAACCTGAGAGTCTGGCTTCGCAGCATAGCTACAAGAGATGGGTGATGGAGAATCACTTTTTTTTTTTTTTTTTTTCCCCTAAACCAAGAAGTTTTTCTTGTCATCTCAGTGCTTTAAATGGGCGACTTGGCATTATGGGCTTCCTGGTCAACAGCCCTGGCCCCAGATTTCAGCAGCGGTCCCCAGTACTCGCTGCAGCAATGCACAACCCCATCCCTGCTTGTCTCACTCTTCCTTCCCTGAGGAAGACATAATTTTTGGCAAAGCAGAAGTATCCTCACAAAAGCCCACATATCTCAGGCCACTACAACTCGTCCCCCGCTAGCTCCTTTGACAGCTGCCATGAGTTCACCAGTCCCATCCAGGACCTGACCCAGCACTGACAGACCCATGGCCTCGCTCAGGGCATCTCTGTCTCCCAGCAGGGTTACGGGTATTTCTGCTCTGACATTTGACGTCGATACAAACAAATGTTTTAATCGCAACTCTTATCTATAACCATGTTGTGGACAGGTAACTGCAACAAGAGTTGGTGGCTATCAATCAACATGTGGGACCCAGAAAGTACCCTCAGCTGTTTTAGCACGTGCCCTTAATATCAGATGCCACTGATTCAGGTCTCCAGCATGAAGCTGCAGGGGTGCGGGTAAGGTGCAGATGAGGAGATCTCGTGCTTTTCAGCATGAGCCTGGTCAACCCCTTCCTTCCCCCTGCACAGCACTGTCATTGCACGTGGTTTAACAGATGCTGTCCTGGGTGGTGGGACGAGCACCCTCCTTGTCAGCATCCCAAGTACCCTAAGTGGATTTTTGCCTCTCTCTGCAGCACTGCATATTCAGAACAACAGGGTTCGACTTGGACCGCTCAAACTTTGACCAGAGCTGGGACAATAAATCCAAATGATTTCCAACTGCAAAAGAGGAATTTGCTTAAAAATAAAACTGAATTTTTCACGTACCCTTGGCTTTATCTGGAGAGCCGTCTGGACAGTAAGACACAACCACCAGCACAAACAGGATCCCAAATATATTTAAAGAGCAAAAGAGCCTCTCTGCAGCCGGGTGACGATGGTGCTTCATTTGGATCTGCTTTCCAAACACTTACACAGCACCCCCTTCCAATCACAACATGCCACTTTGAAATGCCAGTACCACTTAGCTCCTGAGTCTATTAGACCATGAAGCAATAAACCCAGAGAAACAAAAATAACCCAGATACCTACTTTAGCACCCAGTTGAGTTGACAGGTGTTATCCCGAGGGCTCCGTGGCAAACGCATCCTCAGAAATGCCATACCTTGACCTTGGCACTACAGGCGGCATGAAGCTGATCTCCAAAAAGCGTAGCGTCTTCCCAAAAGGTGCTAATATTAACTATAGCCCTTTGTTTCTTTGCACTCAAGGTTTCTCCCTGTCAGCTTTCTGGTATTTGCCAGCGTGGTGCACGCTTTACTGGGCAGATATTGAGCTGCAAATTCCTTCATACTTCTCTATCCACAGCATTCTGCAGCTAAAGCACTAGCCGGCCAGTAGATGAAAATGCCACTTACTGCTTATTCCTACTGCAGTTTGTTGAATTAAAACCTCTTTGTTTGCAAGCTGTAAACAAATTCTTCTTAATCTTGCAATAAAAAATGTCAATTATGCTCTCTAACAATGTAACTTCATTGTCATGAAAGAAGGCATTGCTATTGCTCTAATCGTGATAACATATCAGCTGTTTTTAGAGTCAATTCCTTTTTGTGCAAAATTTAATGACCATGCAATTATTCAAATTTCAGACTAACAGACTGGGCTTTAGACCTACAGCGCGGCTCCCTTGCTCCGAAAACACACACTTGAAAGCAACAGAAAAGTCTCTAGAGCAGAAGTTCCGAGTTCAGAACGCAAAACACCTTTACAATTCATTCAGCACAGCCGGACTCGGGCCCGTGTTAAAACACAGCTACTTCACTGAAGAGCCAAGGAGAGAAAGCCGAATTCTCGGCACGCTATCGCAGGCACTTCTCAGGCCCGTGGCTTTCATTTGGCATCACAGGGAACCGTGTTTATGTCCAGCTTCCTCGTCTCTCTCTGGTTTCAGTGCATTTCCTGCAGAATCGCTGGCCACAGCAGATGTGCCCTTCAGGCATTTCAACTTTTTTTTTTTTTTTTTCTCATGCCAGTATTTATCCCATTTGTTTCCAGAATCAGCTGCAGCTCCCAAATCAGCGTCCGTAACTTTCCGCTTTGAAGCATTCAGGACATGCCTGCTGGGAAAGCATCTTCCTTGTTTACCTGCTCAGACCCTCACAGACTTTCCCTCCGTGCCCTTCCGCCATCCATTTTCTCCTCCTGTAGAGAGCTCCCCTCTACGACCAAGTTGTCCATCACCAGCTAATCTGCTCCGTTAACTGCTTATGTTCCAATAACCGCTCTCAGCATCCTAACCGTGCTTTATTTCTGCTTTCATGCAGCTGCAGCCAGAGATAGCTGCTGCCTTAGGAGCTCAGCTCGCCCCATAAGGTGCCTTTTATCCCCCTGCCGAGGGAGCGATAAAACTCAGGGGTCTCATCCCCTCCACATCTCCCTGCTCTCCAACTCTGTGGCAGCAGAGGACAGCCTTTTTTTGTGCTCCCAGGAGGGGACGCAGCCTGCAACAATGAGGACAGTGCTCTACAACAGCCTCACAGGCAGCGGTCCCAGTCCCACAGCTAAACAGATGGCCCAGCATCACTGTAGGATTTGGCATTGGCCAAGCCAGCCCTATAGGAACGGGGACTTCCCAGGTGCACAGAAACCTTTGGCAAGCCGAACATCAAAACAGCAAGCAGCACATTAAGAACAACAAAATAAGCCCTCCAGAAAAGTAAATTGGATCAACACCACCGGTGGTTTGGAGAACCGAACCCTGGTATTTCTGATATGCCTGAGCTGGGGCTGGGAGCCACATCTCACCTCCAAGTCCAAAGAAAATGCATGCCACTAAGGTAGCAACCCCATTGCCTCCCTCCCCTTTTATGCTGCCCACAGAACAATAACAAATGAACCAGTTAACTCAGTTACATCCTTAATAGTCCTCATAATTCACTGCTTTTAATATATCACACTTTGCACTGCTGTCATCCCTTTTCCCCTCTATTATGACTTACTTTAAAGTTGTTCTGATATGCAATAACAAATTTACGGGGAGGCTTTGACTGCTGATGTGCCATAGTCTTCACACATCTCTCCTCTCTTCTCCAAACAGCCTTTATCCTTCCCAACAAAAGGAGAAAAGAAAATATAGTGGCAGTGAAAGAGTCTCAGTTTCCCCCATCTCTTCTTTTTCTTTTTTTTAAATATAGCTTTGGTTTGATTTTTGTTTGATATTAACTTACGCTTTTCTAGATAAAAATAAGAATTTGGGGTTTGGGGAGTTTTGGGGTTTGGGTTTTTTGCTTTTTTTTTTTTAAACCAGTCAGGAAAGATCAAGGGTGAAAGGACCTTCTTTCATGCCTTCCAGCAAAGCTCCTGCTTGCTGAGGTTCCCCAGCATTTGGGTCTTTAACTCCTGCACGGGAGACTTCCAGCCTGGAGCCCCCTTTGCCCATTTTCCTCTAGCCATTTTCTTGTGCCAGTGGCAAGGGTTTTCTGGAGGAACCCATGTTTACTAGGTTTCTTACCAAATCTGTTCTCTCTTCACAGCATGCAGCAGCTTTTACTATCTCTAGAGGTGCCTGGGCTGCGCGAGGCCCTCGGACACAGAGTGCAGACAAAGCGTAAGGCTGGATAGGGAAGGGGCTGGCATCTGGAGGACATTAAAAAGCATGCAACAAGATCAAAATCCTTTTGGCATTCCCCTCTCAGATAGACATGACCCATCACGTTTACAGCACCTTCAGTGTGCACCTGCACTGTGATCTTATCAATGAGAGTGGGAAAACACTAATTAAACTTTTATATCTCGCTTTACATCAGCTTTACAGAGTGGATGCAGTGCTGGGACAAAGCAGATGTCTGATTTCCCTTCCCATTCTCACCCCAAAAGGTAATCCATACCCATGTACAGGAATATGTCTTTTTTATTATTATTTAAAAGATTAAAAAAAAAAAAACCACATCACTTGACAAGCTACCCACCTGACAAGTCTGCGAAATGTTCTGGATAACCCCTCAACAACAGTCCAGGGCAGTGGAGGTCCTTTCTAGAGAAACTGTTAAGTTTACCTATAGCTGGACAAAATTCACCGAGCCTCCCCGACTCCCTGCCTCCCTCCCTCTCCACCCACTGCTACAGTGACAGCGTGTCCGAGACCCCCAAAGAAAAGCCAGCTCATTTCACCAAACGCAAAGAAACAAATCACAACAATACTTTCATTTTGGTATTACCTACATTTCAGCCTCAAACTCCTTTACACTAATCTGCTAATCCTATATAATATTGACTTCCCAAGAAGGGAGATTATGCTAATCAGGATTTCTGGAGGATTTACACATGATCCTATATTTACTTTTGAACTTTGTCAGAGCGACAAAGGGAATATGTCACCACCGAGCTGCTACTGCATTTTGTCTGGATTACGAGTCAAGCAGCAGCGCTGTCCAAATCTATAGCCACCAAAATGTCTCTCTAGCAGGCAAACCAACATGTTTAGGATCATGTTTTCCCTGCAGATGAAACCGTAACTGCAACTATCAACTGGGATTTTCTGAAAAGCACAAACCTGAGTACCTCCACCCAGTAATACTGCTGTCACACCTGTGATTTAAAGATCTTTCAACTTTCCAAATCAAATGTATGACCTAGATCTGAAAAAAAAGATGTTCATGTCTTCAAGAGGCATCAAAACAAAATCAGTAAATTCAAGAAGCACTAAACATATTGACTGGAGGGAAGACCCACAAAACACACAGAAATGAAGCATCACAGATCTATCCAAAAAGCAGTAGAAAAGCACATCTGAGATGTGAAACCAGAAGAATCTCATTTTATTTTAAAAGGACTAACAACTCCAAGTGATGAATTGCACTACATATTTTTCAGCCTATGGTATGCTGTGTCACATTTAATGGAAGGCCCCTGCTTTTATTTTAAGCTAGGGCTTTAAACTGAATTGCCACAGACGAAGTGCAGAGAAGGGTTTTGGTTCAGCGCCTTAAAAATCTATACAAGGGAGACTGCAAGTTTGCAACAGTCCTTGAGTTTCCACATGTTGACATCATCAGGAACACAATGCTGCATCATTACCCAGATGGAGAACATTCTGTTTTAGAGTCAGCCGAAGCGTCAGTGTGTTTATGGGATCCCTGGGAAACTGCAAGTGAAGTTTGTAGCCCCGGTAAAATCCCACAGAAGCTAATCCTTCCCTTCTCCAGGGCTGCCCAGCAAATCTTTGCCCATTCCCCTTCAGAAAGCAGCAGCCTTCCCAGCTTGGATGCCATTTCTCTGCCCGGCAGATGTGTATCAAAGCTGCATGGGAGCTGCCTGGCTTCAGGGCAAGCCAGCAGCTTGCAGAAAAGGCAAGAGCATGTGTGTCCTGGGCCTTAGGGACCTTGACAAGAGCCGTAGGTCACCAAGCACTTTGTGAGCAGTTTCAGGTTCATGTGATCGGATTCCATCACACCCACAGACTCACTGGAAAAAAACATTATTGCGTGGGCCTAATCTACTGCAGAAAAGGAATAACCGCAGCTGAGGTGTAAACTGACTCTGTGCAAATATGTAATTTCCAAAAAAGACTAAAAAGAAAAATCAAAGCAATATAGGATTTCTTTCTAAATTTAAAGCAAGGATCCATGCAAGGGGTTTAACTTGTTTTGTTACTGATTTGCATTCCAATTGTGCAGAACAGACTTTAGAATAGAAGTGCAAAAGATACTCTGCACCATACTCACGTGGCCATCCAGGGGCAAGTCCACATCACCTCATTCCAGATACACAGGGATGTACTTCATCCACAGATGCACTTTTGCAGATTAGCACAATGCAATCCCCCAAAAGGACCCCAAACTACACAGATAGTACAAGATTTCAGAGCGCTGAGGTGAGAAACAGGCAATGCAGAAGAGCTATTCTAGGCCCCCCATAGCCCCGAGACCTGATGGGTTTTTTTCTTCTATACCCAGCCCCTCAAATTTAGCCTGTTCATCACCAGGAAAAAACATGCCTTCCAAATAAGTCTGCCCCCCACTACATAGCAAGCTTTGGTTTCTGTAGCTCTGTGGATTCTGAAATATAAGGAAAAAGCAAAATATTAAGTTTTTTGACAAAAAAACACTACACGTGAGTTCACAACTTGTCTCTTCCCAGTTGCTGAGTATAGCGAGCAGAGCACCATGAGGAATTCCTTCAGAAGTGAAAATTATTTCCAAGTACTATTTTTCACCCATCCAGTGACTCCAACACAGACACAGAGCTGTTGACATGTTTCTTTTAAAAACCACAAAACAGGGAAGGCCTGTAGCTTCAAGTTTTGAATTTGCCATTGCTAAATTTAAACCCGTTGGCCTTCTTACAGATTATTACATAAACCCAACTGCTTATCCCCTGCACGATAGTTACTTTTGACCTAACTAGGCTTAAAGCACATTTCTTGGCCCCACTTTCTGCTGCCAGCCTGAAAGGAAGCAAATACCCAAGAAGAGAGGATTAGAAGAGATACAGGAATACTTGAGAACAGAGAATAGCAGGCTACAGATTTGCTGCTTCTCTGTACCGTATTATTGTTTCGGTTTATTCTGAGATGGGTGAATCAGGAGAGGGACATTCGGTCACACAAGAGCACAGGCTCTATCCGCAAGCCGCCTTCATAACAACTGCAGTGCTGCTGAGCACTGTTACAGATAGGTTTAAAGAAAGCTCCCACTTGCCTGCATGTTCTTCCCACAACTCAGAAGAGGCACTAGACAGAGAAGCAAAGGCTCACAGCACCCCAGATTTATTTACAACCGACGACAGACAGGCAGAGCAGTAGGCAATAGAAAATGAAAAACAAGGATAAACTCCTTTCCACAAAATGGTAACTATCCTCTCATGAACAGGCGAGGCGATAACTGAGGGAAAACAAAGAGGGGAATTTCAGAAATTCAGGTGATTTCTTTTTTCCTCTCTACACAGCTATTTTGGTGGCCCAAAGATGAACAGATCTGATACTCTCTATGTAGCCCTGACATAGACATAGGAGACCCTGTAGCTGCTTCTACATTCTCTCTTTCCCCCAGTATCAAAAGAATCAGTCACAGTCAGAATCCATCCACGGTTAGTTTAGGTTTATGTGCACTCCAATGCACTAACGTATTTTGACACAAACTGATATTTTGTGGAATCACATTTTTTTCCTTTACATTCATCTGTTAAACATGCCTCCTGTAGTCAGGGAAGTATTACATTACAATACACTTGCAACCAGTGTAGCGGAGAAGGGAGCATCACTGACCAAAGTCCATTAATTTATTTTACCTGCAGATTTATTGTAAAACCTGTGAAGCATTGAACAAATATGTTCACTAGATAGGCGCAACATCAGGATCTCAATATTCCTTGAGCCAGGCCAAGCCAAAACTAAAACACACGCAAATCCTAAGAAACTGGTGATAAACTCAGTTGTGGTGCAGTAGCTTAATTAAGCCCTTGTAAAAAGACATGTTTGGGGTTGATTTTTTTTTTGTTTCATTTGTTTGTTTTGTTTTCACTCTCCCATGTGCATTATAGATGCATTGCAGGAAGTACAGAACTGAGTAGATTGCGGTATGCCAAGACATAATGCCAGTGGGGAGCAGAAACACCTGACCAAAGTTATCAAAGGACAAAAATCCACAATCCTTGTTGGTCAAAAAACCAGCTGCTCCCTGAAAACAGGTACCTGTGTACTGGCGTCTGGCAAAGCTATCTCAAATCACCGCTCAGCAAATCTCTAGTGCACACGCCTGGCAGTGCTGAAATGACTTGACCTCTCATTTTTACTTCTGTCCAACATTATGCAATCTTTTTGCTACTGCAGTAATGAGGGCAGCTCCCTTCCCACTTCCATCTTCAGAAAGCATGAAAGTCACATCACACTGAGGTGCCAGTTCCTTCACTGTTTCCCGCAGGACCCTAGAAAAACTGAAAAGAAAGGGAGAGAAGAACAGAAAGTTTTAGCAGCTGTTTTCTGGTCTGAGATCTTTATATATTTATCTATTAGCAAGGAACCATAACCTCAGCCAACATCTTCCACTGGTTCTCCACAGCATCCCTTTCTGTTTGTTTTTCCTCCTGTTCATGAAAGAGACAAGTTTCTGTACACAATCAGATTTCAATTTCTATTTCTCCACTTTAATTTTGTTCAGCATGATGCCAGACATCCCCCACTTGCCTTTAGAGATCATGCAGGAGGCTCTCTTCTCTCAGCTCAAAAGCTAATGCATCTGCTTCTAGGCCTTGCTTACAAGATATTGACCTAACTCCAAAAACTCAACACAGCATTCCATCTGGGACACCCAGATATTGCAGAAATCCCCCAAAACAGTGGAACATGAATATTAGAAGAGTAAGTTCACTCAACACACCAGAAAAAAAGAGCCTCCCAATAGTAACTGGACTTGACTTTGCAATTTTTTATCCATTGGCTAGGCAAGGGAAATGACAGGATGCAGAGAAATACGTTAGATCTCCATCCCCTCTCTCATTTTTTTATCATCTTGGCAGAAACCTGGTACAGCTAGGTATGTTTTCACAGTGGAAATGAGCAAACAGCAAAGGGAAGCGGTACCAAGGTACTCACTGTGGATGGAGCTTGTACAAAGTCCCATCTACTCCGACAGTGATTTGCAAGTGCTCCACACCTCGGTCTTCTCTCTTCTTCTCTACAATAGCCGCGAGTCCTGCCCCGCAGAGCTGGGCAGCTCTTTTCGAAACAGCTCCACACACCTCTTTCACAATGATGCTGTCGTCACACGTGCTGTCCAGGCCAAGCTGCTGCAGAATTCGCCGGACTTGGAGGAGAGCGAGCCGGTCGCTGCGCAGAGGGAAAGACATGCCGCAGCAAGGCATTAGGGGAAGCTTCGTCAGGCATGCAAATGAAAGTCTTACAGCTGAGACTCTGACATGATTCAAAGGAAACGGGACCACTTCTCCAACTCCAACACTCTCCAATTGTTTTCAGGCAGATTCCAGTCTGAATTCAGACTAATAAGTTGCTCCTGGCGTGCCTTTTGCTATATTAGACTGTATTTCCAGAAGGCACAAACAGTAGTTAATTACCTAACTCCCAAATTCATGAGGGAGCCAAGCCAGATCAGCCACCTGACTGTGTTATTTTTGATCTCAAGGCTGAGACACTACCTTCCAAGGTTTTCAACAGCAGAAAGGGTTCCAAATAGTCTGGAAGACCTTCACAATCACGCACAGATATGTAGGTAAGCACATATTCATGGAGTATTCACATATCACTGACTTTTTATTTTTTAAATAAGCACTATTTTAAGTCCTACAATAAACACTCCAAGTATAATCACGCTTGACGGTTAAGGCATCCAAGATAATGCAGCTGTGTGGACAGGCAATGGTAATTCATATAATTACACAATAATTCTGGAACTTCCCCAGTTCCTCGGTTTTGGCTTTTATTCTGGGGATGGGAGAGCAGGGAGAAGGGAGTGCGCAAATAAGAAAACTGTAATTGACTTCATGAAGGAAAGGGCTCCACACACTTATAGAAATTATTTTCTAGAGGTCCCAAAAGACCTTAAGGATTAAACCACATAAGTCTAACAACTTTACCTCTCAATCTGAGACAGGAATTTTGTTTCAAATATGCCTCTTTTCCTGAGTGATTCTGAAATCTGTCCTCTGAACAGCAGTCCTTGTTTGGTCAGGTCGATCAAAATTTGCCTCACTATTTCACCTAGGTACATTCCACTGGTCATTTTTTCATACCTGTTATGTTATAAAAGAAAAAAAAAAGTGCTTTTAAAGAGATGACATGTTAGCTATATTTAACATGTGTGGTATGTACACACCCTATCGACTCTTAAAAAAGCAATAAAAGCTTGCAGAGCAATAGGCATTGAACTCCATCTTTCAACCATCAAAAATCTGTTGTTGCAGTGATTTCAAGTGCAAACATTAATTACC
Organism: Charadrius vociferus; assembly: GCF_000708025.1. NCBI lineage: Eukaryota > Metazoa > Chordata > Aves > Charadriiformes > Charadriidae > Charadrius > Charadrius vociferus. The sequence continues at coordinate 948,757 of NW_009646844.1, forward strand.
ACATATTTACCTATGTTAAAAGGTAACAGAACCAGAAAAAAACCTTGCAATATTAAACAGAACATGGTGTTAAAGCCAGAGTCCACATTGAAGCGAAACATTTCCCTGTCCCACCCCATGCATTCACCAGTGAGTCATATGTAATCAATGCTGTCTTTACCAAACAAAGAATGGTCAAGTTCAGTTTATCCTCTTGCATGGGTTGTATTTTACCTTTGAAAAACCACTCCAAGAGGATGAACACAGCAGGGCCTACATTTTGCAGTGAAATCTTAAGCACTGCACTGTTTGGTAACTGCCCTAAGGTGAAAACAGTGCTGTGGTAACAGTGCTGTGTTTTCTTTGTCCGGATATCTGCGTTACTTATCATGCAACAAATGAAATGTAGTATTAAAATTTCCTTTCCGATTATTCATTGATTAAGCATAATTTAAAAAGCAGCCAGTGTGTTTTGAAGACTGACTTCATCAGGTTTTTAGCATCAGGATCATCACATTTACCTCTGTTTCCCTGGGTTTAGTGAGCCTTCATCTACTTCTTTATCATATTTTGTTCTGATGTTGTCAATGCAGCCATTGTCACCAAATCCTCCCCATTCTGTATTAATGCACATTTTTCCTTCGTTCCCTTCCACTATTTCTATATTTTTCATATCCTCCATGTAGCACACATTGCTGCCCGTTCCTAGAAGGAAAGAAATGACAAGGCTTCAGCCAGAAAAGTGAAGTAGCAGCTGAAACACATAGAAGATTATTGCAGCGATCATCTTAAAAGTTCTCTACTCCATATCCCAAATTTCAAAGATCTCTCCGTATCTTACAGAAGTAAATGCCAAGAGTGTTGCAATTTATCACAACAGAATGTTACCAAGGAAAATGGGTCCTCTGCAGAATGTTACCAAGGAAAATGGGTCCTGCATAGAAAACTCCCAGCACAGAGGAATGACGACTCTCTGTTACAGGTCAGAAATGGCTTTGGCAGTTGTTGGCAAGCACTGATCAGTCATTGGTGCTAGCCTGGTTGCGATGCACCACAAATCATCTTGCAATGACAGCGTGCTCCTAAAAGCAAACGCTGCCAAGAGTCTAGCAGCCAGTCAAGCTGCAACCAAGTCTGAAATGACTTGGCGAACAGGGCCTTATCACTTGCAACATGGGTTACATTAACTAATGTAAGGACCAGTTCTCCAAACTGAGATAGCTCGTGCACTTAGCCAGCCAGAAGAGTCTAGTTTCCAACTGGGGCTTCAGATCTTACATGCTTAAATGTATTTCTGGCTGAAAACTTGGAGGGACCTACTGGGTGAATCATCTAGAAAGCCCAAAACATATTCATTCAGATTTTAAAAAATATTTTCTTGTTCCAATGCCTATGACCTGGTTACACAGTAAATATCAATACACTTGTCAAAACAAGGATTCATGCTCTATCTGCTGTTCTCATATTCTTTTACCATGTATAAACTTGTCAGGCACCAGAGATATGATCAAAATTCCAACGGATGCAGGATCCTATCTGCTACAGGTGTTATTATGTTACTTGTAGAATACCATGCAAATCTGCCAAGAACTCCAAGGGACTAGTAAAACCACATATCAAACTCAAATAAAAGATGATGTTTTACAAATTGCAAAATAAGTTGTGAAGCCTAGTACCTGCATACACGCTTTCTTCTTATAGTGGTCACTGTAATAGCACTGTACCTGCAATAAGGCCAATCTCGCAGTTTGGATCCTCATATCCGCACGTCATCATTGTCCCAACGGTGTCATTCACCACTGCTACAATGTCCAAGTCAAACTCCTAAAACACAAGTCACAATCAGTAGTGGGGTCCCGGAGGAAGAGGGAGGGTGCATTAAATACACCAAAAAGATCAGAAAAGAATAGCTCACATTTCTTCTCCTGATGGCCTCTCTCAGCATATCAACAACATCTTCCCCCTCACAGTCTGTTGCCTTGAAACCTTTTGTCCATCCCACAAGCGTTCCCTGAAACAGAAGGGAAAGAAAATCATAAGTGAAGATAGAGAGAAGACTGTACATTCCAAGCATCAGTCTTTTCTCGTCTCAAACTCCCCCCCGCTGCATTTTTTTTTTAAATAAGGTATTTCCCTGGAAAGGTTACTGTGAGTGTCTCGTGCCGAGTGTGTGCACATGTATCTTTGTTACTCAATTGCTGATGGTAGTGACTCCAGGTTTACTCAGCTATTTACCAAGACACTGCCAACTCAGTGCCTTCTAACACTCTCATTTGGAAAACCTTCTCACCTCCTGTGCACATAGCCATTGCATTATCTGTAGGGGAAAGACTGTAAAAAATACTTTTGCTGTAAATAATTAAACACCCAACAAACACTAATGAATATCTACTGGTTAATTTTTGGCTCATTTACTGAAGGACACTTGGTATGATCCCACTACTCCGGGCAACACTACTTACTTTCTTTTTGGACAGCGGCCTGGCGTGACAGAATTAAATTTCAAGGTTAGATGAAGTAACTAACCTTCTGCTTGGTAACTGTCTCTGGACTGTGTGTCCCAATGACAAAAAAAAGAGGGCAACTGGGAGAAAAATCTGCTCCTACAAAAACCCCTCACGTTCGAGCAACAGTAAAAGACCATACACACAGGGCGACATACTATGGGACTCTGACACAGATGCGTCTCACTCAGTTTGCCACCACTGCTGTGGAATTTGTTTCCTCATCATTTGTCAAGACCTAAATACTGGGTTGCAGGTTTGGAAGGCATATTGAGTGGTCTCCCCACAAATAGGCAAGTCCTATTGCTGAACTCTCAATTGTGATCTGAAAATTGAGACAGAGCAGACTAGGTTCTAGACTTAGAAGCGATTGTGAAACCCACCAGGACATAAAAACATTTACTAAAATAGCAGTCTCTCATTTCCTCAATATCCTACATATTTGACTAAAATTAAGCAGCACAACGTCCTCCGCCTCTCTTTGGAAATGCATCAAAATAACTGAGAATTATTTCTTCCTGAATTTGATTTTTTTGTTCTATTTTTTTGCTTACATCAGACCTGGAAAGATGAAGATATGATATTTGTCAAAAAGCAAACCTTTCCAAGCTGAACAAGCAAGCTCATTTCTGCCCACTGACACTCAACAAAAAGAAACTAATGTAGTGCAGAAGTTATACAGTCACAGTTGTGCAACACTGCTAGGAAAACACCCTGGGATTGTAGTAGGAGGAGGCATCTGTTATCTCTTGCTACTGAAGAGTTAAGACAGCATAAGAGATTCCTGGGCTATTAAAAGTTTGTAGTCATTTCGTTATCATAAGGGCTTCATCTTTATAGAATAAAAGCAAGTAGCATCCATCTCTTGAGATACAAGAGGTGAAAGTTCTACCTCCCATATGCATATGATGATAACTTTCTCATGAAACACAACGAATTTGCACAGTAGAATAATAAAATCCCCATAAAACAGGTGAAATATTCTCTCCAAAGACTAATTTGCATGCATATATATATATTTATTTTCAACCCTGTGAAGCCCTACTTGCAAGAAAACATTTAGAATAGCTTTTTGCTTGCAATCTCCAAACCAACAAGTCACCCTCACCCAAATTATGTCATTTACCAAGCAGATGCACAGCTGCCATTTCACCCATTGTGTGCTGCAGTTCTCACCTTGTCAATGCTGGCTTGCCTGCACGGGAAGGAGAAGGTGAAGCCCAGAGGCAGTCGAGCACCTTTAATCCCCATATATTCCAGGAAGTCTGCTATGCACTGGACAATATGGTCAAAGAGCTGGAAGGAAAGAAAAAGCATGTAAGTCTCACAGTAATCCCATGCAGTGGGCCTTGGCTGGATCAGCTAAACATTCATTAGAGGTTACCTCTTCCCCCGTCCCTTGCATGATCTCCAAAGGAATGGCAAAGATTTTGTTATACATTTGCACTGATCTTCTTCTCCCGCTTCTGATTTTGACCAGCAGAACCCTGAAATTTGTCCCACCAAGATCAAGGGCAAGGAACTTTCCTTTCTCTGTAAGAGAAGAAAGGTATTTCCTTTTGGTGCTTCTCATAGCACGTTTGCCAGTCAGAATGGCGTACTCTGCCACACATCCCCAAGAAACTTCATCAGTGCCAATGACAGCACACTGCTCCCTATGGCATTTACCCCATCAGTCTGCTAGCATGGGGCTGAAGGACCAGCCAGATTACAACATAGGAAGCCCCGGTTGGCCAACATAAATCACCCTGGCATTTGCCAGAATAATTGGCATATTCCCCCTGGGAAAAGAGACAAGCAACTTTCCTGAGCCACCTCCAGGTGACCAGGAAATGACTTCACCTGTTCCATCTGGTGTCCCGCAGACATATGTGGGTAACATCTTCACTGTGGCACTGGCTTGTGTCTCTCGCTTTAGCCCATATTCCAGCTCGGTCCTCATTTTGTTCTTAACTTCTCTGAGGGTCTCCAGGGACAGCAGAAATGGTGCAAGAGCAGCATCAATTTGCTTGCGCTGAGCAGCCAGCCTGTATGCCACCGCTGTGACCATGGCAGCCCCCTTCCCACTGCCGCTCACAGAGAGGAGGAACCGAACATCACAGTTTGGGACCAGCCTTCTCACCACCTTGTGCAGACGTTTGGCATACCTACAGGAACAAAGAGTTTCTTTAGACTCTCACAGGCATTTCACGCATGGTTTGCTTCACATACACTTCCAATACATGCACACATCTAACACCACAAATGCTGAAGCAAAGTCAAGAGGAGCACAAGGTCAGAAATTGGTCCAGGATATGGGTACAATGATCCTGATTTTTGGCTATTCTCCAGAACCTGTACACTTACAGGAACATGAGGATACCTCTAAACAAGTGCCAGTGCCAAGGGAGAGGGACACTGGGGAAAAGCCAGGCAACAGCGGAGAGTCACAGTCGCAAAAAGAAGGTGAGAGTCTCCATCTTGAATCAGACTTCCATCCAGTTTGGGAGAAACGTTTGGCAAAGTTTCCACAGTTTGGGAAAGCATAAGTTCAAAAACAGGGGGAGGGGAGGGGGGTAAGAAAGAAAGAAAAGGAAAAAACCCACAGTGAACTGCAAGTGCCCTAGAGTCACTTGCGGAATAAATTGCTCTTCCCTTGACACCAGTATCCCATGTGTCATGTTGTTCCCACCCCACCCCAAGTTCTAAAGCTCCTGAGACAGCTTTGCAATAACTAAGCCAGTCTGATCCTCCATACTCCACCAGATCTCACCCCAGCCCTGCAGGAAAACCAGTAGTTCTCTGAAAAGCCACACTGATATGCAGATGGAGACTCTCTGCAACACCAATATGTAGCCAGCAATTACCAAATCCTCTTTAGTTACTTACTGGGGGTGGGTTTTATAGAGCCCCCCATCAATCCCAACAGTGGTTCGCATCCTTAACAGTTTTTTATTCTCTCTCAGACGGGTCAGTATGGCTGCTAAGGCGGCAGCACAGAGGTTGGCCGAGCGGAAGGAAACGATGGTGCAGACATGCTGAACAGCGATGCAGTCCTCTTCAGAGGGAAACAGGTTCAGTTCTGTAAGGATCTCTTTTGTGTTGCTCAGACCTTCCTTATATCTACCCCAAAACAAAAGAACACATCATCTAATGCAAGGATATTAAGGCAATAAGTAAATCAATATCTGCATGCTGGCTCAAAAAGAAATGAGAGAAGACCGGGGCACAACCTATCAGGCAGCATTGTAATTGGTTCCCATAAACCAGTAACATCTTCCCCACGCTATTCCCTAAAGTACCCAGGGGAGAGACCAGACTTTTAAGAGGCTGCTTCCTGGGGTTCGGTTTTTCATGAGACATACCAATTAGCTAGCCAAGAAGAGAACAGGATGAAATATTTAGCCCACAGATGAAGAGCACAAGAATAGACAGATGTACAGCTTCACTCAATACAATAAAGAAAATTATTCCTGGAGCAACAATGAGGACCAGGATTCCCCTACAAAACACCAGAATCTGCGAGTTTTCCATGTAGTCATCCATTAGCTGATCCAGAGTCTGTACTACATCTCCACAGCCCCAGTATTCCCACACCACAGAAGCTGAAAACGGCAACAATCATCCCATGTACTCAAGTCTCCAAAGAGATTATTTAAACAACCTGCATCTGTGATGGTTAACAATACTTTTGCTACTGTGGTACTTTGCTAAAAACTTTATCTTCCACCAATTCCTACTTAGAGAAAGACAAACTTCTCTCCTAGGCAAAAGCAAAATCAAGTTGAACAGTTCAGGACTCTTCCCACTAGTCACAGATTATAATTACATTTTCATTATCATTGCTGTGCCCGTGAAAGACTAACAGCCACTCTCAAACATCATATTGCAGGCTCTTACTTTTCCATTGCAGACACATGTTTCATTTCAATCTTGCCCTTAGTGAGCAGAGCTGTTGACACTTTCCCATTGAAGAGTAGACCTTCCTTTGTCATTTTTAGTAGAATGAGTCTTACAAGTTCCCCCAAATACAGGCTGCTGATCATCTTCTCAAACCTAGAATGAGGCACAGGAAGGAGTACAGATATTCACCAGCTAGCCAGAGCTATGAAAAGTTTGAGTATGAGCACCTCATGTTCTTATGCAGGTTGGTCACATTTAAGCATGTACAAACAGGGTTTGGGAGCTAAGTTGTAGATGGTATGTCATCCTGAGGTCCTGGGACCCAGCAACAGCCCCTCAAGATAAGTGAGTGATTAAAGAGAATTTTCAAAAGACTTGAGATCAGCTCAGCCAGTAGAAACAGTTTTGATGAACTAGGCTTTAAATATGCCCTTTGTTTACTTTCCTCCTCTGTTTAGCCCTCCACAGCATCATACCAGAGCAACCACCTATTTTTAACAACACATCAGCAACGGCAGCATCAATCCCTTGGCCTGTGAGGCAGGGAGATGTGAAAGGTACCCACCCTTCCCAGAAGGGAAAGGTCTGGGTAGGACAGCACCAGGATCAAGCCAATTCAGATTCACTTAACCCGATATCTGTTCCAAAGGGGGTCCTGGCATATACTGGAAACACACTCAGAGAACTCAGACTGCCGAGGCAAATCAGCCAGGGAACCACTTACAATTGTTTTCCAGGATTGAGAGATCCCAGATCGAGCTCCCGATCAAACTCCGTGCGGAGGTCATCCAAAGCACCGTCATCTCCAAAGGCACCCCACTCTGTGTTAATGCACATCCTCCCTTCATCACCTTCTACCAGATCGATGTGCCTCATTTCCTCCATGTAGCATGCGTTGGTGCCAGTCCCTGTGCGTGTTGGAGACAGTGCAAATAAAGTACCTGTTTGTTCCAGGATTGTTTTTTGTTTAAGTCCACACATTTGGGAATAAATCAATATATTGTCTTTGGAAAAAAACATAAATACATAACCCTGTGGTACAGGACGCTAATATCAAGCCACCCACACTTGTTAAATAATCATTTCACAGTGAGTGAAAAGATTCTGGAAATTAGGCTTGACTTGTTTAAAAACTTTTTTTTTTTTTTCAAATGTACTTCTATGTGCCTTTAAAAAGCCACCATAGTACAGGAAGCGGAGACGTGGAAAGCGTAGCATAACCTAACTACCAGACGTGAGAGGAATCCAGCTTTCTCTGGACTGACAGACAGTAATTTTCTATACAGTCAGCAGAAAAGTTTAGTATGCTGGTCACAACTGAACCCAGACAAAATGGGGACTGTGGTATTTGATGGCAATGTGATCAGCATAAAAACAGCTGCTTTACAGAAAGCAGCCAGGCTTGAAAATCTGACCATTGTTTTTTCCATTTTCTTCCTGCTCTTTCCTGTACTGGGACACTGCCTTCTACTCCAGATTTGTTAGGATTAAACAAAGGGAAATAAACCTTCTTAGTGAACAGAAGAAATTACCAATTATGAGTCCAACTTCACAGCGTGGGTCATCATATCCGCAGGTCATCATGGTTCCCACAGTGTCATTGACCAGTGCCAAAACATCAACGTCTATGTCCTAATAGCATAAAGATGTGTGATTAACAGGAAAAAAAAGCTTAGAAAGACTCCTGTGTGTTAAAGCAACAGCATGCAGACATATTCCCCAGGTCATACTTTGAAGGCCTGGTTCAAGAAAGCTCTTCAGTTGAAAGACACACTACTTCCTTCTATAACACTATCCCCACAACCTTGTAAATTAACAAACATCTCTTCAGTCTCAATTTATTGGTCAGCCAGGATCTTTGCTTGCAGGAATTGTTTTTCCCCAATCCACCCTCATTTGCCAGAAAAGCAACATGTTACTGGTTTGAATTTTGCGATATGCTAGCACCTCTGTATCTGTCCTTATGGGTTGCATGATAGGATAATGTCCTACTGCCTGAGCAGATCCCACCAAACAGGACAGAAAATATACATACATAAACACAGCTGTTCAACACAAGGCTGTGCACCAATGTCACACTCAAGTTAAAAAGCCTTTCCATCAAAGCTGTGCAGTTTTCCTTTCACACTGAGGTAACTTGATAGAGTAAAATCAAAGTTATCAAAGGATTCTTGTAACTCAGATGCCAACACTAGCAGGGGGCCAGGCTTCACCCAGGAAGTCTCAGATCCTTTGTTCCTGCTAAGTACAGCAAGACTGATGCAGAGAAAGAAGTGAACCAAAATCAAGGCTGGATTTTTACCATCTGGGAAAACACAAGAATTTCCTCTTTGCTGCAAAGATGTCAAGATATGGAAAGATGCTTTGTATTTCTTAGATGATGTTACCGATAGCACCAAACATGAAAGGTATACACTAGTTCAAAGGCAGATTTAACCACATCTTACTGCTGACCTTAAAAATTACAATCAACCAATCTGTTCCACAGATTGAAGCGGATGGGCAAGCACTGGCAGCGTTAGGAGTGCCAATCTGAGATGATTGCTTCCCTCTCCCAACCTTCAAGCCACAAACAAGGCTACAAAACACAGGGTGTCCACATCTTACCAAGCAGGTTCACAACAGGCTCCCTTTAGCTCAGACAGACAGTGGGGCCATACTGGTTCACTGTCACAGCCAGCCTGTTTCTTTAATCAGTGTGCAGTTGCCATCACTGTTAGAGTGACCTGGGGCAGCCTGAGTTGCAGCTGCATGTCCCCTTCCGTGGCTTCAGCTCCAAGAGAGACAGATCTACTAGATATACAGCCATGTTGGACATTTGTTACTGGCTATCCTTGAAGGATATCCAACAACTCCCAAACAACCCACACACTGAGAGCTGATCTCCCAGGAGGACAATCTGGGGCCACTCAGGTTCACCTCCTGCAGGTACGAAACTTGCCTTATGCTTCTGGAGGGCCTTGCGCAGAGAGCTGACCACATCTGTGTCCTGAACTCCTCGGACCTTGAAGTGTTTTGTCCAGGCAAGAAGAACACCCTGCAAAGTAACAGTCCAGTGACCCAAAAGCTCCAGCAAAACATGGCACACAAGCCTGCCACAAAGACAGCCAAGACCAAAGCCCACTATGTCTCTCCACATGTTAAAACGTGGGCCAAAATAAGTCACAGCAGAACATCTCACCTTGGGGTGCCTCTCAGTACAAACAGAACTAAACAGGTACAGCAATAAAGTCCCAATCCTGCAAATGCTTCTCCCTATGCTTTGTTTAAACCATGTGTGGCTTTACTGATGCTCACCACAAACTGACATCATTAAGCACAAAGTGTTTGCAGAACTGGGACCCAAAGCACAGATCCCTAGAAATAAAAAAGAGGCTAGAAAAAAAGGCCCCAAATTAATTGCAACCAGCCCTTCATTTCCGCATGTGGCCTCTCAAACAGCTCAGGTCTTTCCTATTTAGAATCAACTGTAAAAAAGAAACTGAATGAAAGTGATTGAGAAAGAAACACACTTCAGGACACAAAAGTATGTCTTTTACAGTCTAACAGTCTTCATACAAGGGCACATGGTTACTGTAGAATACCTAAAGAATAGCTTTAGCTTAAAGATCATGTTGCCTTGAGATCGGAAATGAGTGTTTGAACGGTAGTCAAGTTTAGTTAAATGTTAATGGTCATCCACGCCGTCTGCAGAGAGCTAGGTAAACATGACCCCACAAAAAGGCCACAGGGTAGCACTCCGATGCAACAGCTTCTCTGGGTTCTGCAAGGAGCCAGGCTTGCCAATAATATTTCTTTTTGTGTCTTACCTCTTCCAGTTTGGTCTGTTTGCATGGAAAAGAAAATGTAAAGCCAAGAGGTAACTTCTTATGCTTCAAGCTTTTGGTCTCCATGAAGTCTAACAGACAGTCAGCAATGTAATCAAAGAGCTGGACGAGAAAGGAGAGAACAGTCAGGCTGCGTCCAGGAGATATGCACACAAGCACAGCACCACCGCAGAAGACCCTGCATGCCTTACCTCGGTTCCGTTCCCCTGTATGACCTCCTTGGGTGTGGGGTAAAACTTGCTCTCCAGCTGGCTGCTCTGCTTCCCGTCATCACACACCTTCACCTGGTGGGCACGAAACTGGGAGCCACCCAGGTCAACAGCAAGGAAGTCACCCTTCTCTGCAATACAAGTGGGTAACCATTAGCGGAGGTGGCTGAGAAGCATGGCCCAGATGCCATGCTGAAGGCCACAGCCCAGGCGCCCTGCCCACCACGGCCACAGGCTCTCCTCCCCCATAATGGCAGGTCTTTATCTTAAGGGCCTGGGCGCATCACCAGGAAGGCTGAGAGCTGGCAACCCTAAGCAAGGGTACCAGGTCCATCCTGGTGGCAGCTAATTTCATTTTTGTTTAGCAGTCTGGTGTTGCCCACCCTGCTCCTTCCGCAGCAGCATGCTTTCAAGCTGCAGAGGGAGAAGCTTCTCAGGAAGAGGGGCCCAAAGCAACTGCAAGGCCAACCAGAGCACACAGGGGCTGCAAAACCATACACCTGAAATGCGGAGAAGTGGGAGTTCGAGAGCATTACCTACATCAGGTAGGATGCAGGCTGCAGGATTTGCAGCCACATGTTAAGACCGGGCCCTACTGCAGAAGTCAACTTCCAAGTGGGACAAGACTAATTTGCCACCCAAAGTCAACCAACACAATCATTTCCAAATGCCTTCAGTTGTTTCTGTAAAAGTACCATTTTCTTTCTCAGTTGGCAGCACTCTTAGCTCAAACACGTTCTTCTGTAGCAGGAGACCTCAGATGGAAGGACAGTTTGGCCCCACTGCTACAATAAAACAATTATCTATCCCACGCACAGCGGAAGGCCCTTCCCAAAAGGAAAATGCAGCAGTATGTGCACAGCCTTGCCTGATCTTTGTTTCAGAGTTCAAATACCCGACTAAATTTTATCAAATCTGGCCCTGAAAGGAAAGGAAGCAGGAAATTCTACCTGTAATACCATGGTCAGATAGCACAAAGGTGAAGGGGCAATTTGGATTACTCAGTAAACTGTGACATTAGTCAGACCATTAATGCCTAAATGATTAAAAACTGATGATGCTCCATATGGGTCATTTCAGGTAGCAACACTGAGGGCACTGAAAAATCTGAAAGTTCGCTGCTATTGCAATGGGGAAATCCAGCCAAGTTTGAGGTGTTTAAACCTGCTGGAAGTTTTCTCTGGAAACACAATAACCAATAAGGATTTCGCAAGAGAGCAAAAATAGAAAAATCTATGTGATACTTTAAATAGGCAGTGTGTCAATAAGACATAGCCCAGCTTGACCCTGCAGCACGTCCTTGACACAGCGGAGAGGTCACGCAGGCCAGGACAGCATTGTCCAAAGTTGGCCTTGAGGAACATGAAGTCTTGCAACAGTGATGACACTACACGCAACTTTCCAAGTCTCCTGACCTCAGGGGCTCCCTGTTATTTCAGGACAGGGTCAGCGCCATGTGAGACCTCAGGACCAGTGACAGTCACTTAGATACCAAGCGTTAAGTTAATATTTCTTTTTCTTTGATGAAGGTTGTAGCAGAAGGAAGAGTGCCCAGTTCCAGCCAGGCAGTTTGAGGGGATTGTACATAATTTCTCTCAGACATCCTTCATTTCATGGGACTAGCCTCCAAATGTTCCCTTTATGCCATTAAAGCTGGGTTTTCTCATTTAATTGTAGGAAAATTACCTTCAGAAGAAATAAAGTCCTGTGGAAATGAAGTACAAAGCAAACATTTCTCTTAAGTTTTCTGCACAGCTGCTATACACAGAGTCCTGGCCTAGGTCAGACACAGAGTGACAAATTCAGACTTGGTTAAACCTGGGAAAAACATAACTTTCTGTCAGCCTGCACTGCCAGGAGCCAACTGAACCAGGAGAGTTATTTTGGAGGTGCATACTTCTCCCTACAAGACAGGCTTTGAGATCCTACCTCACCTCACATCCTCCTAGAAGACACCACTGCACTTTCTCCCTCTCTGTTTAAGTCTCAGGGGCAACTGGAAACAAGGATGGAGCTGCAGAAGCAGAGCAGGCTGTGTCCTGGTAGACCCCATCCAGAAGCAGATTTTCCCAATGCAGAAGGCAAAGAAAAGCAGGAAGGGATCACTTTTGGTGGCAACAGAGAAAGCAGTGCAGAGTTTGCTGTTGGAAACCGAGAGGGGATCACAGTCCCAAGAACGCAATGTTGCTGCCACTTTGCAATCTGAGGAGCTTCACTGCAGCATCCTGCATTCCCTGCAGGCTCCATGAACGCCAGGGCCACAGCATTGCCCACACCCGCAGCACACTGCACTGCAGGGACTGAGCTGTAGAGGCTGCCCTTGCTGTGTCCAGCCACAGCTCCTGCAGCAAGGCCTGTGCTAGGTAGTTTTCTGTACTCAAAAAAACTACTGTATTCTGAGCACTTACTAGGTCCTTTCCTCAAACAAGCAGCACTAGGTCAAAACCCACCCGGTGCAGGGAAAAAAAGACCTCTGCCAACACTCCCCCAAGCTGTTGTCTCCTCAAAACACAGCTGTTTTCTCAACGTGAGATAAGCAGTAGTAACCCGAAGCCCGTGTCTTTGCTGTGCTGCCCCTGAGTGCTGGCAGCAACCCATCATTTTCCTAAACCAGCACTGCTGTAATGGAGCAGGGGGAACTCACCTGAGCCATCAGGAAGCGAGCGCACGAATGACGGCAGCATTTTTACTGTTGCCGTGGGGTTCGTGTCTTTCCCCAGGCCCTTCACCATCTCGGCCTGGAAGCGAGCCATCACGTCCAGCAAGACATCGTCAGAGAGACGCATGTGATACAGGTACCTGTCAACCTGGAAAGATGAAAGGTGTTACTCGGGAGGCATGCAGGCTCCTCAGTGCTCAGCACCTGTCTGGATGAGCACTGCTTTCACACTACAGAAGGGCCCTCCTATCTGTACTGGGGAGGTTTCCTTTATCTCCGCAAGCAGAGAAAGCGCAGGAACTTCCCAGGCACTTGCACTAGTTTTCTAACCATCATGGATGCAGTTTGGCATGAAGGATCTGAAAATCCTGAACTCCGATTCCAGCAGCACCCTGCATTATGCCAAACAAGAATTACTATGCTCATTCCTACCCATTTAATGGACATGACGCTAAACAGATCCCAAGGAGACAAAAGAATTCCTTTCACATATACAACAAACTGAAGGTGAGCACACCACCTATGCAAACCCCACCGCTCTGATTCTACAAGTTCATTTCATTTTTGACCTCAGCACCTAAATTCCCATGATCGTCAGTGCAAGCAAGCTCCAGGACACCATCAGAACATGTACTCTTATCAAAACTGTGTTTTGAAAGTGTTTAATGCAGCCTTGGTGAATTACTGTCAAAACAGCTATCTTTTCTGATGGCTCAGTAACTTGCCAATTAGCCACCTTTTCTGATGGCTCAGTAACTTGCCAACATACATAAGCCTATGAGACTTGTTTGAGACCCTGACAAGCTGTTTTAACATCATCTCTCCTTCTATACATGTAATGAACTAGAACTGCAAAGTACCTCAACCTGGTGAGAATTTTACTTCTCTGAGTCAGGACCATAAAATGCCATCAGTACCCAAGCGTGTCAGCCACAACCTGAAAACATCTATTCAGCTACTGCTTCACTCCACAGACAATTAAATTTGTTGGCATGCCAGGCTGGAGCTCAAAGCCTTTTTCTCACTGCAGCTCTGCCCTCCATTCTCTTGTGATTCTAGGATTACAACTAAAACACATTTTTGGGTGCAATCAATATCCTTTCTTACAGGTCTGTAACCATAACTATAATAATTCTGTGCTACAAACAGCAGGGTGTCCCCTGTAGGGTAATTCCTCTTAACATTCTACTCCCCATGACATGAGATTCAGGGCCAGGGAGAGAGGTGGGACAGCTTCCAATGCAGCCAGTACAGACACTCAGCTCTCGCACCATGGGCTACATTATTACACTGCTTTATCTGTTCAGAGCATTTAATCAGTCCCATTTACATAGGGAGGTCTGGAGGGTTGGCAGAACATGAACAAAAGTCCCACCAGCACCAAGGCAGGATTTAAAAAGTACCATGGTTTAAACAGAGGAGAACACAGGTTGTAGATATATTGGCCTCATCCGCAATTTGGACTGGCCACCTATATTAATGAGGCACAAACTAATTACCTACTCACAGTCCCATTTTCAACCAATGGTCAGCAGTGACCCACCTGAAAGAATCTGGACCCTGAAAGTAACTCCAGCACTTACCTAACAGCAAAACACACACACAGAGTGGAGAAAGTCTTAAACTCCAAGATGCAATTGGCAAGGAGCAGCAGCTGCCTTTGGATACAGCTGTGCCTTGAAAAGGCCATTATTTAGATGTTTCTTTGTAGCCCTTGTTTGCACAAGCACTTGATTTCCTCCAGGCCTTTGTTGAGGCCCCATCATTGTGCAGGATCCACCACCTCAGCCCAAGCACCAGCACTGCTTTTTTGGGCATACCGAAAGGAAAAAAACAAACAAACAAACAAACAAACAAAACCCAATGACTGGAGACATACAGCACTCACACACTCTCACACAGACCCAAATAACCTTGTGACAGAAGTCCCTAGGGGAAAAAAAAAAAAACCCAAACTGAACAGTAATAAAATGGACCATGTCTGTTTGCAGAGAACACGCGCTAGCTCCCTGATCCCCACAGAAACTGCGTTCCCCACCCTGTTTACCTACAACCAGCGGAGGAGACAGTCGTCTCCGAGGAACTAGATAAGGCAGAACCCAGGAAAGCCTGCTGACTCTCTAGCCTGATTTACAACCAGAGCAAGGGCCTGCTCACATACCATTTGCTTGTAAACACAGGAATGGCCAGGCCACACAACACCCAAACCCTGTGTTGCTGCCTCCCTCCCACCGCACAAGGACAGTCCTCGTTTTCAAGTGTCTTGCCTCAATTATGGGAAGATCACCATCTTCACGGCAGGGAGGCTCTTGTTCTTGGGACCAGAGAGCAAATAAGCCTGGGGAGTGAGGGGTGGGAAGGCATTCCTTCTTTCTAATTGGGGAGAAATCAACTCTGCTCCATACAGCCTACCCTGGGCTTCTTAAAAGAGAACTCCAAAGAGCATGTGGTTTCTTGCCTTCAGGCAGGGTGAGTTTGCACCTAGTAGAAAGATAAAATTTTTTAAATGGCATTGCCGGAATCCCTCTGCCCTCTTCTCTCCACTTTTTTTCCTTGCTTCAGGGAAGTCCTCCCTCAACTACTGGATGTTTCTCTGAAGAGACCACTCCACCCAAGCACTGCTCCACAAGGTTTCCCCCTTTCTTAGTAAAAAGTAAGAAGAAATAGCGCTGTCTAGATGTCTTCCCTGATACAAGGGAAGGGTATTGGGGCCCCCTTCTGATCATATTAAACCCTGGGGATAAAAAGGGCTATTACTGAGAGAGAGAGTCACAGACATGTGACTGTTGAAACAGCAGGACCTCTCTTGGAATGCTTCTTTTCAAGGCAGACTTAGTGGAAGAAGCTCCCCTAAGAACGAGCCACTCTATGTTTAAGCAAGGGCACAGAGAAGAGAACCCAGTGTTGCTCACTTTGCTGATGAGCTCAGCGGTGCAGGCGGATCTACCCACCAGGACCTTGGATCTCCCGCACTGCCACGCGTCTGCAGACAGCCCCGCCTCCAGCTGGCTGGAAAACAAGAGGACAGAGCCCGGCAGCAATGGCCACCAGAAAGCCCTCAATGGAGATGCCAGGAGAACAGAGGACTCACGGGGGACATGTCTAGAAACTAGAGGACCTCTGACCCAAGAAGCTTACAGGTCCCACGTGGTTTTATGACAGTGCACCAAAAACCCATTGCAGCATTGGCCATGAAAGTAGATTAGGGAAGAGCAACCATTAGACAGTTCACTCCCAGTACTGATGGCTTCAGATCTGGGCTATCTTGAGCTTTTCTGACTGTAATAAAAGGTCACATCTGTAAAAATCAGAGCAATCAGCCAGGTTTGGACAACCAGAGAGGAGGCACAGGCACTTCTCCCACACCAACACTAGCTGGAACTGTCTCTTCAGTCCCAGAAGACCTGGCCCAAAGACCCCCAGAGTTTTCCCTACCCATGCTATAATGTGAGTGACTCTGATTCTTACTCAGCTTTAGAAATCCTATCCTTCACGCTATATTTGCAAAGTGATTCAGCAAGAGATCCTTTCTGCTCTCTAGACTACACCACGCCATGCCAGATAAAGTTTAAGCACCACTTTTCCTTACTGAAGATCATTTGCTCCATTACTGGAAGAAAACTTATAACTGTGCAGGGAAAAGCACTAACCAGACCTATTTTCAAACTTGTGAGATAGTTTAGGGTCCAAATACTTCTTACCCTATTTGGGTGTATGGCTTTAGTAGATAACACCATTATCTAGTCTGCATTACGTACTGCAGACCCCACAGCATCCGAGTAACATAGTTCTCAAAATAGGAATCAGCTAATGCTGCATCTTACCTTTTTTATTTGATCCTCTTTTAGCTTTGTGAAATGGAAAGCTAGCAAGTGGACGGCAAACATTTTCTTGAAGCGGATGGATGAGTCAGTAGTGACAGAGCTGCTGTGAGTAACTCCAAAGCGACAGGTCTTTATTCGCGAAGCTGGAGCTAGAGAAACTTCAGCTGAGGCATTTCCCCCAGGGTGAGATAGTGGAGTTCCTGGGAAATTGAGTCCAGAAATAAATCCATCCAGTGTGATCGGTTCAATGATTAAACTTCTGTCTCTTTGTATCACCCCCCCACATCAACCCAAAGTCCCTCCCTCCCCAGCTACACACTTCATTGTGCCAGAGCAGACACCTGGAGAGCTGCCAAGCTGAAGGGGAGAAAAATCGATTTTGTTACTGCCCCACTTGGGAATTGTTACCACTTCGCAAGGTAGTTGCTACGCAGCCTGCCCTGCTTTGCCCCGCTTCGTTCCCCGGGGGCTGACAAGCTCCCACCAGCACAGCGCACAACGCAGTGCTGCAGGGAACCTGGAAAGTCAGAGAGGTTTTTAGGAGGTTTCTTCCCTCTGCTCAGCGCTCCCACTTGCGAGACAAGCTCTTCTGCATGAATTAACTCCGCTCTAGTTCCACACAGTGCACCCTTATCTGCGGCTTTTTTCCAATTAAGCTTCAGCCGTGTAAAAGAGCGAAGAGACACGCAGACCCCTGCCCCCCACTGAAATACCTCTTGCACAATTCCCAGCAGAGAGGTTTTGTACAGATCATTCTCCCTTCACCCCTCCTGAAGACAAAGTTTCAGACCAATGCAGATCCTCAGTATTGCAAAACCTGGGGAGGGGACAGATTTACCTGGCAGCCAACAGGGTTGCTATCAGACTGCCTTACTTGATAAATGCCTTTAAGTGGGAGCAGAGAGTGCCTACAGTAAGAGCGGCTTCCTTACGCTATCAGGGTTGAATTTGACACAGCCTTCAACTATTAATCTCAAAAGTTCATTCTGAATACACAAGTGTTTCCAGGATTTTGTCACTGTATCAAGTGATACTGACTACTGAAACATCATCCAAAGGACACTATTGTGGAATGTAGACACAAAGGACACAAACAAGAAAAGGGGGGTTGGAGCGGGAGGCATTTTCATGTGGTAATTAGAGGGTCACTCTCAAGCTACACCTACACTGGGTGTGTTTCCCCCCAGTTACTGTTCAGTATTTCAGCTGGAACTAAGTACACTTACTGCAGTGGCAGACAGTTCCCACCCAAAATTTTGCAGAACAATATTACAATTAAAAATTATTTTTATGTATTAGAAAAACAGCCTCGAGCAAGGGGGAGAAGAGAGAGATGGGGGGGGGTAACATGAGGAGGAACTTCTTTACTTTGAGGGTAGTGGAGCACTGGCACAGGCTGCCCAGAGAGGTTGTGGAGTCTCCCACTTTGGAGACATGCAAAACCCACCTGGACGCCATCCTGTCCAACCTGCTCTAGGTGACCCTGCTCTGGCGGGGGGGTTGGACTAGATGATCTCCAGAGGTCCCTTCCAACCCTGACTATTCTGTGATTCTGTGGCCAGAACTAGAAAATTGTCTACACAGATCCAGAGCAGGGCAGAAGCAGCCAGTTAGCAGAAAAGGATCTCAGGCTATATAAATTCATAGCCTAAAGTGGACCCAACAATCTCAAGTAAAAAAAGTACCACCATGCTGGGCTGTACCAACAGGAGTATAATCCACAGACACACAAAACAACACAACTCTATACTCGGCACCAGTCTCAGGAAGAGGACTCTGCCCAGTCCTGGCAGCTACAGCACATCAAGAAGGCATGGATCAGAAGGAGACAGCTCTGCTGAGCATTAGGAGCAGTCACAGGTTATGTTTTTTCAGCCTTTGATCACGAGGAAAGACTGAAAGAGCTGAGAGAGGGCAAGGGAACTCCCTCTGCAGAGACAAATTATACAGAACCTCTTGTTAGGAAAGGTTCAGGTCTTTTTCTTTTCCGTTTTTTTTTTTTTTTTTCCTCCTGCCTTGCATCAGGGATGAGCTCTGGACACTGGGAGATCCCGCCAGCTCTATTTATTTTCCACTATTCTAGAACAAAAGTAAAGCAGACAGAGTGGCTGAACAGTCCATAAATAGGGCTTGTTCTAAAATTAGGCCTTTGATCTTCAAGAGAAAGGCAGAAAAGAAAGAAGAAAAAAGCCATGCTACCAGCCAGAAAGCACGGTTCACTTCTCCTGTATTCATCTTTTAATAACTGCTGGCTCGTTAAGTCAGACACTGACTCCCAGAGGGACTGTCTCTTTCCTCATTGTTTACCCATGCCATCCGAGTCACAACCCCTCTGGCCAGCAAAATTGAAAACATCACCTTTCAAGCTCCATCCCACTTTGATCCAGAGCTCATTGTGTCTGTAATACACTAGATTTATTTTTCATTCTCTCTTTTCTTTCTTTCTCTAACGGATGCCACTGGAAAAGGGTCTCAAAGATCTAAACGTTACTAAACTGGCAGCAAGCTCTGTTAAATACCTGACATGTCAGCATCACTGCACAACTTGTTCGCTCATCCCTGGTGCATCCTAGCTTCAGGCAGGCTGTTGTGCAAGAAAAGACAAGACATTATCTCACTTCCACGCAGACAGCAGGTTTAACGCACTAAGGGCCTAATACCCAAATATGTTACAGTCATTTTGTATGTATTCTGGCCAGTACAGGGGAAACCATCCAGGACCAAGTGAACAGATCAGCTCTAATCGCATGCAGCTTGGAGGCTTGAGGCAATGTTGTTTTTTCCCTTTGTTAGAGCTCCACCCCGTAAAAGTTAGTCACAAACCCTCCATTTCCCCTTTGCAAGGGCCAACAAGACTTCAAAGTTGTAATACCCCTCTCTCTACTTTCTCCTCCTGCAGTTCTTCCTCCAAACCCTGTCTCAAGGCACAATGGAGAATCCTGAAGGGGCTGGTGTTCACGTAGCCCATCTGTGTCCCACAGCCTTGCAGTCAGAGGCCTGCAGAGAAAAGGAGCTCACACCTACAACGGGGAAAATCAGATAAATGTCTGAGTACCTCAGCTAAACACGCACCAGTTACCTCCAGAAAGAGGTACCCTATTAATAAGCATTTTATTCCTGTAGAAACACATCTATCTTTTGTGAGGTATCAGAGGCAGTGGCGACACTGGTTGCTGAGTTTGGCACCCAGGTTAACAAGGAGACAGTGGACAAGGCTACAGTTGAGTCATCAGGAGAAAACCTTCTTCGTTATAGCTTATGCTTCCAAGACCAACCCTTAGAACATGTTTCCCCCCCCCAGTAGCAGCAGGTTTGTTCCCCATTATATTCCCACAAGTCCATCGAAACTCAGAACAGAAAGGGGTCCCCGCATTCATCCTGGATATGCCCCTCCTAGGGCAACATCAGGCTGCAAAATAAGGCAAAACACCTGAGAGGACTCACTGGAAAATCCACTCCAAGGACAGACACTATTTAGAAGAGGTGGAGACAGCACAGAAGAAAAAGAGCACATTGGCTTAAGAAAAAGAAGGGATTTCCCAAGTAGTGCTGTTACAATCAGCATTTTACATTTGAAGTATAACAAATCAAGACAAAAAATTAAATTGTGAAATCAAGAAACTTCCAAACATCTGTAACTTGAATGTCTGAAATGAACCTGGAAATCTGAACACCTGAAATAAACAGTTTTGCAAATGGGATTCCCAGATCAAGTGAACAATGTTGTTGATATTGTTCAAAAAGAAAAAGTTTCGACACAGCCCCATGAAGAAGAGCAAGAGGCCACCCAATCCTCCCCCAGGGGCTTGCTTGCACAGGGCACGTTACAAATGTGCAGCTGGCATAGCTGTGCACCACACCAGTCCGGATTGTACCACATGGGACCAATTTGGCAGCCGTTCTAATGGGAGTCAATGACAGCCACGCCATTAGCTCCGAAGAAAAGAAAACTTTCATAAAAAGTCAGCCTGGGAACGCCTGAATAAACTTCAGAGCTCTTAAAACAGTTACTATGGAGTCACTATGGAAACAAGCAATGAGTTAAGCCAAGTGCTAATCTCAGCAAAATACAAAAAAGAATGCTTATAGTCATTTAGCTTCCTTATTGCAAGGCTTGCTGCTCAAACACAAGGCTGGCTTATACCCTAAAAAAAAAAGCCTCTCTTTCCTTGCTCAAAAATATACGCTAGTATGCAACTTAGCATACAATTAAAGGACAAATTTATCAAAACAGACTAGAAGAAAGTACAATAGCAATGTGGGTCTCCTGCAACCCAACTCCACATGCACTGAGGGAGAGAAAACAGAGGAGTCATCCTTACACAAGTGTGGTTTTAAACAGTGGTTTGCAGATTCAGCAAGGAGTTTGTAGTCCAAGAGGTAAGTGGGCAAATGCATGCTGTCAAACCCGTCTGCAGACTTGAGCAACAACTTCCCTTTGAGTCTGTCAAGTGCAAAGGACACAAGGCGGCAACTGATACCACTCAATCACGGGATCCACATCACACAAGCTATTTGAATAGTGTCAAATGGAATTTGTAAGGGTTAATTGCAAGCTTGCATTCTGTGCAAGTCATGTCGCTGTGAAGCAGAGGCCGTCAGGACTCTGGGAAAGCAAAGCAGAATTACTCATCCACAAAGCAAAAAATTCAGGACATTCACATGGCCATCGCTGCACATACGTAGCTGCTTGGTTCTTCTTGGGGGAGGAAAGCAAGATGGGGCTTTACAGGGGAAGGACCTAAAACTTTCCCTCCCCACCAGTCTGGTACTGAAATCAGCAGGAGATCATGTGGACTAGAAACATTTAGGCACTGCTTGCTTTTTAGTAAAT
>NW_009646844.1:970518-990579 GCF_000708025.1 Charadrius vociferus
AAACATTACTCTACTGCAGACTTGTTTCTGAACAGCAGCTTAAAAGATGGATGCTAGGAGGAAGCAAAGGGGATTCAGAGCAAACTTTCAACCTGCAGAAATAGGTGGTTGATCATTTTAGAAAGTCAGCTATTTGATACAGTGAAATTCAACCTGGCTTTTACACGTATCCCAAACTTAATACAAGCAGAATCTGCAGACTTGTATATCACCAAACCAAGAAATGTGGTTGCTACAACATTATTCTCTTCAGGCAGCCCCAGCAACATGTCCAAGCACTGAAACACCTTTCTGTGAATACACAGGAGTTTCAGCATCTGATTCTTTCCACTCTCCAGTATCCCTACCAGGAGCTCAAAAACATACCTTAAAGCTGCTCACACTAAAAACAAATGACAGAGCATCTGCACGTGTATGAAAGAGGCATAGCCTGGTGGTGCACTACCTTAAACATTATTCAGTGACACTGCATCAGGAAAAAAAAAAAAAAAAGAAAAAAAAAAAAGAGTCCTTTCCCCCTAGAACTTAGTTCTAACAAACCAAACCTTCCTCCAAGTGGTAAGCCCCTAACTTTCCCAGTTTATGATAGCCATGATAAAACTGGTATGTGGAAATACTACTGGCACAAGTATCAATCCACAAGCTTTTACTTAAGCTCACATAACAACTTATAGTTTAAGTAAAATATTTTATGTCTTCTCTCAAAATTCAGATATCACAAACAAAACGGCATGTGAAGCAAAAACACATTTACGGAGTGCAACAGAACAAGACGATTTGTATGAAACCGAATTAGAAAAGTCAAGGAGAAACAGACATCTGAATTTCTCAAAAGTAAATCAATTATATCTATGCCTGCTATATATACACCTGCTCCTTCCCCCCAAAAATCATAATCCAACTCTTTTTTTTTGTTCTCTCCCCAAACTTTGCCTGAATCAGTGTGATGAGCTTTTCCTAGGAGAAAGAATACAATTTAAAGCGCAGGGACAGATTTTGCTTTGTTTCAGTAATTACCCTTCAGATGACAGAATTGGAATTTACTCAAAAGTTCTTGTGGCCAGAATTTCATCATTCCCCAACGCACTAACACAAATGCTTTTAGCTTCCTTCCACATTTTCACAGGACACAAAGGTTAAAGGCGCATGACTCCTATCACCACTCTGACCCAAGTGCCTGCCAGGTTGTTCATTACTTGTTTGTTATCTGTTAAACTCTGCCCTTTGGGAAGGGATGGAATGAGTAGCTAATTCATTACTAGTGAAATATATGATGTTTATTAATGATGTGAGGATATCTTGCAGGAAGACATCAAGTTCAAATTTTCACAGAGCAGTAGATCATACACTTATGCTGAACACCGTGACTGAAAAAGCTTACCAGCTGACTGCTAAAAGCAAACTTAGTGCCTCTGGGCTTTTAAGAGTCCATTTCTCTGAGTGCTCCATGTAACTGGCCACAGGAGAAGGAAAACATCAAGGAGCTGCAGCAGTGTAAACATGAAATGCCAAAGAAGTTATTAAAATAGTACTTTATTTCATGAATAAAAACTAAACAGAATTAGGACATGGCTCTATTTTTTCTTTTTCCCTATTTCCTTTGAACTACTATGATCATCTCTTTTTGAACCAAGGCCATATCTACCATTCCTGTGCTGATCCTGCCACTCACTCTCCAGCTGCCTCAGCATTTCTTGTGTTAGAAGTCCTTCACGCAGCAGTCTGTTGGCAAGAGATCCACGTCCATGGCTTTTCAGATCCTCCTGCCTTGCAGCAGACCGGTAGCCTTTCAAGTTCTTTGCTCTTCCTTCTCTCGGAACCTCTGCTGCAATAGAGAGTGCTTCTGCGGATTTTGCACCATGACGGTCTGAAACCGCCCTGGTATCCCTCTTAGTCCTTGAAAGAGGAAAGTCTTCTGACACAACTGTTGCTGTGCCAGCAGCAGCTGCAGACTGTGAGGCTCGAATCAGCTTCGTGATGTTGCAGACACCAACTTGTATAATGTCATCTAGTTTTTTCTGAATATCCCTTACAAGGACAGCATCAGGGAACATATCCATGAAGCGGTAACTGAAGAGAGGCAGAACACACAATTAAAACTCTTCACTAAAGAACTGCTGACTGAGACAAAAATGAGACACATACTATGTAAAGTAAAAAAAAAAAAAAAAAATTATTACATGCTGCATGGGAAGGCCACTGTACTTTAAGTGGCTTTTCAGCTGCTCCAGTCCAGGATCACCTCGTTTCTAACTTTCTCTGTCAGTCACAAACTGTTCTCTGCAGAACGCATGACTTGCTCCCACAATATAGCTACATTTGCATTTGTCAAGATCTTCTAAAGGGCCAAAGGAGCCCCTAGTGCACCACATGCACACGCGCTTGAAGACACTCCTTTTCTAGGACTGTAAGTCATAAATATTAGGAAAAAATAAAAATAATTTTCAAGCACAAAGACAATACCTTAACCACAGATAGAGGTCAAAAACATCATGAACAGCTTCAAGGTGTACAAGCTCTTTGATGTTCTTTGGAGCCCCTAATGGCCACTTGGTGTGCCGACAGAGCCAGTCAAATGTCAGAGGCTCATTTCTACTGAACTGTCTTGCAAACTGAAAAACAAGCAGATTCAGTGAAGTCCTCAGTTAGTCAGGAAAGAAGAAATCCCAAATGAGTTAAATTCCCTTGAGACTGTATACACAGAATGCTCCAGAAAATACCTGCTTTGTTTTACACAGCCCAAATGCCACACATTCTTTTACTTAATTACTCAACACAGGAGTCACCTCTCCTTTCCAGGGCCTCATTAACACAATTTGTCTATGCACCATGCACAGTTAAACAACGAAAGTATAGAGCTATCCAGAAAAGCGTAACACTGAAGGGATATAATTTCATCTAGCAAAGCTGATGGACTCCAGCTTTTTTCTTCTCCTGCTCCTAATAATTATCTTGTTTCAGAATCTCCAGGATTCAGACCACATTAAATGTGTTCCTTGACTTAGGAAACACACTATTCACAGCCCAAACAGATTAATCTGCACTAGAAATCAGCCCTTCTGAAACGTAGACATCTCAGCTCTTTTACTAACAGATAAATGAGCCAAATAAGGTTTAAATTTAAATTTTTCAGAAGCACTGATGACTTGGAATAACTGCTTCCTAAGTGGCTGGTACCAAAAGGGTTTTGGTTGTGTTTTTTTTTTTTTTTTTCCAAGGAATGGGGCTTAAATTCACACAGGCATTCACAACAGCCTACCTTCCTCCCATATCACATTATGCCCCTCTGCACCTTCATTACTTAAGGATCTGAACACTCAGTACTTTCTTAATGAGGCACTTTTTTTTTCAACTCTAAATCAATCACTCAATTTTTAAAGAAAATTATTAGTCATTTTTGTAAAGCACAGATCTAATATCTGTGACATGAGGGCACCACATCAGTTTCATTTTTACACTATTTTCTTAAATATGTTTAATGCAGTCTCTAAAAGGGGACAAAGGCGATACTGTGTAACAAAGTAACAGTCCCAAACAAAATTATTAATCCTGAAAAACTGAAATCAGCTGACTACAAATGCCTCAAAATAATCACTCCAGGGGCACAGTGGAAAACAGTTCCTCCAGGCCTGAAAAGTGAAATGACATAATTCTGAGAGTAACTTACAGCACTGTATTTTCTAGGGGTTTAATTCTATTTAATTGTATTATAGCATCAGTAATCATATTTAATTCCACATTCTTTTCTTTTGTTGACAAGCTAACACTTTAAAGCAGTGGTATCTTGGTTTCTAAGGACTACTTTAACACACACTGTAGTGAAAAGCTTAACAGTGCACAAGTGACTAGGCAACACAATTCTGGATCTCTCCCAGTTCTAAGATCACCTGCAAGGCAAGCTGCAGGATTCTGAGGCAAACAGCAGAAAAACTATCCAATTTCTAATCTACATCACAAAACAAGAATCAGTTCTTAGAGGTTAAAAGCTTTGGCCAATAAAATGGTGAAGAATGCAGTTTTCTCTAAAAAACATGTATCTCCAGCTATTTTATATTACTACTTGTGAGCACTTTAAGAATGTTCTCAAATGATCTAATAACAAAACCCACAATAAATATAGCAGCTAGATAAACTCTCACTGCACCAAGACACGCTTGCTCCAATAGAAATACCACATTTTTTTGAGGAAAATAAATAACTGACCTTCAACAATGTGGTACACACAAAAGGCTCTTTTCTGTTCAAGGGTGCAGTGCAGAAGACATATCGAGATCGCAAATTTAGTGGAATGTGCTGAATCATATCTGCTAGAAATTTGAAGTCATCAATATTGCAGACAAAGTAAAGCCCATCGACTTGTGAGAGACTCACAAAAATATCCTGTGAAAACATAACCAAGTGAAGAGGATGTTATTAGAGGAGAGGGTGGTTAAAGTTTTTATTACCAAACTAAAAAATGACTTAGTGTTTCAAAGGCTAGTTGAAATATCAAAGGCAGCTAAAAATATCAAATTTGGCCACGGTAATAAAAAAGGGGGCAGGGGAGTTCCCTCTACTCTCTTAACAAGATTTAACGCTGGATCAGAGGAGAAGACATAACACACTGTTTCATTTAAGCATTTTCAATTAGTCTCCTACATAACAAATACAGTCTTCTGGAAGTGTACACTTCAGTTACAAAGAACACCATCAGAGAGACCAGTTACTGCTCTGTTTAGAACTTTTTCCAGGTTTGTCACTTAGCATGACCCAAAAAGCTAACTTTACAGCACAAAAGTAAAAAATTGAGATATTTTTAGCCCGACGTCAGGAACAGATCTATTTTAGGAAGAAAGAAATCACAAGATAAATACAGCATTGCAATAGAGGAGTTCAAAGAATACCTGAAACATATCCAAGGCAGGAGACGCTACTGCACATTGCCGGGAGAATATTTATGGGCCCCCGAAATGATTTCTCTCAGGTAAATCTTTGAAAGATTTTTTTCAAAAGTTCTTTAAAGAAACACTTTAAAGAAACTCATTTAAAAAAAATGTGACTGAATACTTAAAGGATCAATAATAACATGGGGTCTTTACCTTAATACTTCTATGCTAGCCCAGAAAAACTCAATAGTGAAATTTTAAAGATGTGCCTAAAGATGACCCTACCAGCCTAAGTCTTCCAGAAGGTCTCCAAGTATAATCTTTTACCTCAAGGTTAGCAATCAAACACTTTGATACATAACAGCACATCAGCAGAGAACAATAATACATACATTTAAATCCATGAAAGCTGCTAAGAATTTCTCAGTCTGCTAAAAGCCACCAAACTATTTTTTAAATAAAACATTGGATGTTTTATTTCTACTTTAAAAGGTTTAGGCACTTTCAAAAATTCTACTATCCAGCTAATGACGAGATCAAGTGGATCTCATAAAATCTGTTTTCCAAAAGTTAAGCAGACACTGTTTTACCATGAAGTCCACAGAACCAGGAAAAAAAATCAGGTAGCTCTCAGACATGCAGAAATCTGACATGACCAGCCCAGTTTCCCAGGAATTTTCACATAAATTTATCAAAATTTCAATCTCTAATATTTTCAGCCTCAGACCAAAAAGTCTACACTTAAAATACAGGAAAGATGAAATGAAAAGGTTCATTCTTCAACACGCATAAACATATTTTCACACTTCAACAGCTTTCAAGTTTATCATAAAAAAAGAAAAGTTAAGCATTCTAAATGTATTTGCAGTCACTGCTGTGGTAGAGAGAAGAATCCAACTGATAAGAGATACACACAAGGCTGGCTGTTAGGTTCCCAATGCGCGTGTTTGTACAAATGCAGTGACTATAAGCAATTCTTAATTTTTAAAGCAGAAGCTAATATTTTGGTCACTCTTACAATTAGATTGGATAGAGTGGCATCAGGGAGATGATAAGCAAACATTTCTATCTGCTCAGGAGTAGGATGTAGGCCAGCTGCCTAAAGGGAAAATAAAGAAAAAAATTTCCATTAATTCTTAATATCATTCTTAAGTTAGTGCATCAGAAACAATGTCTAGAAAGCAAAATGCAAGAAACCAAAGCACCCTACAGACTCCAGTTTATTTAGCACACTTTTCCCGAACTGAAGAGCTTTTGTTTCTGAGCTTTTAATTCTTAAAAGAGCAGCTTCAATATAAATTAAATAATGCAAGCCTCCAAATGGGACACATATTCAAAGTCACTCTGGCACTACACAATCCATTTTTATTGCTCACTTGTAAACAGGCACAAGGAAAAATAATTTGGGATCAGAACATCGTAAAACAGCTCCAAAGCACATCTGCACAAACTGGGTACTGAGCCTCTCACCTTCACAGGACGCACAGGCTCACTCAAAATTTCCTTCAGCTGCATGAGGTCATCATGATGCATTGTAGTGACTTCGCCTTGTTTGAAGGATGAGCCATAACGCCCAGCTCTGCCTGCGATTTGTAGAGCCTGAGAGGTTGTAATGGAGTCTATTTCCTTTTCTCCCTTCTCATTGATAGTTGGCTTTACTATAGAGTTAAAAATTATTCTTTTTATACACCTGAAATATTTGGAAAAAGAAAAACAAAAAAGAGGAATCCTTTTTTTTTCAAATTATTTCCAATATACAACCTGCTACAGAAGAATGAAGCTTTTTTTTTTTTTGAGCTTTTCTCGTCTCTATAAATTAAGGGACCACAGATACTACTTATGGACACAGCATATTCAAAAGGGCAGCATAAGACTACTGGTTAGTTGCAGGAGAATCGTCCTACACACATCAATCGTGTTCTAATAGGGTCCCAACCATCACCATCTGCCTCAGTTTATAGCAATGTGGCTGCATCGCCTTCAGCAACAAAATACATCTGAAACTGGGCTGAAATTGCTCTACATTTCAGAAACGCAAGAGACTGATACTCTGACAACCTAGCACATCTGACTCCAAGGAATCAAAAGGATCTTAACCATGCCTACTATGACAGAGGATTAGGCCAAGTGAGCTATTTAATTCTTAGAATCAGTTTTAAATTAAAGCTTAGTTGTGCCCAATCAAGTTGATCACTACTTCAGAATTAAAATGTATGTACTGTGTTATCTAGACATAGCAGATATCTAGCCAAAGTAGT
This sequence comes from Charadrius vociferus, assembly GCF_000708025.1. NCBI lineage: Eukaryota > Metazoa > Chordata > Aves > Charadriiformes > Charadriidae > Charadrius > Charadrius vociferus. Next base: position 977,642 of record NW_009646844.1, read on the forward strand.
CAAACTGCGGAGAAAAAAGTAAGGGAATTAACGCAGGTATCACACCCGTAAAAAAAAAATATTGAAAAAATAATCATACCATAACCCACCCCAAGTACTAATATTGGAAAAAAAAATCATACCATAACCCACCCCAAGTACTTACAAATTGAGTCCCATTCCAATTGCATCTGTAGCAACTAAAATTTTGCATGGATCATTAGGATCATTGAATTTCTTTGCCTGTTCAAGTTTAGTTCCTAAAACAGAATGGCAAAACACTTCACATAGCAAACTCTTCTTACAAAACAAAGACAACATATCACTGAGTCCAATGCCTTTATAAAAGACCGAGAAATAAAAAACCAAACTGGTATTTGATTGGTATTTGGCTGTTGTTGGGGGAAGGGGGCAGGAGGGATTAAAATCATTCCCAGAGCTGTGGATAGACCTCATTTAAATACATCTATCTGAAGATCAATATTAAGTACACAATAAAGGTCTAATCCCAAGATTAAAACACCAGTCAACAAAAGTTGGTTACTTTCTCTAACTATATAGACATGCCAAACTATGAAAACTTGTACTGCTTTATTTTAAAAGTTTTTCTAAGAAAGGAGCAAAAAGCAGAAGGTTCCCTTAAAAATAAAAGGAAGAGTGCGTTACCTGGTGGCAGACTACCATATATGACAGCACATTCTAATCCTCTGGCTTCGATCTGTCGACTGACAGAATAAATGTCATTCTTACTGAAACAGACAATGCAGTCCCCAGGCTGGAGGTTATCTAAAGATTCTAAGGCATAATCCAGCACAGTGAGAGGAGTGAGTCTCTTGTAGTTTCGGACCTAGAATCAAAGGAGGTGTCAAAAACAATGTTTTTAAATGAAAAATTCCTGTGGACTATCGGCCAGCATGGTTATTATGACAATCGGTTGTAACACTGAGAGACCTCTCACAGTCCTGAAGCAGTAATTACTGGGGAGAAGGTGACATACACCTTACACACCTGCGTGCTTGCAGCACTTCCCAAGCTGAGAACTATATGGCTTTCTCAAGAAACAGAACAACTATATAGTTTTACACGTAAATTAGATTCAAGAAAAGAAGTATACAGGCTACGCAGCAACTCTATCAAGAAATGAGTCTGTTTTCACTCAGTCATCTGAATGCTGTAACTGATCCCCTTTCAGAATTACACATCACACCACAGAGAGATATATCAAGCTACAGCTAATATACCAGGAAATCATGCAGGCTGGACTTTCTTAGGACGAAATTTTATGGTTTTAAATACCCTTCACAAAGGAATCTTCCCAAGAAAAAAAAAAATACAGTAAAGTTGGGTTTCAGAGATCTTTCAATCACTTGCTTCTGAAGGTGTTAGCTCTATTAACTCCTTTCCTCATCATATGGAGGATAACTATGAACTGATCCAGTAACCTCAGCAAACTTGAGAGCACTGTGCCTTCCAGAAAGAACAGAACTGTAAAGAAAGCCCCTAAACAGCTGTAGCATTCCTTGAGGGGAACTCAGCAAAGCACTTATCTTCTTTAAGCAAAACAATACCACTATTAAAAAAAGCAAACAAACAAAAAAAAAGAACCACACAACAACTTTGCAACATCTCCTCTGGTTTGCAGAAATTAAGAACCATTTTAACAAGAACTCCTGCAAGAACGGTGACACTCCCAAAAGACCCTAAATTTCTGCCTGTTTTTCAGCAAGGACAACCTGATGTTCTGTCTGAAATGTACAGAATTAGAAAGCTTACTTCAACTTCCTCCCCCGTAGTGTACATGAGCTCTGTCACCAAGTCAATAGCAGCAGCTTCTCCACAAACATGGATTTCTTCCGCACAGAGTCCTGAACAAGATCCAATGAAATAAAATGCAAAATGTTACATATTTATAGACAACAGTAGCTTTAGCTGACTTTCAAGTTACCCAAAAATTACATTTTGCTTGCTAAACTCATCAATGAGGACTGTATTTCACCTCCTTCACCATCCCAAACCAGTACTTAAACACTCTCCCACAATACACTACTTCCTTAGAGCTGCTCTTGACCTCGCATCAGCAAGTGATGCTTGGAAATCCATTAGTATGATAATCAGAGCAGCTAATACCTTGTTGCACCCTCTTAGACAAGACAAGAGATACCCTCAACCACTGAACAAATGGAACAAAGCTTTGAGTGTGTTTTATTTACTATTAATGTTTTACTAAATCCCAAACCACAGCAGAACTGAAGAGCTTTGTTTTCTGCATGACCTGCTAAAATTATGAATACATCTCTAATGCAGTCAGAATAGAAAAAGGGAAAAAAATAGAAGGCAGGGAAAGTGTGACAAAAGTGTTATCAAAAGAAGCATTCTTCTAAGAATTTACCAGGTCAATGCAACTCTATAAACGAGCCATTTGAAATTAACACTATAAAATATTTAACTTTTGCCATGTTGCCATACATTTAACAGTATCTCTTCGTAATGAAATCTCTGAAAAATTGTGGGTTTAATTGAACAAAAAAAGCATACTTCTAGAAAATAATAAATACAAAAAGACAGCACGGTGTAACAACACAAACACTCCATATTATCCAGGGAAGCAAAACTAAAAGAGGCACCTGTGTAACTCAGAATAAAATTAAAAAAAAAAATTCATCAAGTAAAACATGACAGAGAGCTTGCTGCGATACAGACAAATCCTTTGAGGCAGATTCTCTCTCTAACTTGCTGTGAGAAGACATACGAAGAAACAATACTTGCATCATATATTGTAACCACTTATGAATCTACTGACTGCCAAGCTTGAATTTAACGTGCCATCTGTAGTTACATTAAACAAGTTCATTGTCAACACAAACAAGCTTACCTAGAAGGGCTCTTGTCCAAGCCCACCCTCTGGCAGGATCTCTGATCATCTGAATTTCATCAATCACAGCAACTTCATCTTAAAACAAAAAAGAAAAATATGATGCACCAAGGAAGAGCATCTAGAACAGCAATACAACACAGGAAGCAACTCAAAAGGCTTTCTAAAAAAGGTTGCTCAAATCAAGTTAATCCTCTACCACCAAAAAGCTATTCTGAGATGATCCAGGTTATATTAACTGCTCCAATATTGTTCAGAAATTGTTCAATTAAGAGTAAAAAGGAATAGCTCAGCTACTTCAGACTCCAAGCGATAATACACATAAAGATACTATAGATGTGACTGAAATGATTATGTGTACATACAAGGTGTATTAGTGCTGCACATTTCAATGGTACACGCAATATGAGGAGCTTGTCTGGCATCTTCATTGGCATACACACGCTCTTCTCCTGTCACCAAGTCACATGGCACATTCTAAAGGAATTCAGAAAACTCATGTCAAGTTTCTGTAATATAACAGAATCCCCTTTCCAAAGGGGAAAAAAAAAAAAAAAAAATCCATATCTTAAAGCAGTTTCTAAGACAGTATAATGGAAGCTATCCAGAAAATAACTTCTCAGCCTTTTGAGACTTGTGCCCTTATTCAAGTCCTATCAGACTGAAGAAGTAGTATCTGTAATTAGATGCCCTCCCCTACTCCTGCAGGAGTTTACATCTCCCTCTGAGCATTTCAGAGCCGTCACACCTGCAACCAAAGAACTATCAGAACAGCTGTAGTACAAATGGCTCATAAAGCAAGGCCCAGCACTGAAGGAGCCTTGCAAGCTCCAACCTCCTCCAGTTCATTTGGTGATTGTCCTGTTGGGTGTCACACCTGCTGCCTTATAGTCACACAGCAAGAGTTCATGAGGACTAGCTGTGACATACAGCAGGGGCCACCACACTCTGTCAGCTCTACGCTCCCTGAATCTCAGCCAAATGGCTGCTGCTTCCATATCTACAACCACCTGTAGAGCCATGCAGGAAGCCCTGTCCAAGCCTCAAGGGCTACGTATGATTCATGAGCTGCCAAGTGCAAAGTCCTCACACACACTAAACACATGGGAAAAAACTGCAGTAACTACTAAGAAGGAACATGACTACATGGTATCCACATTCACTACGCAGTACACATTACAGATATCTCCTAGAACAAGCCAATCTTTCTTATGTGTTGCTTTGATAAACCACTATTAGGAATTACAAATTCTAAATCATAGACTTACAAAAAAAAAAATCACAAGATCACTTGTTACACACTACTGTACACACACACTATGCTGCATTAACATGTCATCTGTTATTGTAATGCTTCAGAACTGGTGTGGTTCTGTGCAGCTGGAAACACACTGGTGAGGAGCCTTCAAAAAGATGCTGGAAGTAATTAAAAAAAACTTACCAACGAAAGCTTCCTCTAGGGACCTGATATAGGGCACTGCTCTTCAACTGAACACAACTGAAGCTGCAGAACTTTTTCTTAGATTGGTTCAGTGAAATATATTTAAATACTGAAGCAGAAGGCTGAGGGGAGTTAAGCCAGGGTATTTTTGCATACAAGGTAAAAAAAAGGTCATGGGCAAAAGAGGCCATGGTTTCCACACTGAAAAAGCTAACAGTAGAACCTAGCTAAACCCAGGGAGGGAAAAGTTACAGGAAAATGGAGGCAGGTTGAAGAAATGATTGCATGGCATGTGCTTTGGGGAAAGAGATGTTCCATTTGGGAAAATGATGTTCTATTCTGCACACCTAAATCAGAAATGCACAACTGGTATTCACGTGAGCTGACACTACTGCAAAGCAAAGGCACGCTGCTTCATGAACTACCTTAAGCAACTACAGGACTACAAAAATGCATTCGTAAGACTGTTCCTGTACTAAGGATGTAGGTAAGTAATATAACATACTGACAGCATCATTACTCTTTTGGAAGATCTCATGAGCCAGAAGTTTTAGTGGACCGCAATATACTCCAGATTTTGCTGACAAAAATCTCTGGATAGCATGGTAAGTTTTTCCACTGTTTGTAGGACCAGCATGGAATATTATCTTTCTTTGAATAGCCCTGGCATCTGGATACCTAAAACATACACAGAAAAGCAGATCTGTTTAACATTTATCTAGTGTTCTGGATACTGATTCAGGCGAAATTGCAAATTAGCTTAAACATTTACCTACTAACAGACTTCTTAATGTGTGTTGAAAGCAGAAAGATCAAATTCTTAAATAGAGACAGTATAAAGATGTTACTATGCCTTATATATTCATCTTCTAAATCATACAATACTTTCAAAGATTTAGAGTGGAATTCACACATTGTGTTCAAAATAATTCTCATTACTGTGGTCTCTCTCCTTGAGAATATTAACATCTTAATGTTTTGGTGTGCTACCTCGCAGATACAGCCAGAAGACAGCTTTCTGGAAAGGCAATACCAACAGCGACTTTCATAGCTGATATAATCTTATTTTCCTTTTAATTGATTGCAATATATCTTGTAACAAAGATAATTCCCAACACAAATTATTGTAAAAACAGAGAAATGGAACTGAAAACATAGTGCAATTATACATCATAAAAATTAAGTCCACAGACTTTGAAATTCTGTGACGCTAACAAAACACTGCAACCACTTAAACACACTGACCAGTTGGGTGGCAATCTTAAATCACTGATCTTGCGCAGATCATCCATACAGTCCAGCATCGGAAAGATCTGCTTTGCATGCCTCAAGAAAAATGGAAAGAGATCATCGACGTGACCTAGAAGACAAACCCGTTTAAGAAAGTTTGCTAGCTCAAATGAAGGTGTATATCTTACATAATTCTTTCAACTGCTGGCTCTCTACTAAGTTCAATAATTATCTCAATGGCAGAAAGATAAACTAACATGAGTACATGGACTCATTAAGCAATGTAATGCAAATACAATAGCATGGGGGGAAAAAAAAAAAATCTCATTTCAGTACATTCACTCTGGCTAGCCAGATGCCTAAAGAAATTCTAAATAAAATGAGAAGCTATGGAAAAGCTGGATGAGAAATAGGTTTTCTGTCCTAAGAAGATTTTAGCCTTTTCTTCCTAAATTCATGTGCTGCCTTGGAATAAAATAAAACAAAAGCTTCTAAAATGCTTTCATGAATAAACACAGAAAAAGAGAATAGTTTGTAGCTTTCCTAAGCTACTAAGACTTGGGATGCTGGTTCAAAATTTTGAGTCTACAATCCTTAGTGAGAAAACAAAAATAGAAAAAGCAACTCAGAAGAGGCACCCAGGTTCACTCTTCCAAATGTTTGCAGAGTAGACATGTGGTCTTAAATGTCTCGCTCCAATTGTCCAACTCTCATAGAAATCAAAGAGCTACCTGGATCTAAAAAAACTGTTACTATCAAACACATACACATGAAAAAAAAAAACCAAAACAACAGTGTTTGGTTTTTTTATTTTAAATTGAGAATTGGTAATCAATGAATCAAAATTATTGTGAAGAATTTAAAGAACTTAAAAACTGTGGTATTTTCAATTATCATCTTTGGACAAGCAAAACTTAACTAAGAAATTTCAAAACTGCCACAAGAAACAACCCAACTCCAACAGGAGTGGAAGTGAGGAAATAATGTGGAAGATTTTATGCACAACTAATATAAAAAGACACTTTAAATTTCCTAAGAAGGTAAACATTTAAAATCTACACATTTACATTTTAAGACAAAACTAAGGGCCACTGCAACCTTTAAATTACATCATTAAACACACATAACTATGCCAAAGTTCTGAAGTTCAAACTCTGGAGAAGGATGTTTCTGCTGTTACCAGCTAGCATCACCTCTTGGTTAAGTGCCATTAATTGCAACACACGATGCAGCAAGCAAGCAAACATCACTCATTTCTATTAGCGACATGGAAACAGAGCAGAGCAGAGTCACTGTAATCCCAAATACTTAAAGCCACCTGGCCAAGAGAAAGATCTCAAGGTGCCCCCTAGTGACTACTGAATTTTTAAGAGAGGAATAAACCAAACAGTACTATTATCATTTCAGCAATGAATAGATGCTATAAAACAACAGGCTGCTTCTTGCTAAGACCTCCACCTCTTCTGTTTCCACTTCAGAAATCTTAAGGACAGAACACTCCATAGGATGGGCACAAATGTTTCTGAAGTGGAAGTAGTGATTTTTAACCTTTTTTTACAGCATATTAGGGGGGATCCACATGTAAGCATACAGGTCAAAACAAAAAAAAAAAAATAAAAAAGCACATTTTATTTCACAAGCACTCCAGATACTTGCCTGCACCACAGCATATATCATTGAGAATAATATGCAAATCAGCACTCACAGAACTGGATTCCATGATATACTTCCTAAAGCTTATAAACGCTTGGTGAAACAGGCGAGCTGCAAAACAAAGGAACAAAGTGCATGTGACTGGGATCAGGTAACCCTATTTGTAAACACCCAACAAAACACTGAAGTAGGCCATTAAAAACCTATACCTTAACATGAGATACTACAAGTAAATATAAAGGGTATTCGAATCGAGTGACAGAGACAACCTAAACAAGCAGTGTCGTCAGATCGATAAAAGATTATATCTACCTATTACCATATCCAAATAAAAACAGATTTCACATTAAAAAAAGAGAAAATAAAATCTTAGAACATTTTCTTACCATCTAATCCATTTTCTGCTCCTAGTCTCTGGATTTCTTTTCTTTTGTAGAACTTATTTAAGTTTTTTAGAACTTCACCTGCAGAAAGAAAGTAACATTTTTTTAGTTTGCTCAAAATTAAATCAATTCTGCTGACCCGAAGATCATGGCTCATGGTCTCATTACTTTGTAGAGAGGGAGTCTGCCGTGCTGAACAGACTCAAATGATTTCTCCCTAAATTAAAACACAATCAATGCTTGAGCCTATTGTGGAAAAGAACAATCTTAAACTGCAGCAGAGTAAGAACTGCCACGAAGATCAGGTCAGTATTTGAGAGATGCTCTCCCTGGTACTTGATAGGAAAGCACACAGGCGGGAAACTGTAGCCAACATGTTATGGAACAAACTAATTAAGGTTTGGGGGTGTTTTTTGTTTCCTTTTTATCAGCATCTATTGGGAAACAGTGGGTTTTAATGTGAAAAGTACTTCTGCTTAAACTACTTGGTGACAGCTTTTGCTAAACATCCTGAGAGACCTTATTCCCACCACACTGATTCCAAGACAGACTCTCCAGAAAGATCGGGGGAGCCAGATGCAGTATTCTTCCTATTTCTCAGGTTAAATAAAGAAGGAGAAAAGAAAACTTGACAGACTTTCTTCATACATATCACAAATTACTGAGATTTGTTACATTACAGTTGTTTATTATATTTTTATTATAACATTATTAATAAATGCTTTCCCTCCACTGAAAGGCAAGTTCAGACTTGAAAAAAAACTGTATTTACTAATGTACACTTACTAACGTACATTTATTAAATCTTAGTTAAATCCCAATGACAAAATTGCATCCCTTCCCTATCCATAGCAGATCAGAAATTCACACAAACCTAGCAAATATCATGAGCACCTATCCATAAACTTATGTTATCCTCAAAATTCAAGTCTACAAGCACTGTATTATAAAATGCTAGGACTGACGTATAAGGCAGCACACCACTGGTCTGCCAGCACAAGTCACTGAACACAGCACTGCCAAGCTCTGCTCTCTGCAATTAACTCCGTAACTCTTTGAAGTCTCTGCCATGACACGGAAAGCTTCCCATGAGATCAACCTTGCCTCTCTTTCTAAAAAACTATTCTAGAACAGAGATAATTCACTTTGCATAAGGAAAATCATCAGGTGACAAGAATACAGCAAAATTCCAACTGCAGGCAAAGCCAAAAGCCCAAGAGCAATGGCTACATCCCATACCCTTTGCATGGTGACAGTAGTCTATTAACAGATTAACTTACAGTCTGAAATGTTCACAAAGGTAACTAATGGAGATTGTCAGCAGGTTTACACTTACTACACAGGCATCCACACTCTCATCAGAAAATGTTTAAGGGCCTGGAAATCAAAGACAGCTGGGAAAACACTGCACTAAAAGGAAGCACAGGGCTAAATTCTCTTCAGAGCTTCCATAAGAAGTTACAAGAGTTAACACATCATCAGCCATGTAGCTAAATTCACAACCTACTGGCCTTACTACAAGATGAAAAGGTCAATGCCAGAATATTTGTTACTATCCAAGGCAACACGACATTGGGACCATTGCAGCCCTCAACATCCAAGGTCACAACCCTTTCTAAGCACAAATACTTGTTTTAACAACAAGGTATATCAAAACAAAACAAAGCTAGCATTGTGGTCCAACTAGACATGCCCACATTAGCCTACTCCATAGGCTAATAGCACATAGTGTTAACTATTTCTACAGCAACAGCTAGCAATCAGGGTACACGCTCAGAAGATCTGCCTCTACCATTACCCTTTTTAACATTCAATCCTGTTTGAAGATCTCCCCTTCTTTACCATTTCCCCATTCTAGAACAGTATTTTAGCTCTTACTCCTCGCTAACTTTGACTTCTCAGCAGCATTTTTTTAAAGGTTCTGTGTAAAAAGATGGCCTGGCTCTGTGGTTAAGCTCAGAAATTATGCAGTTAGCCTCCAATGCATCAGGTTCATTTAGATGTTTCAGCCCTATTTGCAGGAAGACTTTTCAGTCATTATTCTGCATCTGAGACAAGAACAGTCCATTTCAGTAAGCCTGTATGCTACCACTGTGGCAGCTGGACTGCTTTATTTTAAAATTCCTCCAGAACTATAAGACTTCTATTATCCAGTCCAAGTGACCTTGTGCATCTGACTAATCCACTTGTTCAGGCACCTCCTGTTTCTGACACATGAATCGCTGACAATACCTCGTCTTTCCTAGCTTACATCCCTCATCAGTAAGCACAGCCTCAGGGTCCTACAATTGAAGCCACAGAACTGACACTCCATATGACAAGTGAGCTTTAGGGCTCCAAATCAACAACTGCATCAAGGATTCTGTGAAGCCACATGGCACAAAGTGTTGATCTTTCATACAGTAGATTTTTCTGCTTACATTTATTTTTAAATTGTTGATGGATTATCTCCATAGCAAGAGGCGCACGTTCAGATCAAACCTAATTTGTACTGCCTACTGACTTGGCAACATTCAGGCCTGGTACTGAAGTCTTTCAACCTCCATTCTGAAATGGCACCACTTAACGTTAAGACATCTTCTCTCACTGCTCTTTAAACTCCTTTCTTTTGATATCACATGCATGAGCAGAACTCTTGTCCCTTTCACCCCCCTACCTCAGTTTAACAACACATTTAATTTTTTTTTTACATAACTGCTCCTTAGTTATTTCACTATAATGTGCTCACATGTTACTTCATCACTCAACAATTACCATGTTTGATGAGGCAATCATACAAGGGGTTTAGCAAACACCTACTTAGGTCCTAACTCATTCCATCATACAGTAATTTCATGTTGTTCTATTGTTACCCATAACAAGTGCATTTGGGCTTTCCACAACAGGGACATCACCATCATACAAATATACCAGAAACATCATTAATGTAAAAGCAATGAAAGGCTTCAGAAATACATATTCTGCCACAACCTCTGTAGGAAAAGCTCAATAACAAAGCTCCTTCTAACTGTAACCTACCTGATGCACAAAAATTGAAAGCATACATCACCACTCATAGGGATCCACTTCCTATGAAATCATGGAAAATAGATGCAGCTGTGAATGAATTCCACTACAGGCCATTAAGCAGCAGGTTTGTTAGAAAGGTTTTGAAAAAGTAAGCTTCTAAAAAGGCTTCTGTTATACTGACAGTGTTTGACTAGTGTGAAAAGTATAAGTCTCACTTCAAGTAACAAGCTAACAAGGTGATTCACACTGGAATTATGCGCACTGTAAGTAACAAAGTTTCTTCACAAATTGTAATCAGAAAGCCTGTAAACACAAATTTTTCCTTACAGAATCTAGTTCAGCATTTGACAGTAGAATCTGACAAGTATCTTCGTTCGTATTATAAAAAAAAAAACAAAACAAAACAAATATTATAAAAAAAAACAAAAACAAAACAAACAGATGCATGATACTGTGTGCGGTCAGAATCTGAGGCAGGGAGGGAGAGGAAGATTATTTATTTCATTAAAAAAAGAACAGATTATATTTGCTAAGGAAGGTCTCATTCAGTTTCCTCCTTAACATTATCGATGGGTTTCAAACCACAAATTACTGACAGCACTGCACGCCAAAAGCCAGATGAGCACCATTACTGGTCACCTGGCTGGTCACCTTGCAAGCCTCCCATGAAAGAACTTCAGGCTGTTTGAAGTAGTTAATTTTCACCTGTGGGAACATAATTTTAGCCAATCTGTTCTCTCTCAACAATTTAGCAGGGGCCAAACAGAAACTATACTTATTTTCCCAGAGCATTTTAGTTGCAACTTTAAAGAAATCCAACATAACCACTCATGTAATAAACGAGATGAGTAATGTACAAGTAAGATGCCACTATTCATGATTATTAGCATCTGAGGAATGCACTACTAATTTAAACCAATGCTCAAAGACAAATCCGAAAACAACACAGAATTTTTTTGCATTACAGCTGTTCAGGATTTCCCTCCTAGGTTTTTTAGCTGTCAGGGCCAGTTATGTTTTTCCTCAAGGGCTCTGAGCAAATTAAGATCATTTTCCCATACTTCCTATACCTGGAGTTAATACAAAGAATATGCCATCAGAACACTTTATCAGGAAAACATATGAAGAAATACCCTCTGTGCTTTGGGATCACCAAACGTCAAAAGGATCAAGAACTTGTTTATTATTTATCAAGTCTTTAAAGATAGTGTTCTGGCACAGCTAGGTAAAATAAGACCTTTCCTGAGCTGACGACTAAACAGACAAAGAATGGACAGGATATATGTTTTATAATTAAAGAAAACACAGAAAAAGCACTTACAACTCACTCAGTGGTTCTTGAGATATAATTACATATAAAGACATCAAACAACAGAATTTCTTCTCTGTTTCCACTTAAGTATCAAAAAAAAAAAAAATTGTCAAGTAAAACAAGATGCATACCTAGCAGATAGACAAGAGAAACATAAAACATTGAGAAAGATGTTATTTTACTTCAAGCTGAAGTTCAAAATCCTGTTCTGCTACTGACATACTCAGCAGCACTTGCAACGCAGCACACAGTTCTTGGCACAGCCTTCCCAACTGACACAGAGAAACCTATACCTACCATGTACTTGCTCATACTTTGAGATGCGCAAACCCAAGAATACACAAACAGAGCTGCAGTGTTCTAACTGAAAGTTTAACTTAAGTTTCACAGAATGGTAGGGGTTGGAAGGGACCTTTGGAGACCATCTAGTCCAAGCCCCTGCCAAAGCAGGGTCACCTAGAGCAGTTTGGACAGGAATGTGTCCAGATGGGTTTTGAGTATCTCCAGAGGAGACTTCACAACCTCTGAGCAGCCTGTGCCAGTGCTCTGCCCCCCTCAGAATAAAGAAGTTTTTCTAACACTGGCAGACGCTACTTTGTCCAATTTTGATCTAGGCACATTCACACACAGACACTGCCTTTCTGCTGTAACAAATATTGGTCTGTAACACCAATATTTGAAAAAAAAATATGCTTTCTGAATTCGGGTACAATTATGGTTTCAGAGCGCCACAGGATTTGAGTTTAGCTATGGGACCTGCCCGTGCACCAAGCACCTTTACCCTGACTACGCCAAAACAGGGAGTGGAGGAACTAGGCCAACAGATTTTTCCCTCCACGCGGGGCACAGCTAAAGGCCCTCGGTTAAAAACTCACTATCGCTCGCATGACCTCACCTGACACCTTTTATCCCACTTTCACCACCGCGGGCACCGCTCAGACCAGCCGCAAGGAAAGACCCCCTGCTCCCAGAGAGAAAGCCCCAGGAAACAAGCCGGACGGGGCCCGCCGGTTCCTCTCCCCCCTCAGGAGACGGCAGCACCGAGCCCCGGGGCAGGCG
>NW_009646844.1:990881-1003879 GCF_000708025.1 Charadrius vociferus
GCACCGCCTCATCAGCAGCGAAGGGCAGCAGCGGTGGCGCGGGACTGGCGCGTCATCGACCCGCGACTGACCGGCCGCGCATGCGCAACGCCGCCGGCCCGCCTTGCGTCACAGGGGAGGCTGAAGGAAAAAGGGCGGAGCCAATCAAAAAAGACGAGCCAGATGTTAGTGAGAATACAGCTGTTTTAATAATTCAAATAGCAGCTCAGTATGTTTCCCGTTTATTATACATGGTTGCACAATCTGAGGCTGGTTAAATACAATCAAGTTTTCAAAATCTCTTAGAATCATTTCCAGATTACAACATGCAAGTGACCACGAAAATATTTGGCTTTTCAGTTTATTCTTTAAATTTCTGAACAGGCACTTACATGAGGGAGTTGAATTTGCTCTCAATTCAAAGATATCTGCGTTAGAAGTATCCGAGCATAAAGTACACAGAGTCTTTGCTTTATCAAAGTGCCACAGTAATAAAACAGTTCTTACAGAAATGTAATTCGATTATTTCCTTACTCATAAAGTAAGGTTACCAATGACACTTGCACCGGAGTTGAGAAGTCTTGGTTTAAAGGCCAAGTGACCTACAAGCGCAAGCAGCCTTCCGCACAGCGGGCGTCGGTGTGTGCCCGAGCCACCCCTCTGACAACAGACTACACGCTGAGTTGTGAACACATGAAGGCTAAACTCCTTTAAAAGCAATTTTTCAAACACTAAATGCATATGAGATGATCAAGACAAACAATCTGCCGAGCCAGACAAGCTTCTAACAGTTTTAAGTCTTGCCTGGCTTCAAAATGCCTTTCCAGAAGACCACAGAAAGCTTGTTTGCCCTCATAACAGGCCCAGATGGACTAGGAGGAGAAAGAGGAGGATGTCCTCTGAGGACATCTTGCCTCTCCTGTCAGGACAGTGAGGAGACAGACTGTGAAGACAGTGGAAGCATGAAGCCAGGAGGAACCACATAGTTTCACGTAGTTGAAAAATAATTGACATTACCAGCATCTATTTTATCAATAAGAGATAATTCTGTTCAAATATTTTCCCCGCTCACCACCTGCAGCTGAAATCACAACACCACCTCTACAGTCACTAGTGACTGGGCAACAAACTCCCGAAGGTCAGGAGTGACTCACATGAAAGGCTTCGAGAAATATGGCAGAGAGAGAACTGGGGGGAGGGAAGGCAAAGATGCTTCCCAACATTCTTCACCCCTGACAGATTCAAAACTTCTGAGAAACCTTGGTAAGGTGTCCAAAGGCTCCACAGTTATCACAGTCATAGTGCATATACATGCAGTTTCAGTTAAGCCCTGTCTAACATCGTAATTAGAAGTCTTAGGACAAATTCACCATAAACCTCGATTTTTAGTGTGATTTAGTTAATTCTGTCTTACTGTAGTTTCGAAACAAAACAAATGCAAATAAGCAACATTGGAAAGAAACATGCAATAAACAACATGAGAGAAGGGAAATGCTTTAGTCTACACTGTATAGGTGATCAGCAAAAAAATCAAATATACCAGCCTACCATGCATGGAAATAACTAGATTTAAGCTTATGCATATCCAAGTGCATATAACATTATCAAATAAAAGTAAATGTGCAGTATAAAATAGTAGCTTAAGAAAGTTCCAGTGTTTGAGAAAGCACTTTATTTTAAATGTATATACATACTTGAATGTTTAACTGAAGAACGCTTTAGTAGTATGGTAAATGCAGCACTGCAAGATGAAGGAAGACAGTTGTAATGGGAATTTTGGCCTTCTTTTCCCACAGGCTGCTGCTGTCTTTAACCTGCTGAAGCATCGCAAAGTTTTTCACCTTATACCAGTTCACATTTCGGGTTGCTCAGCAGATGCTTGTGATTCTGGAGATTCAAATCGCTGGTGAAAGTTTGTTCGTTGTTTCCTCAGCTTCTCTGGAGCTTTTCTCCATAAAATTATTTCCTATTTGAGCAAGGAAACACTTTTTAAACAACTTTTTACCATTAAGCCAGCAGTATCAAGTACCATTTTAAGTTCCTAATAGGCAAAGACTTTTGAAAAACTCTGCATCCCCATTACTTTCTGTACCTACCGCACTGCTCTGTAAGTAACAGAAGACACAAATAATTAAGTGTACATATGTAGTTACTGCCTGAACGCTTACTTTTATCAATCCTGAGCAGTCACCTCTTAACAATCCTACTTTGATGGTATTAACTACTTCTATCAATCCTGAGCAGTCACCTCTTCCTTAACAATCCTACTTTGATGGTATTAAAGGCTCCAAGAAGTCTTTCTTCCTCCTTTTCTCAAAATCCAAAGCCCATCATAACCATTGCATGCTCCAGTTACCTTTTGTTTTCAATATTTAATTATCTTGCCTTGTCTATCCTTCAGAAAGGACATTCTGATCTAGTTTATGTTCTAATCCACATAGCTTCATTCCAGTGACCCTTTTCTCTATTCCTTTCCTCAGCACATCCTCGACTTTTGTTAGGTTTTCAGTCAAATATCATAGCTGTTCTATGGCACTGAGCATCCTACCCTTGCTGAAACAGTATCCATCATCCCCCTTGGCTCCTTTTTGCAAGCTAACATTTTCTATACAGCTTCTAATACACTCAATAGCAGAAATGCTTATCCCATACATGAAGCTGAACATTCAACGCAGCACATACAACAGTCCAGATACTTCTGCAACAAGATTGACCATACCTGTTGTTTGAAGTATCGTCTGTCTTCTTCATCCACAAGCACTAGATTTAAGAAGTACCTCACTGAAAATTTTTTGTTCACATCCCTCATTGTAGGAGTTGGGTCGTAGCCTGCTAAGAACAGTCTTATAGGAATTGATTCACCTTAAAAAAGAAAGTTTCAGTTAGTTCCTTAAAACTGGGTGTCATTAAGGCAGTTTCAGAAGACACACAAAATAAAAGCAGTTTGCCAAGCACGGTCTGTGCCCCTTCCCTTGTTAAAACAAAAAAAAAAAAAACAAAAAAAACCACTACAAACATAACAGTAAGCACAGACGCAAGTGTGAAATCAAAAGTGGAAACACTTTCCCAGTGGAAGCACAGTAGCCAGGCAAGACAAAAGGATCAATATGTTGAACTCTAGAGCTGGTCTACACCATGGAGTCAGGTTTGAACCAAAGTGATAAAAGGGTCAGATATAGAGTTTCCAATAGTAAATAAGGGTAAGAATTACTAGGATCCCAAGTGAAATGCCCTAAGTCAACAAAAATGTCTGCTTTGAATAGGAAAATCCACTATCATTTCAGCAACCTAAGGAGAAGTGTGGTTTCTCCAAGAAAAATTTATGCAAATCATCTCCAGATTAGTTTTTTTTTTAAATACAGTTTTATCTCAAAAAATGTTTACCCTTTAAAACAAGCACAGTTATTTACCTTTAACTGGCGCACCATCCATTATTTCATACTTTGCAATAGTTTCAGTCTCTGTTGTGGTACTGGGTCCTGGTGAAACAAGTTTTCACTGTGAGAACACACACTTTCATTTTAAACATTTACAAAGCTTTATCACAGCAATTTCTACTCTGCAGCATTTAAATTACACAACACTGCATTTTTTTGCAAGCAAAACCCTCTCCCAGACAGAGCATCTACTTCTTACTCTCTTACACAGGCTGCTCACTAGGGTTCCAGTGACTGGGGAATGAAGTCGTGAGCCACAAGCTCTTACTGCCTTCCTAGTTTGAGGGTGTGCAAGCCTGATCTGCAATAACCAGGCTGTTTCTGCTTCAAAGCCTCTTGGTATTTCCACCCTATCAGCTTTAGGCTGACTGAAAATGATACATTTCTAGAACACAACAGATTGATGCTAATCTTTACAAAGCCCACTTTACCAGCTAGTATCTACAGAGACAAAGGGGTGTTCAGGATGCATTTTCCACATTTTCCCTTGTTCGTTACCTCTCAAGGCTGCTTAAGCTGCTGCATATTTATGCCAAAGTTTGATTAACAATGGTTCACGTTTGTGAAGCTAGCCCAACAGTCACAATCCCAGAACAATGCCAAGGACCTTAGGTAGTGTTGACTACTGAGTATGATTACCAAAGAACAAAATGCAAATGGCAGTCAAAACCAGTGAGAAAGAAGCACGTGCAGCATCGATTTAGCCAAAGCTGCAACTATTGACTTCACTCTCCAGGTCTGCATAACACTCAACTGGCATACAAGTTGCCATTTCTTTTGGATTTTGTTTCTCTTACCAATTCCAGTAATCTCCTTTTTGATCAGCTGCAACTCCATGTGCTGAATTTTTATTCTCACTAAGAGGAAATAAATTTTTCCAACAATCACATCCTTTAAGTGATACCTTTAAAAGAACAGAATGGGGGTTTTCATTAAAGAACAAAGACAACTTACACAGCTTCTTGAAAACAAGTTATACAGGCAATTACCTTATCTGGCCTGTTAATTAGTCAGAGCTTGCTTCCCCACTGAGGTAAGCATCTCAGCCAGACCAGTGCAATTAGCACCTTTCGATCACTGCACTATTAGTAAAGGAAGTAACATAGTTATATGCAAAAAGCATAAATGCAGAAATAAAATCTCAAGTATTTGCTAGTGACCTTCCTATTAGTACAGAAGGCAGAACAGACAAGTATTCCTCAAAAAAAAGGCCACTGTGTAATAAGTAACCAAAGAGCTCAATACAACAATCATTTAAAATGTTGCCTTACTTTTTAAGTCCCCAGATACCAGGTTATTCACAAAATATTATGTACTCTATCTTTTCATCCCAAGATATTTACTTCAATAAGTTCCATTCTAAGTTACACTTACTTTGACTTATTGTATTCAAACTCTATATGAAGACAGTCTTCAATGCCTACTTCCATTTTAATGGAGTTGTTTACATCTGGGTACGTAGCAAGCTGGTGAACAATCAGATCATATTCTTTCACCAAGTCTGACAGCCGTCTCACTATTGTCACTTTTAGAAAATACCTAGGAAGAAAGCCACCAAGTTAACCATGATTATTCAGAACTGCATAAGTAAAAGCCCTTATCTTCTGAAGTACAGGTATTCTCTAAAAGACAAAGAGTACATTCTCTTACGACTAAGCAGAAAAGAGTAAGACACCAAACTGCAAGACAAAACACTTATAGGTGGAAAAGTGGAGAAGGGTTTGACTGGTTGTGTTTGGGTTTGGTTTTTTATTTTTTAAAGGAAAGACATGGACTGCTTTCACTTGATTGAATCAAAAGAATTTGATCTACACAAACACCACTGAGCAATTCCAAATAAAATAGAGAAGGCTACATTATAACACAATCTCAACAATGCCAATCAACGCACATTAGCTACTGGCTGTTACATGTCTGACTCAAAATCCAAAAGGAGAAAAGGGGAAAGCATAATTGCTAAGTTACGAATTTGCTGCAGGGGAGGAGGGGAGAGAAGGCTTAACAATTACAAACCTCAGTCTGACATTGGCACCAATGTAGGATTCGTATGGCTTCTCAACCTGCATGAATTCAAAGTCATAGCTTCTGCTTTGGGTCAGTTCTCCAGGTAAGGCCAGTTCTTTCACTAAGTTTACAAATTCGTGAGTGTTGCTTTTGTCATTGAAGAGCTCTAAAGATGAGGAAGTTAAAGGAAAACATGTTTCAGTGTTTGGTTTTAGCAAACAAAACTGATTCTAATTTGGCAGGAGCAGGTGGGAGAGGACAACAGAAGCAATTAATTTGATTTAAGTTACACATATCTGACCAAATGTTTTCACCAGTTTTTCAAAGTTATCTTCAGTTTCAGCAACCTACAGTAAGCATTCCTAAAGAGCTAACTGCAATGAACAGAAGACATATTTGAAGCTTCACTGGCATGGCATCTTTTTTTAACGACGGTTTAGCCAACTTTAACAAGCACTTCTTGTCTTGCATTCTTTGTAATCAGCGTTGTTTGATTGTGGCTTCCAGCATTTATTGTTGAAGGGACAAAATCTAAGCAACATCAAGACTGGCTCATTTAGGACAGGCCAGTGATCCCAACTGGTACCCCACAGATCAACACCACCTATCAAATGGTTTGTTATTACTACTGTGCTACAATCAAATGGCTTATTATGACCACTGGTCTAAGTGAGTCATTTAACACATAAGCATAGACACACCAGTTCCACAGCAACAGCATCTTCTGTCACCAGTCCAGACCACTGTCATTATTATTCATCCTTATATCTATGTCACACAATTCTCACCAAGACAAAACTTAGAAAGGCAGAAAAATTTGTTGCCATAAAAAAAAAATCCAAATACTTTAGTATATAAAAACCAAGCCTCTCTACAATTCACAATGAAAATACCAGCTAAGAACATTAGCAGCACTTGGTTTTACGTAGACTGAAGCTTTCCGTAAGAGAATAAAACTAAACACACCAACTGTACAGTTTATCATTGCCAACTTGGTAGAAACTGACACTAACTGGTAACTGCTTCTTTTCTAACATGACTACAAATTATCTAAGGTGTACTTTGTTTTCTATGACTAGTGTTCATACAATAATACGAGATTTATTTACAATTGCATATCCGGTACTTTTTGTGGCTATGACTAGTGTTCATACAATAATACAATTGCATATCCGGTACTTTTTGTGCCGGTCAGAAGAGTTGCACTCTCAAGAGCTGGTTTAAAATATGCCTTCGACATGCAACGGGAGCTAGTCTCCAAGTAGTGCAGAGACAGATCACACTACTGAGATGCTTTTTGTACTACTCTATTAAAACTTGAAAGGACACAAGAAAACACCGACAAATACAATAATCAGTAGCTTAAACCACTTCTGCGTAACTGATGAGTTCTGAACTGTAGCACAACGGAAAATCCCAGAAACACATAAAATTCAAGAAACACTACATCAAATGAAAGTCATTCAGAGAATAAAATTTATGTATCAGAGTAGACACAGAACAGCCTGTACAGCTATTAGAAGACAACAGACTAAATGAAGCTGACGCACGTGAGCTCTCTTTTTTTCCCTACCTCTAAATGCCTCATTCCCATCACACTGCTGCTTTATTCCACAAGTCTGCTTTTACAGCCCCAGTGATTGAAACCTCAAAGCATAAAGCATCAGGTGTCAGAACTCAGTCATACCTGCTCCGCAACAGTTCAGACATAGGGTGCTGGAGCCTACTGACTGCTCAGAAATACAGAATTGGTGAAATTCCACAGTAAATCGTACGAGGCGGAAATAATTCTTCAAGTTTCAAAGGGGGACAATGATCCAAACAGAGATCCTTCCCCTCTAACAGAGAGGGAAGGAATTTTAGCTTCAGCCTAAGGGTGCAGAGGTTGCCTCAAGTGGTAGGAAGAGGTTAGATGTGATCAAAACTCTTCGTAGTTCAAATGTAACTAGATTTGGATACAGTTGTAGGAAAATTGTATTTTTAATGTCAATGCCACATTATCTTGCTAAGAAGCACAAAGATCCTCTGAAGCTTCAATACTATTTTATGTTAACAGTATAAAACCATGTTTTAGAAAACTAACCACCAAGTAATTATTTTAGAAGCATTTTCCTATAGGCTGCCCCATCATTTCTTTTCTATGCTTCTTCTCTTTCAGAGCCAGAATTAAAGACAAGAATTAGGAAGCTTGGCACAGTAAGTACACCTGGTATTTTGGCTCAAATTTTGGCTCATTTGGCCTAAACACATGCAAAACAACGCACAGACAGAAAAAAAAAATTAAGTGCTTTAATTCTGCTTTTTACTTCAGGGTCATTCATTTATAACCAGAGGGAAGACAGTGTTTTAAGTTCTGAAATATATGAAGCTGAAACTACATGTACCATGGCCACGAGTTTAATTTTTAGACATCTCTAGTGGTGCTTAATCAAACTCTTAACCTGAGACAGACGAATACTCACCATCCCAGTTCTCCCTCATGTGTACGTATCTTCCTTCCCAATGACTTTTTGACTAGCACAAATCAGTACATCGCCTGCATTAAAATGAGGATATAATCTTCCTTTGGCACTTGTCATCAACTAACCCAAACAGGTTGCAATATTTGAGCCAAACTGCTGACAGCCACAAATGCCAAGTTCCATAAACCACACACACCTGACATTGCCTTTATAGCTTAAACTCACCAATTTGTCCTACAAATTCAATTCTAATTCCTTGGTGCTCTTGTCTCTTCCCAGGCTGCCTAAATGACACATTCACCTATCAAGGCAAGAAAAACAGCAGTTAAAATTTTTCAACACTGTCACTCTAATACATGACCTTAGTAAAAATGAAAACATATTACTACATGCCAATGAAAACTGAGACCTCTTCTCAACAGCACTACTTGAGCTTGCAGGCAACCAAAGCAAACAGCCGATTATGAAATCAAGCATTACCAAGGCGCCACTAAAGCATTTAAGAAAAATCTAATCATCCACAAGACTGAATTTAGTAACTAAACTTGAAACTTTCAACTCCCAAAATTAAGAATCCAAGCCAGAGTTTAAGCAGAGTTCACATAAGCCAGTCGTGACCCTCTTGCCATCTTTGAAGGCAGAGAGCTTCAAAGCATCTTCTGAGAGTCTCATTTGGAAGTCCAAAAAAGAACTGCCATAAGATGCATTCCTTTCAAGTCAAGTGAACTTAAGTCCCTTCCTCAGCAGATAGCTAAGTATTGGTGTTAGAGAAGTCAATGAAAAGTGATAATGAAACCTACTGTCAAGATCTTCATTTGTGAATTTGATTCTCAAACAGACTCACCTCAGAAGAAAAGATTCCATAAGGTTACCTTCTCTGGAAACATGTAAATATAACACATATATAATGTATTCCTATGAGGTAGTGATGACCAGAGAAATTCCTGTACCTTAAAATCCAGTACCTCATCAATATCCAAGTAGGAAGTAAACCACTTGAATAATTGTATCTAACTTCAGATAGATGGAAGTTGTCCAATAAATTACTGGTCTCCATCATTCATAGACCTTCTCATCCCACTATGCTCATGTTAGCCAAAACTCATCAGGCACTTCTCAGGCATCACTGATACAAGCAAGAAGTCGTCAGGTCAGTGAAGATACAAAAGCTGGTTTCCTCAGTTTCCTGAATTTAAGGCCCATCTTGTGAGAGTTTCACACCTCTGAAAGGATCTTTCTAGAGAACCAAGATGTTAGCATGGAAAGATATCTTCAGAGCAGGAAGATTCACAGAGATAATGGGTCAGTCAAGATCGAAGCAGGTATTTAGAAATCAATCTCAGAACCCGATACCTAGCTCAAGGAGAAAAAGTGGATCGTAACGGAAATATTCAGAGAGTGAAAATGGCTCCAGTAAAACTAGAGTGATGGCAAGGAGTTCTTAGGTGCAGGACTAAAAGTAGAGAAATCCCTCTGGCAATCTCAACCTCCCTCCTCCCCTCCCCAAACAAGAACAACTCTTGACTCAGCAGCCAGCTGAACTTAATATGTTGCTCCTCTGATGCAATTCCAGAAACCACTTCAGGGCATGAAATGCAAGGCTTATCTTCAGGGTATGCAAAGCAGGTTGGCTGCACCAGCCAAAAATTACTGTTACATGTGTTGGGTTGTGGATTTTGGAGTTCAAAGGCAAGGGGAAGCAGGGGGATCCAGTTTGGAATAGTTTTCTTGTTGTCAGAAGCAATGATAGCATTCCACCCAGTTGCACAAAAACCTTATTCATGAATACAAGATGACCAGAAACAAATACACAGCTACTATTCAAAACATTCAGTTTTATTAGTTGCCTGAATGACTATGGTAAAAAAGACAAATACATAGGAAAACACTGTTTCCTCTTTGAATAACATCACAAGCTGAAATTGCAGCTCTTGCTTATATCAGTTTTTCATTTAGTTTCCTATACGCTTTTGCATACTAGAATCATTACAGTAATTAAGTCACTTAAAAAAATAAAAATAATTTACCTTTCCTGAAACAGATTCTCCATCATAGAAGAGAAAATGCTTTTCTACTTTACCATCTTCTGTTTTGATTTCTGCTGTTTTTCGTGTTTCAGCATCATTAAGAATAACATCAATCTCACAAGGAGGAGCGAAAAAGCCTCCAAGAAAACTCTGGAATAAAAGAATTAGACAAGTTACTACACAGTGGACACTCCATTTTAAATGTGGTATTTATTTGCAGCTGTACACTAGATGTTGGGAAAAAACATTTGTGCTCCCATGAAGTTACAACGCCATTATGCATTAGAGACCCAAGAAACAGCAATGAAAAAAGGCAGTTGTTCATCTCGCAAATAACTGAAATCAGGTCATTAACAAGCAGTGACAGCTCTTACAAAATATAATGTTTATTAAAAAAGTACACAGCATAATTACCATTATGATTACTACACTAAAATACTAACAAATATTTAAAACATCACTGTTGCAAATACAACTTTGGTTTCTGTCACTGCAAAGTTCCCAATCATTGACTTCAATTTAAAGAAATTAATCATTTTTAAATGACACTTCAAAAAATATTTTTAACAAACTTATCCCATCTGGCTTAGGATTTGAGATATGCCATTAAAAAAAATACATATCACTTTATACCCATTACAACTTACTGCATAAACTGCAGTATCAAGGATGATCAGAAGTAAGAGGAATAACAGAGCAAAGCAGAGTGAAAAGAAACAACAACAGGGGATACAGTATAAAGCCTAAAGCATCCCCCTGGTTGGCAAAGGGGAACAGGGACTTTTATTTGCTGCCTCTTCCTACACCCCAGTTCTCTTAGCAAATGAAGAGAGCACTAGCAGGTTCAAGAGGCAGCAGTTCTTCATGTAATCTACACAACTCTGCCATCAGACGGAGTGGATGTTAGAAGCTTACCCCTAGTTCTGCTCCAAGCATCAATCCATTATGAGCATTAGATGTTCGTCCTCAACTTACAACAGCATTCCCTAGGCACGAACTTTTGACCAGCACCAAACACAAGAAACTCCTTAGGAGAGATCATTCTTTGACAGTGCACAAGTATTTTTTTACAAGAAACTGCAAAACATGTTAACAGCCCTATGGGGACCTCAAAAAGATTAAGGAGAGATCATTCTTTGACGGTGCACAAGTATTTTTTACAAGAAACTGCAGAACATGTTAGCAGCCCTATGGGGACCTCAAAAAGATTAGCAAAAAAGCTCACATTTTCTCCTAAGAATTAGGCGCTAACCTGCTTTGATGTACTGAAGCAGACAACACTTCACTAATTCAGTGCAACTTTTTTTTTTTTTTGAGAAATTACACTAGGTTCTTTACAGGTGCATCCACTTCAACTAGATAGAACAGTCATTCTCACTTCAACAGTTTAATCTCAAAAATTGAGTAAGAATACATTCAAGACATTCTGGGGGCCTGAAGTTCTAAATGTAACATTTATAACAAAGTCTAGAAGAGAGTTTGACCTCAATGCTGCTGCCTAGCAGTAGGAACATTGAGTGACTTTTTGCTTACCCATCCAAGTCAAGCAAAGACATGGTGCAATTCTGAGCTATAAAACAGCGATTCACACAAAGCTAAACCAACTTTGTGTTTGTTCAGAGAGCAAGCAGCCCTAGTTCAATCCACAGAGATGTATATAACTAACTGAAACCTAGTTATAGCTACTTCGCAGTCTCACAGGAAAGGAGAAGCAGATGACCAACAAGGTGGTCAAACTAAGACCGAATGATCCTCCAAGTCTCTGCCAAGCACTTATTCGCATTAATTGCTGAAATTAGAAATAAAACCTTTTTTTGTTTTTTAATGACTGCACACTAGAACCATTCTTGACTTTTGGATGCTCGGGGAGGGGGAAAGAAAAATAAGAAAGTTTCAACAAGAATTCAAAATATTTAGATCATCTGAAACTGTTACAAAGATTACTTTTGGGCACGTCCACTTTTTTTCCTCAGAAATTTTATATTTGAATGTCCTCCAGATTAGCCTTATACCCCCCCCCAAGTAAACAAGGAAGCACATTACCTTTAAGTAAACATTATACAAGATGGACTCGCAGTGCCTTCCAAATTATGAAGGTCTACTATCATTTAAAGCAGTCAGTCAGAACTAACATTGGTAACGCATCGCTTCTCAAGACACTGCATATGAATATTTCAACTGTACCCCTTAGAGATTAGCCATGATCTCATCCAGAGACGACAAGAACATACGGAATAAAGAAATCAACAGCTGGTATCTCCTCCAGTTGCTATCAAGGATATTGCTGCGGGGAAACTATGCAAAACAAGAAGTATTTTAAGAAGCTATCATATAGCTTATTATGTTACAGCTTAAGACAATGAAGACAGAACGAAGGTTTTCTGAAGCTGGCCAAACGCTAGGCTCTGTTCTTGATTTCATGCAAAAGACAGACGCTGGAGATTTTGCTACACCAGCACTGAAATCCATCTGCATTCAGTCCTTACGCGTTATAGTTGTACTAAAGGACTTGCAGGACTCCCAGCAGCTGATAAACGGTGCAGAAATCCCAGCCTCACCTTCACGCTGAGCCCTACAAAGCTTCTGCATGTCCAACAGAAACAGAGACACGTTAAGGAATCCCCATGCTTCAGAAACCCAAAGTGCGTTGATCTCGTTGATTCTTTAAAATATGTATTTTTTTAAACCAACACATCCCAACACACCAAGCGCTTTGCCTAGGTCGAGTCTGCTAAGCACAAAGCGGCCCCTCTGACCAGCCCTGAAGGATTACTACCAACCGCTGTCATTTTAAGCACTGCCTTACGGGACTGCTGAAAGATTTACTTATGTTTCCAGGACTATCGCACCCACTTTCCCCAAAGCCTCTCCGACAGCAGCTATACAGGAAAAACGGAAGCCGAGTCTCAGGACTAAACCCCGTGTTGGCGAGGACGAAGGGGAAGCAGGGGAACGTCCCAAGCCTTAATCCAGAAATTATATTAAAAACGCCCCAAACCATTGTTTTTCACCCCTTCGCCCCAGCGCTGTTTTGCAAGCTCTCCCCCGAGCTCGCCCCGCACAGCGGCAGCTCCCGCCGCCGCCTCCCC
>NW_009646844.1:1004912-1005618 GCF_000708025.1 Charadrius vociferus
GAGTGGAAACAATAAAGACCTTAAGGCAAAGTTTTTATTGATTGGCAGCTGGTTGAAAACCACTTCGTGGCCGTCACATCAGGCCAGGCACTGGCAAAGGGGCGAGGGAGGCCGCCACCATCATGAGGAGGCAGGCGTCTCCAGCCCTACAGGAGAAAATCCTCCTCCGTTAGCTTCTGCTTCAGCTTGCCGCCTCGTGGGCCCGCTAGGAAGACAGGCAGCTTTGCCTCGGAGAAGCCGTCGCCGTCGCCGAGCCCTGACCCGGATGCTGGCTCCATTTCCACCACAACATCGGACCCAGAGCCGGACTCCTCATCCGAGAGCGGGAATATGTCACTCAGCTCCTGGTATCTCTTTATCCTGAAATGCAGAGCGGCAGCTAGTTTATTCCAAATTAATGACTTTGTTATCTCTTAACTGAACATGCCAAAGCCTCACGTTCCCATGGGTGAGCCAGGATAGGACCATCAAGACGGGAATACCGGACGATTTTGGGTGCCAGCACCAAAGACAAACATGCAGCACATGAACTTACAGTGACGGGTCTGCCATGGGAGGGAGGATCCTGTTGGCTCCACCAGTGGGCATATAAAACCGGGGCCCCTTCTCTTCAATGCAGTTAGCGGACCAGGTGTCGGGTCGGCACCTCACTCTCTTGTACCTTGCCTTCTGCATCGGAGCACCTGATCAAATCAGCCTTGCTTTG
>NW_009646844.1:1005668-1011897 GCF_000708025.1 Charadrius vociferus
AAGAAAGTAATTTGTGTGGCCCTGATTGCTCAACTGCCAAAAAGTAAATTAACCCCGCAGACTGTTTTTTAAGTGGTGACTGGTATCCCTAAGTGACATCCCTGCTATCAGAGATGTCAGGTGCACCTCATACGCAGCACCAGGAAGTCCATGGGAATTAGCAATGGAAATCCCATGGGAAACCACCGCCTCACACTGTTGAAGGCCCATCTCTGGCTTGGAGCACAGCACATCCCCAGGGGACCCACGGGCTTGGCCACCTTCAGCTATCCCCGAAGCTGGTGGAGGTATCTCAAGATCTCCGGGGGACAAGCCACCCCAGCAGAGAGCTGGCTCCTGTGCCCTCCCTTTCTCTGTTGGCTCCAGCGAGGGCCAGGGCTGACCCCACTTCGGCGTTGCCCGTCTCAGCTCAGCACCTTCGAGTTTGATGGGATGACTTCTGGCAGGGAGGCTGGAAACTCAAGGTATGCCAAGAGCCGCCTGGCGCGGGAGCAGGTTTGGGGATTACGTATATTCTCAGAGTGCATAGAGTAGAGATGATTCAGGCGTCTCCTAGACACAGCCCAGGGTTACATAAACCCATGGTTTCGGTTCTGGTGGCCCCCCAGTGCCTGATTGGGGCTGTCGCTGAAAAGCGAGTCTTCAAAAAATACCAAAAGGAGAAAATAACGATTGCAAAGCAATGATAAAAACAGCGGCATTTCGCCCTTCCTTTTGGTCTCATGTAATTAATTTGTTCTGAAGCCTCCTGGCACATTCTCCCCCTGTTGGCGCTTTATCTACTTTTCCTCGGTTTCTTGGGACTATCTTTCTGTAATTACACTTCTCTATTGCCCTATATATTTCCATAATGTAGTAGGTGACTTTCAGCTACCTCCCACACTCCTCTGTAAGAGAAAAAAGACCTCATGGGTATCATTTCCTGCTTCTTTTACAGCGTATGCCTTTTTCGTACTTATTTTCTTCTCTTAGCTTATTATTAAGGAGGTTTTTAATAATAACAGTGGCAACAAAATAAACAACTGCAGCTGAATAATTTGCAAATAAACAACGCACAAAAAGCAGGCCATAATCTCTCAAAAATCAGCCTCTGAGTGGTAGATACATAATGAAAGCCTATCACTATTACAGCCCTGGTTTGTGGAGAAATTATACTCTACATGCTTGAAAAGTGCTTTTCCCTTACAAGAAACAAATCCACAGGGTACATGTCATCATGAATCAACATTTCCTTTTAGTTGTTTTAGTGCTGCGTGTTGCAATATTTTACCGAATAAACCGTTTTAATTTCCTCATACTTACAACTAGTTTCCTTTCCTGCTCCCCCAAGAAAGTAGACTGTAGTAGTTATGACATGGGAACTGTTACATGCTCTGTCTGTAACTACATAACTGAATAACAGTACATAACTGGACCACTATGAAAGGGTCAGTTAAAAAAGAATATACTGAAATATACGTATTGAAAATATACCCCCAAACAGCAACTTACTTTACGAAGTCTTTTTCTCATACAGGGTGGGAAAGGGACACAAGAATCCTCCACTAGCATAAAGCACCATTTCTTGCCGGTGCCCCTCCAGAAAATGAAATGTTAGCAAAACAGGTTTTCTGAGTAGATCTCATTACCCCTAGAAGGTGGTCAGTCTGAAAAATTTGGAGGCTGCCTACTTGGCCTACACTACATAGCCCAGAAAGAGGATTACCGAGAGAACAACCGCACCGTTTTACCTTGTGCTGTGTATCCCACAAAGAGGATTAAACAAATAGCCAGGAAAATCCTCCCGTTACATCTGATAAGAAGCTGCATTTTGGCCGGCGTCCCCCCGCTTGCCACCAGCCTTCACCACGGCTTCACACTTCAGAAATAAGACGGTGCAAGCAGATCGACTTTTAGAAAAGGTTTCCAAAACCTCAAACCCAACCCATAACCTGCGTCACTGCTTCCTGATTGACGGGAGTGAGACATCTACAGAAAAGTCCAGTGCTCTGGTCTCCTGGCCTTCATCACACACAAAAAAAAAAATCACTCTGGCCTTCGTCTCCAGTTTTGCTCAAGGAGAAAAGCAAACCCGGGACCAACCAGCCTGACAGAAGACGTGTGTTGCTGGCAGCTTGTGGTCCAGGCGTGCACCCTGCCCAGCACCTGCCTGATGCTCAGAGGACTCTGGGGCATTTGCTGTTTCCTCCAGAGAGAAAAAGTAACAATTCATGTCCCCCAACTTTCAGTCAGCTGGGTTTCGGCATCAGCACTGGCAGTAATTTTCCCTGCCTCAAGCCCATGTCAGTCCACTGGGAGGGTTAGGAGCTGCCTCTTTGCAGTTGGCACAAGTTTCACTGACTGGGAAATAATCTTTTCCCACAAAAGTAAGTTATTATCTGAGGAACCTCACACCATTTTTTTTTTTTTTTTTGAAAGCAAGATCTTGGATATTCACAGAAGTGAAAAAATGGAAAAAAATTAGAGAGTAGATCCTGGTAGAAACATGTCATCTCCTTTCTGAAAGGGCACAACAGATTTTCTCGGCCCCAACAGCTGATCTGGGGCAGCTGGGCAATCGCTGCACAGTGCAAGCACCCCAGGGAGCATGGCAAAGGGTTTGGACAGCACGTGGCTCCACAAGGAGCCCTGCTGGGAAAGCCATGAAAGCCCTAATATAGATGTATGGAAGCTGCCTTTCAGCTAGTTCATACCTTTTGCTTGCCTTTTAGTTGGGATTAAACCTTGCTTGCTTGAGTTCACTTAAGAATAAATTACATACAACAAGGTTATCTAAGTAGTGGGGGTTTTTCATAGTCATACCATTAGCTGCTGGATTAACTGGGGCACCGATGTGTGAGCCTAATGTGCTGCCAGCACCTTCAACAATGCTGCTGATAGTGTAAGTTGTCTGTGGTAAATCTATTTTTACATGGTGGAAAGTCCACGGAGGCCCCGGTGGGGCTCTGGGCTGAGCAGTGACTTTCCCTGGGGCACAGCGCTACACCAAAACCCCACAAGCAGCAGAGGGGACCACTCCAGCAGCTCTTCTCTCTGGGCTGGGATTTACCACTGAACCGAGGGGCTGAGCTGTGCATCCGGCATCAATGCAATTTGTTATGAACCACCACATGTGGGGGTTTTTCCGGCATGGGAAAAAGAGGAGGCTCAAACCAAGCAGGTGTGGAAGGACTCACGTGCAGTGGTTATTCCTACCCGCCTCTTTTCTATTTTGTATTTTTAGCATCAACTCTTTTTTCTTTTTTTTTTTTTTTTTAAGGTGGTGCTCAGCATCAATAGGAAGCCGGGCAAACACGTGCGGGGAGGCGATCAGCCTCTACTCTCTGTAGGCTGCAATAACACCTCATTTTTCACTGGTCCTGGGCATGTGCCTACCCCTTCCACCCCCCTCCAGTGTGCGCAGACAACCCCCTCTGTGGGAAAGCACCCCTCTGCTGGCTATTTCTGCCCTTCCCACCAGCCAGAGGCTTTTTTCACCCCAGTACTGGGAGCTCCCCGGGATGCAGGCAGGGCAGTGCCCACCAGTGGGCATCCTGCAGGAGCAGGGGGAGCTTCCAGGGGTAGGTGGGAGCTGCAAAACCCCCGTAGCTTGAAGGGGATATTACAGAGCCAAGTTATCTGTCTCATACCATCAGCCGATGGCGGAACTTGTAGCGCTGGCAGTTTTGCCACACAGTTTTGTTATTTTCTTCTGTGTCAGCGGCATGCCTCAGGAAATGAGATAGCTCTACAACTAGTAAACATGGGAAGACCGAAGCAAATTTTTCACTCTCCCGTCTCACATACAGCTGCGTAATGGGGGCCAGAAACCCCCAGGGAGCTTCAGTCTGTGCCCATCTCTTATCCTGCTGTGCTCCACGAGTGCCCGCACCCCACCATGCTTGGCAAGCAACGCGCTTTCCACCTTCCAGAGAATGTGGAAGTGATACTGGAGACCTGGATCTGAGGCAATCTGGGATGTGCAAGTCTTAAGAGTAAAGCATGTCCTTTGTGGAGTGTCATGGGATGCCCAAGGAAGGCTGTGCGATTATTTACCTCTCTGTAAGCCACTCAGGACATAAAATGCAAATAATCAGCAGAAATAAAAAATGCCGTCTTGAGCTAGAGGCCACAAGTTGCAGAAAGTTAACACACTTTTTTTAAACAGAAAACAGCACATGAGCCATACTATATTGGAACCCTGAAACGTGCCATTGCATGACTATCAGAGTTTAAGAGATAGAGGGTTTTTTTAAGTCAAATATTTTAAATCCTCAGGTCAGCCACCTCAAATCTACCTCCTGTAAACTGCAAGGAAGGTTCATAGGATAACGTTCCTCTTGCATACATCCTGCGTAGATTGGAAGACTAAACGCCCCAACAGAATAAGCCTATAAAAAGAAGAAAATAAATGAGCAGATATAGGAGAACACAGCTTGTGCCTTGAGGTCAGAGAGAGCCGAGCCATCATTTGTACCAACACATTGGCAATGTCCCCATCCATGCTCACCTCCTGGCTATGTTTTTGCATAAATGTTTCCCACCCATCGCTTGCTCTCCTGGAGCATTTCTTACAACTACCACACTGATACACTGCCATTATTTTCAAATCACATGCAAAGCAGATTAAGAGCTTTGCATTTTTCTAAGGCATTAATTTGGGGAGCGGGGGACAGGCGGAGGGAGGGGGCTGCCTCAGCACTGTGTGCCCAGCCCCTCATCCAGATACCTGGGACTCTTCACTATGTGCCTGAAATATCTGGGAGTAGCCCCTAAGCTAGAATAACCACTTCAAAATCTAATGATGAACTGCTCATAACTCTCAGGTCTGTTTTATCTCCCAGTGGGCTTCAGGAGTAATGAGTCATTTGGTAACATCACTAAATGGGGACTGCACCGCAGGAGTGCCCGGTACGAGGACACCCATCCTGCTATTGATGGCAGGGGATTTAGGGCAAAAAAGATTCCCAGCAGGCCCATTTCAGTAACCTGGAAGGGTTTCAGTAACACATGGGAGTGTTTTAGCCAATCCTTTGGTGGACAACCAACCCCTGCCCTGCTCTAGCCCGGTTAAACGCTGCAGCTTGGTCTGGAGGAATGGCCCAGAGGAGCAGTCCAACACAGCTGCATTGGGCCACTCTATCTGCTACTTTTCCTTGCCCAGCAGCGCACGTTTGCTTTGCAGCCCATATTTTTGACAAGCAGCCAGCGAGCAGATGGGCTCCCATGGGTGCACAGGCACCCACAGTTCCTACACTTATCAGTCATGCATGCAGATGAGGCGATATCCATCCAGATCGGGGGGTCCTGATAAGGAGGTTTCTCATTCATTACTGCTCGGAAATCAGATAAATCCTAACTGCTTCAGGGCCACTCTGCTCTCAGGGGCAGATTTTTCCCTACCCCAGCTGGTGGGAGCTCGGTCCTGGCTGCGGAAAAAATGGGGGAGCGGGGTGGTGGGGTGTCCAGGCTGACTACTGCACCCCTCAAACAGTTCTCCCCAGGGGAGCAGCAAAGGTGGCAGCCGACTGGAGCAGCCGGGGTCCCAAAGCGCTGGGCCCTGCCTGTGATGCTCAGCTCTTTATTTGCTCTGCTGGGAAATTGGAAATAGGTATTTTGTACAGATCACCGCTCTGGGCAGCAGCCAGTACAGAAAGACTACATCAGTTACGAGCAGAGCGAGGAAAGGGGGTAAAGAGAGAATGACAGCAACAGATGAGAAAAAACTGTGAGCAAAGGGGAAGGGGAGAATGTCTGAATGGCAGCTGGGTTGAACCCAAGGAGCATTTTTTTTTCTCTTGTGGGACCCCACCTGGAGTGCTGCATCCAGCCCTGGGGCCCCCAACATAAGAAGGACATGGACCTGTTGGAGCAGGTCCCGAGGAGGGCCACAAAGATGGTCAGCGGGCTGAAGCACCTCTCCTATGAAGACAGGCTGAAAGAGTTGGGGCTGTTAAGCCTGGAGAAGGCTCCAGGGAGATCTTACTGCAGCCTTCCAGTACCTAAAGAGGGCCTACAGGAATGATGGGGAGGTGATCTTCATCGAGGAGTGGAGCAACAGGATGAAGGGTAATGGTTTTAAACTGAAAGAGTGGAGATTTAGATTAGATATTAGGAAGAAATTCTTTACTGTGAGGGTGGTGAGGTACTGGCACAGGTTGCCCAGAGAAGCTGTGGCTGCCCCATCCCTGGAGGTGTTCAAGGCCAGGCTGGATAGGGCTTGGAGCAACCTGGGTAGTGGGAGGTGTCC
>NW_009646844.1:1012796-1020543 GCF_000708025.1 Charadrius vociferus
GGGGTGTCCAGGCTGACTACTGCACCCCTCAAACAGTTCTCCCCAGGGGAGCAGCAAAGGTGGCAGCCGACTGGAGCAGCCGGGGTCCCAAAGCGCTGGGCCCTGCCTGTGATGCTCAGCTCTTTATTTGCTCTGCTGGGAAATTGGAAATAGGTATTTTGTACAGATCACCGCTCTGGGCAGCAGCCAGTACAGAAAGACTACATCAGTTACGAGCAGAGCTAGGAAAGGGGGTAAAGAGAGAATGACAGCAACAGATGAGAAAAAACTGTGAGCAAAGGGGAAGGGGAGAATGTCTGAATGGCAGCTGGGTTGAACACAAGGAGCATTTTTTTTTCTCTTGTGGGACCCCACCTGGAGTGCTGCATCCAGCCCTGGGGCCCCCAACATAAGAAGAACATGGACCTGTTGGAGCAGGTCCCGAGGAGGGCCACAAAGATGGTCAGCGGGCTGAAGCACCTCTCCTATGAAGACAGGCTGAAAGAGTTGGGGCTGTTAAGCCTGGAGAAGGCTCCAGGGAGATCTTACTGCAGCCTTCCAGTACCTAAAGAGGGCCTACAGGAATGATGGGGAGGTGATCTTCATCGAGGAGTGGAGCAACAGGATGAAGGGTAATGGTTTTAAACTGAAAGAGTGGAGATTTAGATTAGATATTAGGAAGAAATTCTTTACTGTGAGGGTGGTGAGGTACTGGCACAGGTAGCCCAGAGAAGCTGTGGCTGCCCCATCCCTGGAGGTGTTCAAGGCCAGGCTGGATAGGGCTTGGAGCAACCTGGGTAGTGGGAGGTGTCCTTGCCCAGGGCAGGAGGGTCGGAACTAGATGATCGTTAAGGTCCCTTCCAACCCAAACCATTCTGTGATTCTATGATCTTGTTCTTTGGGAAGGCAGAACAGGTTTCTTCCCCAACACTCGCTGCCAAGGTGGAGTGGGATCTGTTGGACCTAGACATCCAACAGGCCCTGAGCATGTTGATCTGTCTCAGAGATAACCCACAAGCTGCCCTGTTAAATGCCCCAAAATCACCCTGACTCCCCTCAGCAGCAAGCCCCCCTCCAGGTAGGCAGAACAGTTAGATTTAAGGATGCTTTCTGCCACCAGCTCATGTTCAACCAATGAACCTTCGGGGACTGAAGCAAAAATATATCCTGCCTCAAAATAGCAAAGAGCTAGCAACCCAGGGAGGGACGTTTGGGTTGACCTGGGGGGATTTCTAAATCCAGCACTGAGCAAAGATGAATTCTTAACCTGTGTCACATCTGAGCACAGCGCCTGGCCCCTGTGTTTGCCTGTGTACCCGGAGCATCGTGGCACGTGCAGCAGGGCTGTATGTGGCATCACTGGGCCTCTCGTGCCACTGCCTCTTGCCTCCGAGAGCAGTATCAGGACCTGGCATGTGAAGATAAGATTCAGATCTTTCAAAAAATCATTAACACTGACGTGCATCGCACAGAAATAGGGCGTTCGCTGCCATCTAGATCACACAGAAGAGCAACTCCTTGGTTTTTCCCATGATGAAGGTCAACAAGCGCCCAGGGAGACGCATTTGCTGCGAAGCCGCAGCTGTGTCAAGATCGAATACAGCCACTGACTGTGGGAAGCTGCCAACGGCCTTTCCCCATCAGTGATCTCCCCACTGCCAAAAACATTAACCCAGCAACGGGCCTGTTCTTCAGGAGGCGAAAAACCAAAGAATTAACCAGGGAGAGAATTATGGTCGTACAAAGATGTTTTAAAAGCAAAGCCTGGTGCCTTTTTCCTCCGCTGCTTCTCCGGGAGTGTCTTTTCGTTACAAACCAGTTGGCATTGCCACATACGTAGCTGGTTCGAGTTCAGTTACCTGGGTATTGGACACAGCTATTTTTCCATAAGATAGTTTCTCCACCACAGGACAACCTCACACGAATGAGCTGCTCAGCAGCTTTTAGATGCTTTTTATCAACCCTGGGCTTTTCTCCCATAGATCCACCCCAAGCAGCTCACCTTGCCTCTACCCCCTGTGTGAGCACGAACCTGTTTCTAAGCACAAGCACCAGCAGTGCCACATAAAAACTTCACACCGTGTGTGGGGAGAAAGGGCATCAGTAAATTTGGGAAGATGAAAAGGAATGGGAAGCTCAGACACTCCTGTGGACATCTCCCTGTGAACCAGATCCACTGCTCACATCCCGTGTGTAAAGCAGATCTTCAGGCCCCAATTAGCCAACCCTTTACCTACGGTCATAGCTTTGTGAACTTCACTGAGTTGTTGGGGAAAGAGGTGAAATTACATTTAGAGTAGAAGAAAACAGGTTTTCTGCATTTCCTATCAACCAAAGGAGCTAGGTGGTTTTTAGCTAGCTTTAAGCATGTTTGTTTTAATAGAAATATGCTTTTGTTTTGAAATATGACAGTCAGAAGAGAAAAACAAGGAAAGGCGTAGAAGCAGGCCTGCCACAGGAGTCTCTCACCAGCGGGATTGGCACATCCCGGACCACTGAGCCCCTTTTGAAGGATCTGCTCCGTACTCTTGGGGTGGATGCTGCTGCAGCACGAAGCAGCACACTCCAAACGGCCCTCTCTCGGGTTTAGAAACAGCCTGCGGTGCTGACGAAGCTGCTCTGCCCTTGGCAACACAGAAGATTTCAAGATGAGCACGTCCCTTTAGAAAACACAATTTGCATTAATTAGGGAAAAAAAGCAGGTTTTGCCTTTTCCTACTTAAAAGAGACAGGCTCTATAATAGCTCTATGTTTTCATCTTTGCTAGCGCAGAAGACAACTCAGACAGGGGTCAGCCGGCAGGGAAAGCCGAAGCCTGGGGCAGGATTCATCTCATCTAAACTTTCCAACAAAGAGTGCAGCAGGGAGGCCAGGATGGGCTGACCAGGAAGGTAAGACTCACAAGATCCTTGCATTTGCAATACCTTGTGCCTTTATGGTGTAGAGAGCAAAGTATGTCTTTCCACAAACCCTGTGTAACACCAGCAGCTTGGTGCCATAAGAAAACATTAGGGCGAACCACATGGAGAAGTTTAAAAAAAGAAAAGGATTTAAGAGTTATTTGCCAAAAGTTCCAGATGTGGACAGGCAGGATGGATAGCAATGTGTGACGCTCATCAGCCCTACGTGTCCACATGCAAGTGGTGTTCAGAGTAAACTTGGCTGGCAGGAGATTGTCCCCTCACCTGCAGCCCACGTGCTGGCAGGCAGATCCAGCATCACCATTTTCACATCCAGGGTGTCACTATCTCTGTTATTTAAAAAGTCCTGGCTTTCTGGTGGAAGGAGGCTCTGGGCTCCCTTGATTGCATCCTCTTGTGGGCTGCTGTGAAACTTCTGTGGTGTTTGCTGAACCCACTGGCTACCCAGAGATGGGCTCCACGAGAGCAGGAGGAATTTCAGGGCCAATACTCTGAGCGGTTTGAGAACCTACCTGGGAACCACTTGCTCTTGTTCCCCTCCAAGACAGTTGGCGTACAGGAAATCATCTTGTTAATTCCTTTTTTTTTTTTTTTGTCCCATGCATTTGACATGTGGATCTCAGAGTAGCTCTCTGACGCAAGTGCTGGTACTCTTCTTGCGGCATTCAGTGACTAACACCAGCTCACTCCATCACATGCCCATCACTATCTTTCACTCAATCACTCATCCGATTCCTCTTTGTTTCAGCAGAAAATTGCATTAAAAACATCAAGGAGCGAAATCCTCGCATCCTTGTCTGATGCCAACAAGTAAGTCTCCTTTATGGAGACAATGAGTATGTAAAGACTTTCAGTACTTTGTGCATACCAAATGCCAAAACCTCAAGCACTAAACTTTTAAAACATTGCTAAAAACACCTGAATTATGTCTTTGGCATTAAGGGACCACATTGTTATCAGTCACTTCTCTCTAAACAAACACTCGATACCACAGATATTTTCTGTTCTGAAGGCAAGTAATGCGTTTGCAAAAGGTGCCGTCTTTAGTATCCCATCTGCCCAAGAATCTCTCTGGCACATTGTCCAGATCTTCAGCTATAAGGACACAATTGTACAATGGTTTTGGAAAAAAGGCAGCTAGGCAAATAGTCCTCATCAGGAAACCACTGGCTGTTCGTATGCCTACCCGTGACAAGGAGGTGCTAGAAACCACCAGCCAAACTGCAAAATTAAAAAGTACTAGCAGGCACTTTGGACAGAGTTCCTGGGAAGTTCTGTAAAAGCAGTTTTCAAACCAAATTTAAAATCTTCATTAGTCATTTGTGGCGAGCTCTGAAGTAGCCAAAGATGTTGCAACTGAAGAGGAAAGAAAGTTGACAAATGCTTCTCACCACAAATTTACGCACTTGATT
Organism: Charadrius vociferus; assembly: GCF_000708025.1. Classification (NCBI taxonomy): domain Eukaryota; kingdom Metazoa; phylum Chordata; class Aves; order Charadriiformes; family Charadriidae; genus Charadrius; species Charadrius vociferus. The sequence continues at coordinate 1,017,109 of NW_009646844.1, forward strand.
TTAACATAACAGTCTTTAGTTCTGTAACTTCAAGACTATAGAAGGCCTTGTGAACTGCTAGTTTAAGTCCTCCTTTGCAGGGCTACTTCTGGGCATTTTGTAATGAAAAATTCCACAGAAAACATCTAGGTAACACTGACTAGCTCAGTCTTTTAAAAGAAACACACGAGTAAAGCTCATGCTCCCTCTCTCAGTGCTGAGTGAAAGGAAAACACCAAACAAACCCAAGATGCGTAAAATCATGCGTTAACAAGATCAGCCTTGTTTCTCGTTGTCTGATGTCAAGCTTAATCAGGCTCCTGCAAGATTTCCGGACGTGGAAGCGCAGCAGCAATCACACACAGCACCAGCGCTGCACTGATACACGGAGGCTTCTCCATTTTGCAGATAAGAGAAGGAAACCAACTGCCTCACCAGGACCACACGAGTCTGTGCCAGGGCAGGACCAAAACTCCCAACAATGAGCTTTCAGGCAGGCAAACAGAGCAAACCAGCCCGGATACCTTTTGCTTTTGCCACACCGAGGCAGCAACTACCACTGCTGCCCTTGCAACACAGGGGACCCGCTTTCCTGCTGCGAAGGGGAAGCGAGGGCTCGCTTCTGCCTGCTTCCCCCTGTGCTTCAGCTGGCTTAAGAGGGGAGAACGGCAAAGGACACGGCTGTCACCTGCTGATGCTCTCCTCCAGTCTGGTCCCTTCCTGATTGACCCATTTTATAACACATACCGTGTCTCTAGCCAGCATGAGAATTAAGAGCATTTCAATTAAAAACAAGACTGCGTTTTTAATCAAACCAAATTAATTCCTGTGAGTATTATGCACTATTTGAAGAAGTACACTGAGGTTATAGCCTCTGTGTGCAGGAGATCTCACACTCGATATGAATTCTGTACAAACATGGGCTTCTTGTAAACCTCGCTGCTTTATGCTGGCTAAGGAGAAAAAAAACTAGTAGAGCAAAAAGGAGGTTTCAGTTGCAAGATCTTTTTACCGTACAAAAAGGAACAGAAATGCAGGTTAAACGGAGTTCACAGGATCCTAATCTTTGAAATAAATGCCTGACCTCACACATACTTCACAGTTAAAACTCAGCATTCCTGAAGGGAGCTTTGCTGCCTAATCCAACAAGCTTCTCCCCTCCCCCCCTTTTTTTTAACTAAATACACAATCTTAAGTTCATTCTCTCAAATCATGGAACAAATAGGAATTATTCAAAAGGTTTCCTTAAAAAGATATGCCTTAAAAGAAACACAATGCAGCGTGTTGTGGTGAGCATCTGGCACCATATAATCTCCAGTAATAAAATATACTTAACTGGTGCCAGTCTTGAACATTTACTATAGGAGATGAAGAATTGCCATCATTGGTTTCTGTAACTCCGTATGCATTTATATGAAATGTATTTACAGTGTACTGCAGTATTTAAGAAGAGCTGCAAAGCTGAAGCGTTCTGGGATATCTGCAGAGGGAAGAGGTCTCCAAACCACAGCCCCAACCACACAGCTGTGCTGAAAAAGCTCTGATCCCTCTTATTTCCAGGCCTTCTTAACCATGGACCCATTCCCACCTGTCTGCTGAGCTCTCACTAGGATTTTGGTGAATTTCAGGGTGGTCCTCTGCCCACAACGGCTCATTAAAAGCAACATGTAGCCCCTTGCTTCATTCAGCTTTGCCTATCCTACAGGTAACTTTCAACACTCGCTTCAGACCCATATTTGAAAGATATGACAGGATTATTCTATTTGTAAAGAAGAAAGTAATTTTATTGTGGGTTTAGCCCACAATCTATCCTTCCCTAAATTACAAGTAAACTAAGTTTGATGAGCCAATCCTTGCTTTAAAAAAAATGCTCAAAGGCCTTCATAGGTGGAATAATAAAGAATATGGGAAGGGGAGGTGGGAAATCACCTTCTTCTTTTCAAATATGAAGCTAAACATTAGTAGAAAAAAGTCACTTTCAAATTATGAGTTCGTGATAGAAGTGCACGCTAGCTTTAATTGAAATAATAGAAAAAAAAATAAAGCACAGTACAGCCCACTGAGAACTGTTTCACTGAGAAACTATGGGCCGCCCTACCTTCAGACCACAGGAAAAACTGAATTAAAGATCAGACAGCAGAGCAGAAACTCCTAAAGGCTGACTAGACAGTTATTTAGTAAGACAGTAACAACACACACACACACACACGTGCACACACTCTCTCCCTTAGTCTATACACATGCAGGCAGCTGGTCTAGTTTTGAGTTTTGCTGCCTCTCATTTCCAGGACCCATTTGTTGCCCTGTTTGTTTGTGGTTCTGCAGAGAATTCCGCAAGCTAGAGATTTTTACCACACGTTTAAGATGTACTCGCTTTCTTGCTTGTGCATGCTTCCCCCTCACACCCTCCAAGCTAACGTCATTTTTTCCCCCCCTCGTTTTCCGGAATAATCCAGTTTGACTATTTTCCTTCAATGCCCTCTATTACTGTAAACATCTTCCCATGAATTTGACAGCGGTAAGACTGCTGGTGCACAGAGTGGGACACTACTGTGCACCCCATCACCTTGTCACTTCGCTTTCCCCATATGCCCTGGCATCTCTGACCATGATTTCACTATACAGTTGGACAATGTGCTCAGCCTACATTTTATCCAAAACAGGTCCTGGTTCATAATCCTCCTGTGGACACCAGAAATACAAAGACAACACCTTGGGTGAGAAATGCAGCCTGGTCTTTCATAAAGAGTAAAGAGGTGGCTAAATTAGAACAGGCAAAGGTAATAGGTTGCATAAGACCAGGAACATTGCCAGATTAGCAGGTCCTTAATGAGAATTGGGACAGTTTTGATATTTAAGTCAGAGATTGATGACACATGGGCAGATTTTGAATAGCACGTCAGCAGCACTGGGGAGCAACTTCAGAGAGGTCCCTACTAGCAGTTCCTGTTAAGACAGCCCTTGGGCTCCCTGACCAACACAAGGCAAGAGGCCTTCTGTGGCATCCCAGGCCTTTAAGCTGTATTCAGCAATTGTCTGAAGCACCAGAGCACAGCACCTCTACCCTGTGAATTCTCTACAGGGTGTTAAGAGCAGGGTATCTCTTCCCACACAAGTGAGGAAGTTTGCTGCTTTCTTGCTCTTGGTTCTGGCACTTCAGTTGTGCACATGTTTTTACCAAAGACGCTCACGTAGAAACACTTTCACAACTATTTATTTTGGCCAAAGTTGTAACATGTATCGTATCTTAGACACAAGGAAACAGAATTCTAAGGACTCTGAGAAAACATTTTGCCAAGCTAGTCCATTTATTTAGCCTCTATCAACTAGGTTTTGATTAACAGGGGAAAACAGAAAACACTGAGCAACATACAAAATAAATATTGAAAATAACAAAGTTCCCTTCATACTGATAAAGTTTTCTGGGGACAAAAGTTAAAAGAGAAAATATATTCT